>NC_133819.1:84099007-84413382 GCF_047830755.1 Zonotrichia albicollis
TAATTATAAAAGTATTAAGAGCTTTGAAAGCCAACCAAAAAGATAAGTTCAGCTGAGTTATTTACTGGCTGTGTTACACAGGGATATTGTTTTAAAGTAATTTTAACAATTAAACATTTTGAAAGTTCATTAAGCTGAGTGATAATAGGATAATAAGTAATTTTTTTGTGAATAGAGGGAATTTTTTTATGATTCCCTGTGGAAAATGTCTTGCAAATGCTAAAGATTTGTCTCAAAAGTCATTGTGCAGTTTAGGTTGGAATGAGGTTATGTAGTCCAGCTTCCTTCCTACATCAAACAGAGCTGACTTCAAAGCTAGATCAGATACATTCTGGGGCCTCATCCAGTCAAGTCTTGAAAATTTTTGAGGATAGTCAGTACATCTTTGCAACAAATCTTTGAGATGGGTAAACAATTATTCTTTTATCCCCTATGCAGGAAATGGCTACATAACTGACAAAATTTTAAGAAACTGGTACATTATATTGGGTAGTGAGGCTTTGAGTACCACAAAAAATAGTGTCCAAATAGTAATCACTTGTACATTTTTGAAATTCTGTCCTTGATTGACTTTCCCAGAATCACATAGAACATTCTTACTCAAGCTAAAATTAAAATTAGATATTAGTAGTTTGTTGCCCTCTTTAAAACTGCCCTTCCTTACACTGTACAGTTTCAATATGAAAAGGAGTAAGAGGCACTGTATGTTGAGGGAGCGTCACATTTTTGTAGCAGGAGTTCCTTTTTCCATTGAATAAGTTTTCACATTAATTCAGTATTGAGTGCAAATGAACTTTTATTTGGAGAGTTGAGGAACAAACAAGGTCAGAGTGGTAATTTAGAATTTATGCTTCCTACTGATGTTTATTGGTTTGCTGTTTGCAGGTTATCAACACAGGGATAAAAGTCTGGTCTCGCAACAGTGATGGTGAACAGTTTGGATGTGCTTTCAGATTAGCACAAGAGGTAATTGCATAGCACTGTGCTCTGAAAGGAGATACTTTGGTTTCCTCAAGAGCCTCATGAGACAGCTGGCATTAACTTTGTCAGATTTATGGTAATTGACATTTTCAGTATGGTTTAAATTTTTTTTTCTGGTATTAGGTAAAGTGCATACTGTTTTTAACATTTTTCATTGAGAAATCAGTGTTAAATTTTGAAACAATTGTCTTTATTTATTAAACAGGGCATTTATACTCTGTACCCATTCATTCATGCAAGGATTATAAATGTGTGCATAGAAGATGTCAAAATTCTGCTAACCCAGGAAAATCCATTCTTAAGTAAATTTAGCAGTGAAACACAGAAGAAAGTCAAAGATATGGGTAAGCCTGCTAATTTTGCTGTCACAAAATTAGTTTTCTTCTTTGCACAGAAGGCTATAAAATCCTGTAGCATAAATTGTGTTTCCTAAAAATTTGGACTAAATTTATCTTAAATATGCTTGTTAGGTAAGTAAGCATTATTGAAAGCCAGTGTGCTACTAGAAACTGTAGTCCTTTCTGATTGCAGCCTTTAAGGTTTTTGAGCTTTAGAGAACAGAAGAATTGCCAGACCTTTGACTTCTGCAAAGTAGTGCTGTGAGGCAGCATTTAAAATATCTGATGAACAAAGATTTTATACGTGCTTCTGGTTTTTGTGCTTGTTAATGCTCCAGTTGGAACTGTTTGTCATCTGCAATTGCTTGTCATGACCTTACGTATCAAATATAGTTCCTCAGATTTGATTTTCTTATATATGGGAAGCAATGTCTACTCGTATTAAACTTTTAATTTCCTCTACACTGGATGCTTAAAGATATGAAAATTGGTTTTCAGCCTTTTGCTATTGTTTTATTTCCAGTTCATTGCTGATCCTTGTACTTCCATGTTTGATGTTACAAAATGGGAAGAAAAAATGTTCTGAAGTTTGGTCTGGCATACTCTTACATTCACTTTAATTAATTAAAAGTTTTCTGCTAGATTCTCCGAGTAACTTAATCCACTGTGTGGATTTTGTATTTTAATTTGTTTGTTTGAGATTTTGGAGGAGCCAATCGCATCTGTGACTATGTAAATACTTTGGCTTGAAAAAAAAGGGAATAAAATCTGGTATTGTTCAGTGTATTGATGTGGATAACTGTTAACCATGTCATGCTCTTTGTTTGTCTAAAAACTTGTTTTCTTGAACATTTCCAGATTACAGTCATTGTATCATTGTAGCAAGTAACACATCTGTTTTGTTTTGTTCCCTGTAGCGATGGGAAGTATAGTTCTGAAGTACGACCCAGACCCTGAGTAAGTAGATGTGTTGCTTTCCATTTATGCACTCCTAAGACTTGGACAAGAATTTATTTTCACTCATCAAAAACAAAAGTAGAGGCATAGAGATGCAGTGAGGAAAACAGTAAAGCCATATAGGATACAGAGAATAAGACAGGAAAAGAAGCTGTTTTGTCTGAATTCTTAGAGCAAGCATAGAATTTGGCTTCATAAAGAAGAGCTGGTAGTTGTGCCAGAGATCAACAGATCTGCAGAATCTGCATGTGATTTCTCTCTTTGTTTCCCTGTAAAGTCCAGCATTTGGAATGGAAAATGTTACTTTTTATTGTTCCTTTTTGTGGACAAAGTAACTTTTGTGGACAAAACTCCTGGGAATTTTCTAAATGTAACCTTTCATTTTGCTGTTCCTTGCATTAGTTTTCAACCCAGAGCCAGAAAATTATTTTTCTTGTTGCAAAGACTGAACAGCATCGAGTTTCTGAGTTTTTGGCTTGCATGCTTGCTTGTAGACAAGCAGGTGTCTGTGTAGGTGTTGAAGTTAAGAACAATGTACTTTGATCTTCTGTGAATAGTTACAAAATGCATTCAGTGTTAGAACGGAATTGGTGTATGGTTATGAAATGAAGTTCTGAAGGTGAACTTTCTCATAATTGACTGAACTTAACTGCTTGTTTGTAGAAAACCTCATGATCTTCAGTGTCCAATAGTGCTGTGTGGTTGGCAAGGAAAGACATCACTGCGTGCCTTTGTGCCCAAGAATGAGAGACTTCATTACCTGAGGATGATGGGAGTTGAAGTGTTTAAAGCAAAGAGGAAAGAGGAGGACGTGGAAGACAAAACTGAGGAAGAAGTTCAACACGGACTGGTGCAAGCAGAGGAAAAAATGGATGTGGAAGATAAAGAACATTATTTAGTCCCAAAAATGGAAGCAGAAATAGGTGAAGAGTGTTCCCAGAGTCCTGTCAAAAGCAGTGCTATGGAAATAGAAAATAAAATTGAGGATTTAGATCAATCTAGTAAAAATGCCAACAGTCATGTAAGCCAGGAAGGCAAAGACACGGATGCAAGTAATGTGAAAGATTAGGTTTCTTTCTGTATTACTTGGCAGCTTCCATGAGGCTCACATCCAGACTTTTGCTTTTAGCATGAAACTGTATTTTAAAATTTGGTCAGAATGGGATGTTCTTCTTTTAAAGTTTCACCTATTTTATATTTTAAATGAAAGCTATAAAGAGATTTCTCTTCAAGTGTGTCTTCTTTTCACCATTTTAAATTCCTTTTTATTGGTGGGTTTGTGTGTCTGTTGCTGGCAACAGACCAGGCACCAGTAAAATCTCAAGTCTTTATTTTTAATGGAACAGTGGTATGCACAAATGCACTGCACGTGTGTCACTGGTCAAAAATTCCTTCAGAAGAAAAACCTGGGGTTCCATTCAAAGCACATAGATTCCAAAAACATTTTTTCTCCTATGATTGCTTATCCCACCTTCCACCCAATCTGGTTACTGTTGATAACTGCAGCTTCTTTAAAGGGCAAGAGAATCAGTGTATCCATACAAGGGCACATACAGGATATCTGACTGACAACCTGGTGCATGGTTATTCAGAAGAAAACCATGTCCAGCATCCTGGGGAAAAAAAAAGAATGCACTTTATCAGAAACTGATGTCTGAGGTTCTTCTTTAGAGTGATTAATTGCTTGACAGACTGAGCTAGTAATTCCTGTTAGCTAGACCTTCAGGTGTGCTGAGTGTGCCTCAGACTCACTCCTGTCTTGAGATGTGCCTGAGTAGAGTCTGTGACCATCACTGAAATCTGCTGTGGTCATCTGTTCCTCTGTCAGTTCTAGTGAGAGTCATCTGTAATTTTTGTAAGATAACTTGTTTATAGCTGAAATAATAGTTTAAAAGAAAAAGCATAGTGGTATATATGTTTTTGTATAGTAGATGTTTAAAAGGTAATTGAGGTCTAGAAGGGTAATTTATTTAATCTGACTTTAAAAAAAGTTGGCTACCTCAGAGACTTGGAATATAAATTCTGTCCTTTGTGGCTGAGTTTCAGCAGTGCTCTCTCTGTACTACTGTCAAGTTGTCTGAAAGGAAAATGACCAGCAGTATGAGGTGTTGTCCTCTAGGACCATAGTGATGCAGATACTTGTTATGCTTGTCAAGCAGAATTTTACCATGTCTGTTTTTATTGATGAAGTCTTATGTGGCTTGGATCATTTGCTGTACCTTGCTACAACAGACTTTTTGATGTCTGCCCTTGAACTACTTCATCAAAGGGAGAATTCTTGAGGGACAGACATAAAAGTGAAATAATGCCATGTCCTCTGATGAGATATTAGTCTCATGCAGTGAGGAACCATTGACAGGACTCATTTTCCTCTTGAGAGTCCATAAAATAGGTTAATAAAAAATCAGTTCTTGCCCTTGTATTTTGCTAAGGTTTGAGTTTGTTCTGTGAGTAGAGAGCTGTGATGGGACAGCTTTTGTTCTGGCAGCTCCTTAGGCTGATGAGCAGCATAGCAGAATTTTCTTTTGAGCAGAGATGTGTGCAAAGTATATTTTTAATCCTTAAAGTATATGAGGAAAAAGATTTTGCAGCTTGAAACTTCAAGCATATTTTCATGTCTTTGCATTTATTCTGGCATATTGGGCATTTGAAATGGAAGCAGGGTGGAAAGGCCAGTGTCACTGACAAGTCATCATTGTAGTCTGCAGTTCTCAGCCCTGAGGATGATTTGAATCCATCTAATCTTTATGTTCTGATGATCTCCATAAGTTATAAAAAGGTCAAGAGTTAAAACCTATGTGAAGAAATGAAAATTTTATTTGAATTGTGCCTGCTATTACTGTATCTACTGATGTTCCTGAGCAGCAGCTTCAGCCTCTTTTCAGTCAGTGGCTCTGCTAAGCATACAAGTTTGACAGGTTAAGCTGAGAAGAATACTTGTTGATATAGACAATCCAGCAGAAAGCAAACTACAGAAAATGAAACTGTCCTGGTTAGGATTTTTTGGCTGACCTTATGACTGTCAGACTAAAATGACGGAAGCTTTTATCTGGGAGCTAAAGAAAAGTAGTTCTTGTATCATAAACTGACTGAAATTTGGTATAACTTAGGCTTGTAATAGAAGAACCTGTAATTTTAAATGGTCTCAGTAGTTCCATTTTCCTGTGTTATCTGTGAATTTTTTTTTTTTTTTGCTTTGCCCTTGGTTTTTTGGAGGTGTATTTTTTTTGCTGTCAGGTGCAAGTGGGAGAAAACAAAGAAACTAGGAGTCTTACTTGTGCTGTTTAGCAGTATCTCCAAGCAAATCCAGAGATTGCAGATTTAATGTATTTTTTTTTAATACTGTGATTTTCCTTACACCAGTTGCTCTGTCCCAGTTGATCTTGCCTTGATAACCAGAAAGGAAGATGCACAAAATTGTGTAGGTAGTGGCTGAAAGCACTGTCCCAGTTTCCCAGGCTGGGAGCCCAATGAAATGGGTGTGTTCTGTTGCTGCAAATAATTTGTAAGGAAGACAAAAGAAAAGTGATAATCAATCACATTGAGCTTGAGCACATTAAGCTTGAACACAAATTATGAAGTCTGTCCTCGTAAGTAGTCCCTATTAAATTTTGTGAGATTTCTCTAGTTAGCATTGCGTTTTTAGAAACACAGGACTGTAAATGCCTGCACTGATGGCAGAGGGTTTTATATGTGATAGAGGGGAAAAAAGAAAAAATTCGTGCATCTAAGTGAATAGTCTGATGATGTGCTGCTCAGAGAAGTCCTCAGTAATAACTGCTGGATCCTTAAGAAAATCTGCTGACTGAAAAGCCTAGAAAGATAAGGAGAGAACAAAGGGAACTCACCATATGGGATGCTTTCTTCAACATTTACCTGATGTTAGTAATTTGTTACTTTTGGACATTGTTTTAGAATTTTCATATTTTAGTTTGCCAAAAAATTAATATACCATGGCCTAGTGCCACTGAGGTGATTTATTCTTTTTCCATAAAGGTCTGAATCCTATCAAAAGTCAATGAGGCTTCTCAAAGTATACAGACCCCTTCAAAAAATCCAGGCCATGATTTTCAAATTTAGATTGAACAGCAAAAGAAAGCAATTTATCTTGTGTAACAGCCCCTTTTGGAAGCTGCGGCGAAGGGAAATCAGGGCATTTCTTCCTTCCAGTGGGAAACCTCCGTGCCGGAAAACAATCGGCGGCGTGCTCACGCTGCACGCTGGCCGTGCCCAGGACGAGCCTCGTAAACAACCCCCAGCCAAGCGAGGCAGACACAACAGCGGCTCTGTTATTCCCAGCAAACGTCCCGACCCAGCCGGCCGGGATGCCCGCACCTGCAGGGACCGCAGCGCCCCACACGCTCCAGGATGCGCACCCTTTCTCCCTCCAAGGGGGTTTGCCCCACCTGTGGCTCACCCTTGTGCCAAATACATGGTTGTATTTAGTTGTCATTTCATTTCTTTCTCCGTGTTTCTTAAACCTAAGTGTTGTTTTTTTTACTAAAATCTGGGTTTTTTTCTAGGGTGGGCTGCTTGTGTTACAAATTTAAGTTTCTTTGGCACTCTGTATTTCTATTTACTTAACATTTAAGCAAGCTGTTGGCTACATAGGTGCTTGCCCAGGTAACCAAGTGTTTTCTTTAAATGATTTATCCATGCGTGCTTTTGGCAGGATGGGTAACTCCAAACCGTCACTTGAGAACATGCCTGTACACTCCTGCCTCACCTGAATACCTCCTTGTATTTCTGATGCTTTGCCTCTCTCTTCCCAATTTCTGCTTGTCATCCCTTGAAATCACAGACTTCTCCCTAACTGGTTTTTTTTTTTTGGTTTCACTCAAATGCTTTCACGTGTGTTAATAACACACTTTTGCCTGTTCTGAAAGGGAAGACCAACATGACTGGTGGCCAAAACAATTTCTGGGCAAGGATCATTGTATATTTACCCCATTCTTACATAAATTGTAAGAATGGGGTAAATATACAATGATCCTTGCCCAGAATATTCTTCTGGACTCCAAGAGTTTTGTGGACCAGAGATTATGTCTTTGGGCTTAATGGTCCTTTATGTATTTGTCCTCCATAAATTTGCTTCCTGAGACCATGTGGACTTTTAGCTCTCATGACATCCTGTAGCAGGGAGCCCCAGAATCCTACTTCCCGTTGTGTGAAGAATTATTTTAGCATCTGATAATTTTGTTCAATGATCCCCACTTCTTGCAGTGAAAGCCACAAGAAGCAACTGATTGCTGAGTAGTTTTTTCAGGACACTTGTGATTTGATAGTCTTCTGTCATATCCCTTATCAGTCCTCTTTTTTCCAGGCTGAAGGGTCCTAGCTAACTTGTTTATTCCCTCTATGGAGACTACTCCAGATCTTTTGTCATCTTTATCAAATGTTTCTGAACTTTTCTCAGTTTTTATGTCCTTTTCCAGGGCGAATAACTGCACATGGTGCTTAGGATGTGGTGTTTGTGGAAGCGTGTGCTCACTCTTCTGTCCTCCAGTACACTGCTTGGTGATTCTTCATGCTACTAAATATCAAGCTGAGTTTTCACTGGAATTGCTTGTCATAGCCTCATTATTATGCTCTGAGTGAGAACCTGTTTTTTTTACATGTGCTGATAGCATTATTCTTCCCCACATAAATCACTTTTGTCTGCATTGAGATTTGTCTGCATTGATTTTTGTCTGCTTCATCACTCAGTTGCCTTGGTCTTGTAAGGTCCTTCTGCAGTTCTTTGAAGCTGGAGCTAAACCAGTAGTTGCTGATTGAGTGGTATCCCACCCAGAATAGTTTTCTGGGAGTCTGCAGGTCCTTAGTTGCTCTGAAGGGATCCTAAGCCGGTTGTTTCTTTATGGCTAGGTCACAGAAAAAGAATTTTTCAAAATGCTGATAAGCAGGATGACCAAGCCCAAAGAGACTATAGTATTTTCTTTCTAATATTTGAGTAATTAAATATACATCCACAAAATACTGTCGTAGAATGTCTATTGTCTGGAAAATAGTAACTTATTAGAGGGAAAAAAGGGACCTTAGAAGCACAGCAAAACTTCTGACAGTTGCCCTGAATCTTTTCCAGGGCTTATCAACCTAGAAAACTACCAAGGAGTGTCTTGAGAACCACCCCTAAACTCCTCTGTGGCTTCTCAAGCTTCAAATTCACCAACTAACTTGTTGTGCAGCAAGGTGATATTCTGTACATTGTGTTTCCAGGATTTCTTGCCCTTGTGGGTCTGGATGTCTCCCTGGCCAGCTGTTAGTGTGGTGCACTGTCAAACTGTGTCCATATTTTCAGCTGATAATTCAGGGCAGTGAAGAAGGAGTTGGAAACAACCTAAAATACTAAAATTGTCTGTGTCATTTGTCACAAGTGAATTTAAAGCCATTTTGCCTATAGAAAACTGCATTTTCTCTATCTTAAAATTTCCTAACTTTGAATGTGAATATAGAGAGACAAGTGCATTCAGCTGATCTGAAATGGTCTTCACCTTAGAACTATTTTTCTTTTACACCCTAGTAATATATTTTATGGTGGTGTTTAAATTCATTGCTGCAAAATCAGCTTAGATTATCTGGATTTATATTTTTTATTGGTGAAAATACTGTAGAGCTTGTGAAAGGTGGCAGATTGACAGCCTTGAAGTTAAGCTGATTGTTCCATTATTTCCCAGCCTCTCTCAGCCTTTTAAAGACATCTGCTGTTTTCTAATCTCCCATACTCAGTTTTTCAGATGACTGCTAAGTCTTCTGAGTCAGTGAAAGCCACTTCTCTAGGTATCCTTTGATGAGGTTTGTCAGGCTTGTCTAATTTGTGAAGCTGTCTAACTTGGTTTGGTGTAACTTATTTCATTCCTCTCTATCTTGTCCTACCTCTTGGTCCCTAAGAGGAAGAGCATTCATTGATATTGTGTGCATAAGCAGCCTCATATTGCTAAAGGGCTAGGTCATCATTTTAGATATATTAATTACTACATAGAGAATGCAGATTCAAAAGAGATAATAGGTAACTCAGTTTCAAATCATCTGCTGATCCTTTTTTCTTGAATATATTTATCAGCATTTTCCTTGGGCCATTCGTCAAGGTAAGAACAAACTGCAGAGAGTGGTATCTTGCTATCCTGAAATTCTCTTGCTAAGTGCAATCTCATTTTGCAAAGGAACTTCTCAGGACAAAGTGATGGGACTCACAGTAAAGGATACAAAGATACAGCAAGGGAGGCTTCAGTGGGACATGAGGAAAAAATTATTCCCCAGAAAAGGAACAGAGCACTGAGACAAGTGGCCCAGAGAGATATGGATCTCCATCCTTAGAGTTCTTCAGAACTTGTCTGAGTGAGGCCCTGAACAAGCTGACCTGGCCAGGTAGCCAGCTCTGCTTTGAGAAGGGCGTTGGAGCAGCTCTCCTCCAGAGCTGATTCAGACCTCAGTCTTTTGCTGATTCTAGGATCATTCCCAGGTGAGTGCCTTCAGCCAAGCACAGGCAGCCACAGCCCCCTGAGACTTTTGCTGAGTGCACCTTCACCCACCCTCTGGCTCTTCAGATGTGGAAATGTTGCATTTAGTGACTGGGGAAGCACCTGTGCCTGTCTAACTTGAGTCAAACCAGCCTGCAATGGTCTAATAATGCATTTATGGATCCCCTACTGACTACCTACCGTAGGCTGGTATTGCCAGTGCTTTTTGTTTCCTGTAATTCAAGCTGATTCAGTGGAATCTGTCAAAATGCAGCTGGAATAACTTCATGGTTCTTTCAACTATATCATGAATGAGAGGATAAAAGAGTTGAAACTGCTGATGAAATTGTTAATGTTGGATTGCTGTGGTAGAAATGAATCTCCAGGGTGGCATTTTGTACCACTACCACTGTTTTGTTACTTCAGGAACACTGCAGAAGCACAAGGCTGGGGAATTGTGTCCTGTGTTCCAAAATGCTGCATTGCTGGCTGAGGAGAGCTGCAGCAGATGAATAATGAGTGGCATCTACAGATCTGAATTGTTCTGTTTTCATTAAGTCGTATGTTCAGCTGTAAATGTTACGTTGTCTCTAGAGGCAGAGGATGAGTTGTACATAATGACTGTGAATTTCAGATAGAAAGGGCAGATCTGAGCAGTTTTAGAACTATTTTATTCCCTCAAGAAAAAAAAAAACAAACAAAAAAAAAAAAAAACAAAAACAAAAAAACAAAAAAAAAAAAAAAAAAACAAAAAAAACAAAAAAAAAGCACAGGCACGGTTATTTGGTTACTAGAAAGCACAGGAAAACCCCTGCCCCCTTCAATTTTGGTCAAGAGATGGCCACTCACCCCAGAAAGCACCAGCCCAGGCCTGAGCTCTGCCCAGGGGGGATGTTTACACTGCTCAGTGGTGTGTAGTAAAATCAGATGGTGCAGGAAATTCAGTTTGTTCATGATCTCAACAAGGAAGTGATGGTACAAAAGGAATGGCAGCTGTGAGTCACTTCTCCTGGTGGGACCACAGGATGTTCCAAGGAAGCTGGAAAGTGCCTCTCTAGGGAAGAAATGCCAGTGGAAGGTGTTGATAGCAGGCAGGTGGCTTGACTGTCTTAAAAAGAATTGTTCTGTGGAGAGAAATAACACTTGTGTGTGCTGATGGTCTCCTGTAGGTTGTACAGGATGTCAGCCAGTCTATGGAGTATTTCTGGTGCTCTGGAACATCTTAAAGGCAGTCAGAGACAACATAAAGGAAACTGAGCAACTGAGCCTTACTTCCCTGTGGGTGGGACTTCAGGGTTTAATTGAACTCTTTCTGATAAAAAATGTTGTTTTGTGGAGTGGTTTTTGGTTGGTATTTGGCTTTTTGTTTTGTATTGTTTTGTTTTCTCATCAAAGCATTCTCAAGCAACACTGGCAAAAAAGGGGAGAGAAAGAGAAATCTAGAAAATGTGTGGGAAATAACAAAAGCAGTCATCACAACTGATGAACAATTTTTTTGATTCCTATGGAGAATCCAGTTATTCTGCTTTTCACATCCAAACAGGATTTGAATTGACATCCAGTGTTTGGAAAACTCGCATAATGCCTTACTCAAAAACCTCAAAAAATAACTAATTCTTTAATGTGTTCCTTCCTGTGACAAATTGCAACAGGTCATGGATGTGACACACTTTGTTAAGAACTGATATAACACAAGAGAGTTTACAGGGTTGAAATAATATGAAATTGCTGATCATGCTATTACAGAGACTGTGCTGTTTCCTTGGAGAAGAAATAGGGGGGATAATGTAATACAAATGGTGTGTCTGAGCAGAGGGAATAACATTTAACATTTCATCCTCCAGGCTGCCTTGGTACAGGGCTGTGATAACAGGGTGATGCTGTTGACCTCCATGAACTACATTGAAAGGAAAGTCGAACTCAGCCTGATTCTTTCCTGAAGTTTATAGAAAAGCACATTAAATCAGATTTAATCTGAAAAAGTAAACATCACAGAACAGGGTATTTCCCTGCTATATTCTTTGTAGCATGCCAGCCATCTCCAAGAAACTGATGTCATTTTCCGTCTCTCTAGATTAATTTCCGGGCTCTGTTCTTGAAGTGAACGAGATTGTGTTTCAAATCAACCCTGTCCCCTAAAGTGAGCATGCAGGACTGTGCAAACAGGAGGACAGGCTGGCTTGGAAGGGACCTGGGGAGGAGCTGCACTGAGCCTCCTGCACCACTGAGAGCCAATTTCCCTGGTTGTTCAGGGTCCAGGTGAGTCTGGGCTATGTCCCAGGGGGCACTGCCTTGCTGGGCAGCTGCCTCAGTGCTTTCCTGTTCCTTTATGGAGGCCATCCAGCAAAATATGGCAAAAAATAACCAGGCACCTGACCCTGTCACAGAAGCATGGAATAATTCAGGTTGGAAAAGACCTCTATCTAAAAGATCCTGAGTCCAGCTGTCAACCCAGCACCACTTAGGAGCACCACTGAGCCATGTCCCCAAGTGCCACATTCACATACCTTTCCAACACTTCTAAGGACAGTAATCCCACCACTACTTCTCTGGGCCGTCCATTCCAATGCTTGGCAACTCCTTCAGTGAAGGCATTTTTTCTAATATCCAATCTACACCTTCCTTAGGCCGTTTCTTCTTGTCCTATCACTTGCTACTTTGGGAGAAGGGGCTGACCCTCACCTCACTATAATCTTCTTTCAGGTAGTTGTAGAGAGTACAGAAATCTCCCCAAGCCTCCTTTTCTCCAGGCTAAATACCCCCAGTTCCTCCTCATAGGACTTGTGCTCCAGACCCTTCCCCAGCTTCCTTGCCTGTTTCTGGACATGCTCCAACTCCTTGTTGTAGTGAGAGGCCCAGAACTGGATGCAGCACTCGAGGTGTGGCCTCTCCAGCACTGAACGCAGGGTGACAATCACTGCCCTGGTCCTGCTGGCCACAGTGGTTCTGACACAACCACCTGGGCGCCTGCTGGCTCGTGTTCAGCTGGCTGTGAACCAGCACCCCCAGGTTCTTTCCCAATGGGCAGCTTTCCAGAAACTCAGCCCCTGTCCCGGAGAGCTCTGTGGAATAATACTTTGTACAGCTGTACTGAAATACTGTGTTTTCCTGAAATACCGTAGATGTGTTTTAACACACACACAAAAAAGCACAGTAGGCAGGATGACGGAGAGGTCTCAGTGGGAGATGACTGATTACCAACAAATTACCATTGATTTAGAGAGGTAATATACAGATGATAACTTTTGTCAGGCTCACTGCTGAAACTGCCAATAGAAGAACCCTACTGTGAAAGAATGAACAGTAGATGCTAGTCATAAGATTAATATAAAAATCTGAAACAGCTGGTAAGGACAACACTTGTGTTTATGGCTGGCTGCACCAGCACAAATGCCAGCTACTGTTTCTAAACAAGATCTGAGAACAAGAATGCAAATGCACTGTGATTACTGGAAATCACTGTGTTTGCCTCCAGACCCCTGACTGGGATTGAAGGTCTCTGACAGCAAGATTGGCTTAGGCTCTAGAGTTGTTCACCCCCTTTGCCTGGAAGATGAGTGCTACCAGCACCACCAAGCTGCTCTCATGTATGGCCCAGGTCAGGGATGCCCAGAAACAGCCTCCCAGAAGAAGCCAAAGCAAAGGCAGCCTCTGAGGGCAGCCTCACAAGCTTTTGATGTGTTCTATGTTCTTTAGAGGGGCATGAACTTGTTCAAGAAACTGCTCAAGACCTCTGGCTCCCCGCAGCCCTGGAGCATGTGGGATGTGTCTGAAGGAGCCCAGGGTGCTGAAGGAACCCTGAGTAGAGCAGTGTGCCTGAGCCGTGCTGCTTCAGAGCTAGGCGAGCGGAACCATTGCAAACGCCGAGTTAAAGCTCCTCGTTTCCATGAGCGCTGCGCCCCCGCAGGGCTTTCCTGGCACAAGGGAAAAGCTCGTGTGGCCTGGCTGTGGATGTTCTCTTCAATGCTCTGGGCCTGCTTGTTCCCAGAAGGATGCACCCATTCACAAAGGGCTTCCCAGCAGGGAGGTGACACAGGCAGCCAGCCCCCAGGGAGGCTGTGAGGCAGGGAAAGCTTCAGGGAGAAGGGATGAACAGGAAGGGAAGTGGAAGGGCAGAGGATAAGCACTAGGATAAACTTGGGAAGCTGGGAAAGATTGCTGGGGGCCAGAGGAATCCTGCAACATTAGGAATAACAAGCAATTCAAAGTACTGCAGCTGGCTGTGGGTGAGGAGGAATGTGGAAGGATTTTGAAGGTCAAACATCTGATGTTAAAAGGAAAAGATGTCTTTGGGGAATTGTGTGTATGCACAGCACTGGAACTGCTGCTTTCCAGGACTGAGCAACGTGATGGAGCACTGATGCACTTACTGGCTCCAGCTCCTGAGGGAATTGTGCCCCAGCAAGAGCAGCTCTCTCTGGTGCTAGAAGGGAGCAATTGAGGCCATTGTGCGGCAAGCACCGCGGCTCCCGAACAGCAGCCGCCTCTGCAGGCAGCGTGCCAGGAGAGATTCCAGCTCTGGGCTCAGGAATGGTGGTAAACTCTTCTGAGGATGGGAAGTACCGGAACTAACTGGTGAACAAAGCAGGAGGCACCCAACCAATATGGCACATAAAAGAGTAGCCTGTTCCAACAGGCCCAGCTGAGTTGGGCTCCAGAGTTTTCCAGGGGCATAAACTGGACACTGAAGGGACACCGAATCACTGGACACATGAAATTATGTCATAGTATATAACACATGGTAAACCTCAATGCATGCCCTATATTCAATGTTTATTAAACGTGTATATGTTCAGATTACCTTAACTGATTTACTTTGTGTTAAATGTTTATATTTATTTATACTTTAAATTTATTACTTTAAAATTTTACTGATTATTGATAAACTATGTGTATATTATAAACTATTTTACATACACTGTATATTCCATATGTGTGTTGTTATAGGTTTATTTAACAGAGGGTGTACAATATATGCACATGTTAGTATAGTTATATAATATACTGTGTGCTATCAGATTACACAATAACATGCCATATATTATTTCACAGAATTATGGAATGGCCTGGGTTGGAAGGGACCCCAAAGACCATCTTGTTCCATACCCCCTGTCATGTGCTGGGGCACCTTTCAGTAGACCAGATTCCTCAGAACTCCATCCAACCCTGACTTTGAACACTTCCAGGGATGGGACATCCACAGCTTCTCCAGGCAATCTGTTCCAGAGCCTCATCACCCTCACAGTAAAGAGTTTCTTCCTAATATCTAATCTAAACCTACTCTCTTTCAGTCTGAAGCCATGTTGCCCTGTCCTACTCTTGTAAATAGCTCCTCTCCATCTTCCTTGTAGCCTCCTATCAGGTTCTGGAAGCAGGCAATTAGGCCATCCTGAAGCCTTCTTGATTTATTAAGATTTATTACATAACACAATGTAAGCAGTTCTATTTACATTATAGAATGTATAAAATATATGTATAGTGTTGCATTATATAGTCTATGTATAGAAATAATATTACATAGCATATAAAATAGTATCTATTACGTATTAGACATTGCTCTCTCACTGAATCCTGGTTTTATGCTAGAAGGTTAAGGAGACACAAAATGCTGAGTGTCTATCTTGTTCTTTTGGGGTTTCTTTTATTTTCTAGATAAAAACCAAGATTTCTGGGTGATCCTCAGAATCAAGAGCCAGTAAAACTTACGCCTGCAACTGGCAAATAAGTTTAACTGATCATTTGAAACAAACAAACAAACAAAAACAAAAAAACCCAAACAAACAAAACAAAAAACCCACCAACCAACCAACCAACCAATCAACTGACCAACCGACCGACCGACCAACCAACCAACCAACAGAAATAATAATAAAAACATGATAAGGACAACATAATGTAATCAATCATTCAAAAACCTTGCAGGAAGTCCTTTCTCAGTAGCTATAAAAATGCAGAATTTTCTTATGGCTACAAATCTGGCCATGATACAACAAGTAGAGTAGAACAGACAAATCAATTTTCAGGGTGGCAGAAGATTAGAAACACCAAAAAGTTTAAAAACATTAAGCTTCAACAGGTGATCTATATAACATTAAATACATGGACGTTTGGAAAGGGGATGTGAACAGTGCGTCAGCAAAATTTGTGGAGACTTCAAGGCTATTTGTCTTGGTTAAAGCCTGAGACTATTACAAGGAGAGTGGAATGAAGAAGAACCCAATGAGAGACAAGTTCCATGACAAATGGCCCTCCATAGTCAATATGAAAATAAGAGAAGGGGAAGGAGAAGATAAACCTCTACAAACACTTGAATTTTAGAGGGAGAATACCAACATGGTGGTGACATTTGGGCACTGCTGTAGGCAGCTCATGGAGACCTCTGCTTGGTGGGAGATTCCATGAGGTTAAAACACTGAAAGGTCACCTTGAGACACAAACTGGGAAGATGTAGCCATTCTTCTCTTTCTTTTGAGCTGGTTTTATTCACTTCTCAGCAATGCAGGCCTCTCTCAGAGGTTGCCATAAAGAAGACAAGAGCCAGCAGCTGTGCTACTAACTGGAAATAAGGAAAAGGGGAAACTCCCAGAGGGTAACTAAGCACTGGAGCTGGCTGCCCAGAGGGGTGGGGAAGTGTCTACTTTTGAGATATTTGGAATTCAGGAGGACAATGCCCTGAGGAATCTGATCTAATGTCCCAGATAACCTTTTTTGGAGCAAAGGGTTGAATGAGATCATCTCCATTTCCACCTAAATCATTCTGATCCCCAGGACAAGATTCTGACTCTCCCCTCTGAGCCATCAGGACACAGAATTAGATGACTTTCTCATCCAGCTGGACAATTAATTGTCAATCTCAACATTTCTATATTACACCAAAAATATATATTAAACCCAGATGCCTCTTTCAAATCTTGCCTAGCACTACATAAAGCTGTTTTTAGTGCACATCATGCATACAGGCTCGAATTTGCAAGTAATATTGAGAGATTTTAAGATACAATATATAAATATCATTAGGCATTCTTTAGGAAAAGCCTCTGTGTTTGTAGAGCATGTTCTGATCCTTCAGATATCCTGGCAATAAAGTTACCAAATAGCCAAAGCTGCCCTGCATGTAACCATGTGAAAACTGAGATTCCTTTTTGATCAGCTTTGAGCAGAGGGATCAGGTACAATAATAGACAAAATCAAAGCTCTAACTGCAAACTGAGAAGCTTTGATGAATGTGAAGATGGATGTGACCTGGCAATGTGCACTCGCAGCCCAGAAAGCCAAACTGCATCCAAAGCATGTCCTGGGCTGCATCCAAAGCAGCGTGGGCAGGAGGAGAGGGGATTCTGCCCCTCTGCTCTGCTCTGGTGGGACCCCACCTGCAGGGCTGCACCCAGCTCTGAGATCCCAGCACAGGGAGGACAGGGAACCATTGGAGCGACTCCAGAGGAGGGACACAAAAATGATCAAAAGGAATGGAGAAGCTTTCCTGTGAGGAAAGGCTGAGAGGTTTGTGGTTCAGCCTGGAGAAGAGAAGACTCCAGGGAGACCTTGTAGAAGCCTTCCAGTGCTTAAGTGGGCCAACAAGAAAGCAGGAGAGGGATTTTTCACAAGAGCATGAAGTGATAGGACAAGGGGGAACAGCTTCCAACAGAGAGTCAATCCAGACATAAGAAAGACATTTTTTACTATGAGGGTAGTGAAACACTGGCAGAGGTTGCCCAGAAAAAACACTGGCACAGGTTGCCTGTGGATGCCTCATCCCTGGGAAAGCTCAAGGTTAGGCTGGACTTTGACCAACCTGATCAAGTTGAAGATGACCCTGATCATTGCCAGGGGCTTGGACTAGCTGACCTTTAGAGGTCCCTTCCAAAATGGTCACCCCATTCTGTGATTCTGTGATTCTCATCCTTTTCAGTATCTCCCTGAGGGCATGCACAGCTCTGAGGCAATGCTGTGCCTCCTGGCAGCCTTCAGTGCCATAGCCAGTGCTGAGTCATTTGGAGCAATCTGGAGAAGCCATCTTCTCTTCAGAATGACACACGGATCACGCTCAAGTTGACACCAACTCTTACTGATTTCCATAAGGTCACCTTCCACTTTCTGAAAAAGTTGGGTCCCTTTACACTCAGTTAAAAGTTATTTCTATTTGAGTATAAAACCTGCTTGTAACTAGTGCTGGTAAAATGGATAGGATTTTGTTGTCTTCTTTGGGGGTGGGGATGTTAACTATATTTGTCTCTGAAAAGGTGAAGCTTCCTTTTAAGTGATTTAAAGTGTTATGTTGCTCAGGAAGGAAGGAATGGATGCATGAAGGGAGGACAAGGTATTTCCTGGCAACTGAGATTTAATTGTGTGAGTCCCTTTTATGTATGTTTGCCTTACGGATAGAGGGTGATAAAAAGAGAAAGTGCAGAAGGAGTGACATGAGGGTGGTTGTCTGTCTCAGCTCAATTCATTCTCTTGTAGCTGATTCTCTGAATTTGCTCCCTTTGGCTAGATTAGTAACATCTTTGCAGGTTGGTCTGTGTTAACTTTGCTTTCCTTTCTTCTCCTTTACCCTGCCCTACTCTTCTCCCTCCATTTCTACTCCAGCACAGGGAATCTGATAGATTTATCCTTAGGCACCAGCAGATGATTCATTTAGAGAAGTAAAAAAAAGGGGAAGGGAAAAAATGTATCTTTTCCATAGGTAGCCTGTAGACAAAGAGATGTCTCTGTTCAAGGAGCTGTGAAATAAGAAGCAGTCTCCTATTGCATCTTTCCTTCTTAGATGGAAAAGCTAAGACTTCAAATTTTTTACAAGAGGGTGGATTCCATCAAAGATACCTAAATGCTTCTCTTCTAGAGTAAAAAAAAATTAATCATGTTGAAATAATTTACTACAGAGTATTACATTTTGACTAGTTATCACAGAGGTACTGCAGAGATAATCTCTTTGCATTACAGATGTTGACTAAACTTTGCCAGTGTTGTCATCTAGTGAGCAATGGTATTCCTGGTTTGGCAGGCTATGGGGGAATCAGGGGCAGGACACATCTGGGGAGCTGGAAGCAATGCAGTGGCAGGGGGGTCTGTTTAAAAGAGATTTTTTTGCCCTTAGTGTAAAAAGGTAAGGACATTCCTAAGGATCCTTTGAAGACATTTTTTTAATAGGAAACAGGGAGGTCCTATCCTTTTACTAGTTTCTCCCTATGAAGAGAAAAATCTGGCTAAATGTTTAAAAAACCTTCTGTGCTTTGCTCAGGTCAGTTTAAGCTGGATATGCCAGCTGTTTACTTTCATGAGTTAATGAGCATTCTTAAGCTTTCCTCATTTGTTTAAGAGCATCAGCATTAGAGGACAAAGGGATGTTGGTACTGGGAAATCAAAATGCTGCTTCAATTTCTCCATTACATTAGAGCTCTTGTTGCACGTCATGTGGCAAAATCTCAGATCACTTGACAAAGTGTCCTGAAGAGAGAATCTATTTCTTGAAATTAATTTCAGTGACAGAGATGAGATGACCTTGTTATAAACCAGGACTCTCTACCCTCAGATTCATACATCTAGTTCTAAGAGGAAATGGCTGCCAGAATTGCTTTGATCCAGCAAATCATAATTTGAAGCCACACAAAGTCTGCAGCATGTTTCTTTGTGGCCATTAAGCTAAACACATGCTTTAATTTACTTTTTAAGGACAACTTTCCTCTCTCATTCCAGCTGGTACATTGCACAAAACTCCCCAAAGAACATTTCAAATTAAGTATAGCTCTGCAGTTACAACCTCTGCTTGCTAGCTGAGCATGCAGGGAATACACTAACATTTCTGAGTGCTCTCCCTCCTACCAGCAGTTTTACATTTAAAAGGAGTCTGGCCTTTGATGGTGTCACTGACAGGACCCCTTGAGTGCAATCCACATGTATTTCTAATCACTTGGGAAAACACTGGGAAGGTGGAAAGGCATATTTAGCAGAATAGCTGCTCAAGGCATTTTAAGTAATGTAGGACAAAGAGCTATAAAGAAGAATTTTCTGGTCATCTTTCAAATATCTAGGCAACCCCTGACGTCTCATCCATTCCTCTTTGGCTTTGTTTACTGGCAGGAATGAATGTTCTTCTCTGTTAAAAGAAGATTTCAAGAGATGCCAACAGCATAAACTGAAGCTTCTCCCTCAGGAGGCTGCAATAACTTCTGGTTCTTTTCCTTCCAAAGAACCTGTAAGCTCTTCCAGGAACACAGTCAGTAGCTGTACTGCTGAAGGGTGTTTCTGCCTCCTCCTTTGCCAGCTTCACCATGGTGGATCCTCACCACTCATACCCTGGCTTGTCTAGTTACATTTATGCTTCTTCCACAAAGAATTTACCATGGGTATTATGGGCAGCATCCAGCTGTGACTTTTTGAGGGCTGGTGCATGAATTGTAGATACCTCCAACTAGCAATGGATAGATCACACCATCTGTCCATGAAATTCATGTCACAGAATACTTGTACTCTTCAGGTCACTTCCAGTGGACAGGAACCTTTAAATGTATTACTGCCAATACAGAAAGAAGAGCAGAAATGGCCTTAGATAAAGTTGTTATTCCTACCCCAAGTCCTGCAGAAGATATCTGCGTAGTTACACCCCAGGTGTGCAAACCTCATGGGCATTATGGTCAAAAGAATACCAGAAAAGAGTCTCTTTCATCTTTGGTCTTGATTTGGGTCCAGGGTTCACCTTTATATGTGTGTATGCGTATATCTATCTATCTATCTATCTATCTATCTATCTATCTATCTATCTATATCATCTATATAATCTATCTCTATATGTATATGTATATGCATACGTATAAAAGTAAATACCAAGTAAGGATACATATAAAAAATAAAAGTACATCGGAATAACTGACTGCCCATAGAGTAACTGTTCAGAAGGTCAAGATGAGTGTCAGATTTTTTCTGCTTGGCGATGGAGGAGAGGGGAGAAGCAGCTCAGCACAGGTGCACCTTGTTTGCCAGAGCCCTGTAAAGGCTGGGCACCACCTGTGCTCACTGAGAGCAGCAAAAGTGCTCTTGCAGTGCCCAGCATTCAGACTGATGGCACTTCCAGTGTGACTCCATTTTGCGGGATGCAGAGGATGAGGGAGCTGAATCACAGCACTATTCACTCTGGCAATGTTACCAGCTGTGCTCTAGGGCGATTCACTTGGAATACATGAGCCCTTTGTTCCATCCCTTTGTTTTCCAAGTGCTCTGACTGCCCTTGTGAGGGAGGGGTACTTGACAACACAATTTTATCTCAGAAATGGGGTCAAAATAAGTGAAATCAGAGAAGGTTTTTGTATTCAGGTGCAGTGATGTAAAGCAAACAAGGAAGAAGGGAAAAAAAAGTAAATCCAGGTCCTCATACTGCCTGTAGAGTCTTTGACCCCATGAGCTGGACAGGGGAAGGACATGTGTTGGCCCAACTGGGCTCTGTTGTGCAGCTAAATGTGGACATCAAATGCAAAGCAGAAGAACTGTACTGGGACATGACCTGGATGCAGGACATGAGGAAATACTAAGAAATTTTGCAATGACACTAAACTGGGAAAAACTCCCTCAAGGGCAGAAAGGCTCTGCAGAGAGACCTTGAAAAATCAGAGAGATGGGCAATCACCCACTGTATGAATTTTAGCAAGGTCAAGTGCTGGATTCTGCACCTGGGATGGAGCAATCCTGGATAGGTGGACAGTCTGGGGAATGAGATGTTGGAAAGCAGTGCTACAGAAAGGTGCCTGGGGGTCCTGGTTGATGAAATGTTGAACATGAGCCAGCAGTGCCCTGGCAGCCAGGAGAGCCAACCCTGTCCTGGGGTGCATCAGGCAGAGCATCACAGCTGGACAAGGGAGGGGATTGTCCTGCTCTGCTCTGAGCTGGGGCGGCCTCACCTCGAGTGCTGGGGGCAGTTCTGGGTGCCACAATGTAAGAAAGACATTAAACTATTAGGAGCATCCAAAGGAGGGCAACAAAAATGGTGAAGGGCCTTGAGACGAAGTCATATGAGGAGCAGCCGAGGGCACTTGGCCTGTTCAGCCCAGAGGAGACTGAGGGGAGACCTCATTGCAGTTACAGCTTCCTCATGAGGAGAAGAAGAAGGACAGACACTGATCCCTTCTCTGTGGTGAGCAGCGACAGAACCTGAGGCAATGGCCCAAAGTTGTGTCAGAGGAGGTTTAGGTTGGATGTTAGAAAAATGTTCTTTACCAAGAGGGTGACCGGGCCCCAGAACAGGCTCCCCAGGGCAGTGGACACAGCACCAGCCTGACTGAGTTCAATCAGTCTTTGGACAACACTCTCAGGAACATGGTGTGACTCTTGGGGTGTCCTGTGCAGAGCCAAAAGTTGATGATGCTGGTGGGTCCACTCCAACTCAGCATATTCTGATTCTATGACATGACATATTACAGGAGAAAGTCCCTGTCAGAAATGTTACCAAAATCCTTTTATCCTCAAATGTTAATTTGCAGAATGTTTAGAGGAGGTGAAACTAGAACAATATTGAGAACAGAGGCTTTGGCCCTAAGAACTCAAGGATAGCTCACCTTAGCAATCATGAAAGACTTGCACTGTGACACAGCTTCAATTGGAATAGCTTGCTTTCTGTAAGTTAAATATCTTTCTTGCAGGAGATCCCCTCTGTAAGCTCCAGGCTTGCTTTCCATGACTTTCTCCTGAGGGAAGTATTTTTAAATCTTGCATTGCAGGAAAACATCATGACAAACCTGTTAGCTTAAAGTTTTTCAGGAAAAGCAGAATGAAAAGTTGTCTCAAAACACCCATTTATAAGGAAAATATTTGCAACAATGGAGTTGTAGCTGGTGTAGGTATGCAAGAGTTTTAGTGTGAATTACTGACACCTTCAGCAGTATTTGTACAACTTCATACTCCAACATCCATGCAGTGAAGTTGGAGAACAAGGTGCTTGGAAAGAGATACTTTATACTTTCTGGAGGTTAGCAGCTTTATGAATCAGGCATACTTTTGGCTATAAATTCTGTTTTCCCAATACCTCTGAGGAGCAGAATTTTATAGTACATATAACAGAATAATGGAAACATTTAGTTTGGAAAAGACCTATGGAGATCTCTAGTCAAAATGCCTGCTTCAAGTATGGATCAGGTTACTCGGTGCATTATACAGCTGAGTCTCAAAAATTTCCCACAGTGGATATTCCATTATTTCTGGGCAACCTACTCTAGTGATTGCCTGCTTGCAGGGTTGGAAAATGTTCTTCCCTTCATCCAGCTGGGACCTTGCTTCCTGCAATTTGCATCTACTACCTCTTGCTCTTTGCTCACCTCAGAGAAGTGGCTTCTTGCATCTTTTCTGTAATCCCTTTCTAGGCAGTGCAAGACTGCTGTCAGCCCCCTCTCAGCCTTCTCTCTCCAGTCTAAGCAGAAGCTGCTCTCTCAGCCTCTTCCTGCACATCATAGGCTCCAGACCCTGAATCCTCTTGGTGCCCCTTCAATTTGTCAAAATGTGCCATGTTCTGGGGGGCCAAAACTGGACATAGTACTCTGGATGTCAACCCACAAGTGAGGGAAAGAATCACGCTCCTTGACCAGCTGGCACTGCCTTTGCCACGGCAGCCCAGTGTGCGGCTGGTCTTCCTTGAGCCCTTGAGATAGGGATGCAGTGCTGATCCCTTGTAACTCCTGTCTTCCCAGGACTCCAGGCTCTTTCCTGCAGTGCTCCCAGACAGCCCCAGTCTGTCCTGGTCAGCTGGGTGGCTCCATTTGAATACAGGGTCTAATGCCTGTCACTGTCAAACTTCATGAAGTTCCTGTTGGCCCATTCCTTCAGCTTCTCCAGGTCCCTCTGAACGTGAGCCCTGCCTTCCAGGATATCAATCACTTCTCCCAGTTTGCTGGGATTATCATAAATTCTATTAATACATTGCAAAAGCATGTTTATGTAATAATCAAATAATTAAAACCTCATCCAGTATAAGGCATTTCCTGTGCTGTATTGTTACCATGCATTTTCAGAACTTAATGATCCTGGCATAAATGGTTTAAATTTCTTGTAAGGATGGTCTGCTTTCCTTCCTGAGACACATGCTAATCCATGTCAGCATGGATTTTGCGCTGAAACTGAAGTCTTGGTTTTGTTGAGGAATATTTAGTAAAAGTCTGCAGATCTTGCTAATGCAAATGGCAAGTGAAGTATGTTTCTAAATCACCCAGGCAACTAGAATTGGTTCAGTTACATTTCACTAATTTGTGCCAAGAGGACCTGCAACATACTTCATGTATTTCTGTTAGTGAACCACAAATAATTTAAAACACAGGAGGTCACTGAATAAGAAAATACAAGAATATTTGACAGCAGAAGATAATGAATGCTATGTGTGGTGGCAAACACTGGGTATAAAATGCAAAGTTTTCAGAGTTCAAGGAGTTATCTCTGAATTCCCGTTTGGTGAAGCACAACTGCAATGAATATTTATTGCCACCTTATTTAGCAGCATGAACAAAAGGAGCTGTTATAAATAAACAAACGCTATGACAGTTCCACTGCTGTTAGCTTGACGTTCTCGTCTGCAGTCAGTCAAACCGAAAGACAAAGCAATCAGCGAAAAGACAAAGTCAAACATCCAAATTGCAGAGGTTCTATTTTTGTGTTAACCACCGTCATCGCTGATTTGTCCATGACTTGTGAGAGGAAGCTGCTGGTGAAATTTGACAGGCGTCAGCATGGCATTTGCATGCTTCCAAATTCAAATGAAGGCTTTTCATGTAAATTTACATGACTTGCTTAATGTTTCCTTAGCACATGAGTAAAACTTTGAAGGGGCTAAAATTTACAAAGCAGAGCAAGGTACACCTAAGAGGATGCAATTAAACAGTCAGTAATGTGGGACACACACACACACACATGACAGAGGAAGGCTCTTTCTAACGTCTTGCAATGTTCTAGGGTGACTCTCCCTACAGCACCTCACCTCCGCCCTTTGATGTAAGGACGAAACCACCTCTACAGTGCAACTGTTCTGATAATAGCAGTGACTCACTTCCAACCTATTTGTGCTCAGACCTAGTTTGAAAGCCACTTTACTCTGCAGAGCCAGCATAGCAAACTTTAACTGTGCTGCTAACTTACACGAAAACCCACAGTGTGTATTTAGTAACCCATCTGCTCTGCAAGCAGGAACTTGGGTCAGAGGCATACTGAACCCTTCAATTCAATCCAAGTAAAATTCATGTTTGTGAAGTGTTTGCAAGGTCAGTACTTGACAAGGAGACAGGATGCACACTGTCTAGGAAAGCTCAGAGGCTTGCTGCCCCCCTCATCCCACAGCTGGCACTTTGTAGGGCAATGCATGGTCTCAGTGTGTGTGCACAGCCCTCTCTGTCTCTCCTGCTCCCTTAGATCAGGGCTACATCTTCCCCTCAGGAATGCACTGGGAAGGCTGGAGGAGATAATATCCAGGAATTTTACTTCAGCATTGCTAATAATTGTCATCCTCTGAAATGTGTTGTCTGTAGCAGACTGTTGGAGTTGGTGCTTGTCATGGAGGGAAAACATACCTGGAAAATTATATTGTGCCAGCAGGTTGGTCTACTTAATTCTATTGCATAGATCATGGCACGGTTACAGACGAACTCCTTCACCAGAAGTTACTGCATGGAAGAGAAAAACTTTTCACTCTGACTCTATGCAAATGCTTCCCCATGATTTCAGCTAAGCTTTGGGATGCCTCTGCATGCATCACATCTGCTTACGTAACATTGACAAGTAAATCCTCAGTGCGTCTGCCAAGCTCCACACCCAGGCATTCAGCTGGAAGTCAGTTATCCTCTAAAAACTTCTCCAACAAAAAGTGTGCTCATAGTCAACCACCTCACCAGAGCCATATAAATCACCACGCTGATCATTGCCACGGTAAGATTAAGACACCTGTGGCTCCATGTGGGTGCCTGAAAATCTTGAAAGAAAAATAAAGTAAAAAGTGGAGAAGAAAAACCATTTACTTTAAATTAATTCTTTAAACTCCAAAGCCAGTTAATTCTACACTATTCTTCTCTGTACAGTCAGCCTATCAAGAAGCTATTTCTCTCTCCTGCAAGTTCCTGTGGAATGGAAATCGCAAGCACATTGGAGCACTGGCCATCACAGCCATCACTGCTTGGAAGTTGTGACTCAGTGTCTTTCCAAATGAATTTTCTAAAAGTGCATATATATATATATGTTACATTGTCATATGACGTGTATTTGTCATACTAGAAGGGCTTTGTTCCAACCCTGATGTTCACTAAAGAAGTTTCGTTTTAGGATCTTATGTACTGCTTTCGACAAGGATAATGAAACTAGTCTCTTTTTTTAACATAATACAGTATCACAGCACCAAATAAACAGACCATACCTATCATCTTTCTCTGGTCTCAGGACTGAAGTTTAGGCTGGAATGAAGGAGACACGCTCTGTTTGGGACAGAAAACAATGTAAGTTCAAGAGGTCTTTGACTGCTAAGGTTTCAATTGTTGAATTTTTAGGACCAATTTCTAATGACACAGAAATACATACCCATATATAAATCATCAATTCTGTTCTTTGTGGAAATCTTTCAGCATTTAGTTATCCAAGGACAGCTTTCTTCCCTTGTCATAAGCTTGCTTTGCTCAGTGCCTGTGTTCATTCAAATAACTTTCTCAGTCTCAAAGAAGATCCTCCAAAAGGATATATTCTAAAGAAGCCAGGAAGTAACTTCCCAATACAGCTTCACACCTCCCCAGATGATAGGTTCAAATTAATCATCTGTTCTGGGGACAGCAGATGGAAAATAATGTTCCTGATAAAATGGGTCTAATGAGAGCCGGAGGACCTGTGCTGACTGCTAATTTTGCAAGAAATCCTAAGGAGACTTTTGATTGGATAAATGGGGAATATTGAGGTTTGCTGTCTGCAAAAGAAATCCTCCCACTTTGCTGATTTTGAGGAACTTTGACCAAGCAGATGACTGTCCAATCTGTTTTCGTTTTGGCCTCCTGGAATTTAGAATCTGGGAATGACACTTGGGTTTATTTCTCAGTCACAGAAGAGACGTAACGGCCTGATTTGAGTTCCACAACACAGCTCCAAATCCTAACATCCTTCTTCTCAGCTGCCAGAAGGACAGAACATGGAAGAAGCTCTCACTTTCTAGGACACAAACAAAAAGGACATTATTGGATCTTAGGTACCTGGAGCAGCTCTGCAACATGTTCCTGCAGTATGTCCTACCTAAAATGCTTTTTCTGATGCTGTGCTGCCTCTCTCCTTTTACACCCTTACATTATCAGCCTTTTTAAATTGTCATGTGATTTCCTTGCCCTGTTATATTTTCTCCCTCTCGCTCTTTCTCTCTCTTCTCAGGTCTTCCTCTTTTCCTTCCCCTCAAACACCTTTCCCAATTTCTCCTTCACTTTTCTTTTAGGCTTGTCTGTAGCAGAGAAAGTAGAACTTGTCTAGCATACAGCTAGACAAAACCCATGAACTAATTTTCCCTAAAACAGATAAACTCTCTTTATAGACCTCTTAATTAACCACTCTCCTAGCCATCTCCCTCCCTCCCTTCCTGCTCAGAAGCACAAAGCCTCTGCACTTCCTGCTGTCCCCTTTTTCCTGCATGCCCCCAGCACAGGCTGCTCCTGCCACAAGCCATTGTCTCTTTAATAGCAGCAGGATTATTTTTGGTGCAGCAGGAACTTCATCCTGCCCTAGTTCATGCACTGTACTTTGCCTTCTTTCCTCCCCGCACGAGTTGTTGCCGCAGCTTATCATCGCACGCACTCTGCTCCCCTTCTGCTGCAGCTTCAAAGCACACCAGATTTTTTGATTTGCCTCTCCTACTGCTCCAAGACACTGAGTGATGCAGAGAACCTCCTACAGCCAGAAAGTAACTGTGATTTTTAGCGATGATGTTTGCTCTAACTATTTAAAGCACACTTAAGAAGACACATAATAAGTAGGTTTGAGGGAAGTGGTAGCAATCCACCCACTACGTTCCTTTTAGCTAACCCTTTAATTAAATATTAAAGATATGGTTCTCAGGAAGATTTAAAATAACCCACTGACAGAAAAAAAAGAGACAGATTAAAAAACAGCAGAAAATGAAATAATCTCCCCCCCAAAGACTTACCACACCTTCATGCTGCTTTTAACATTATTTTACTGTACTGATGAGGGAAGAGCTTTTCTGAAGGGAAATAACAAACCTTATGATTTCCAGTGCTAGATCACTCTCTATGTTCTCAGGGAGTCCTGCTAGGAATTACAAATAATTTCATGCTTAACTAAACATACCAGTTTCCTCTTCCACAAGGGAGAGCAAAGAAAGTTTATAAATATTGAGAAAGTAAATTACTTGAAATGTTATTCCTCACTCAAAAGACACATTCTGCTGCTGGATACACAGAACTGATATGCAGTTTGAGAGGAAAAGTACATATATACACTGTTTTTAGCCTTGTCTCCAAGCATAAAGCAGAGTGAGATAAATGGCAGCAAGATCTGGGCAGATTTGTGGTACCAGGCATTTCTCTTTGTAGCTGAGTTAAGGCACACCACAAATGATCAGAGGAGAAAGAGAAGTGACTACTGATGGAGATCAGAAGTGCAAGAAACCAGGTTCTTGCAGTGCCCACAAAACTGAGTGGCTCTGACCTGCATATTCCTTTTGGTGAAGGCTTTGATTATTTTTCTCTCTGTCTAGCTGACAAAGCTCAACAGCCTCACTGAACAGCGTTTTTGCACCAGCACTGCAAGAATATCTGCTCTGCTGCTTCTTCTCTTGTGCTTGAACTCCATTGTACTCCTTTTGTTCTTCTATGCTGCATGTGGTTTTAAATCAAACTCCAGACCCCCAAGCTCTCTGTACAGTCTCCAGTGTTGCTGTAACAAAAACAGAAACTGGTCAACCGTTTCGATTTGTTCTTGTGTTAGCCGTATAATGGAAAGTGCTTCCAAACACACACTGCCTTCCCCCTCCAAATCAGTCTTACAATCGATACCGTCCTACTTTCAATTAAAATACCACCACAACAGATACATCTATATGGTGCTTAGAATCTCACAACAGAAAACCCATTACTTTGACTACAAAAGCTGGCCAAAATGATTGAATTCCCGAGGCAGCAGAAACGATACTGGTGATTTTATTCAGCACGTGTCCAATACGATTTTCCATTCGGAATCCACATTTTTTAATGCTTTTCTAGACCATTCTTAACATTACCTTCAGCTTTTATGGAGTCCCTTAGAAAGTTGTTTTTTTCAATTTGTTTACCAGAAAACTTAAATTTTAATGATTAAATAATAGGACATTTATATACATCAGTGGGTTTTCTTAGATACTGGGCTCTAAGTACATACAATGTCTATTGAGTAAAAATAAAAAAGAAAAATTCCAGTCATGCAAATCATCTTACAAACCATGTTCCATTTGACTCGAAAATTTTTACTCTGTTACTGGCATATCATTTCAAAATTAAACAGATAAAATTTTAAGGTTGCTTTGTCCATTTCCACTCATTTGTTTTGCCGCTTTGAAGAGCTGACAGGCCACATGCTACTGCAGAAGGTACCGCCAGGGTAATAGTTTTTCTGCTACCACCGACCAACCCCTCTGAGCCCCGGTGTGGACGTGTTTTAAAAAACCACCTAACCTTCAGCTAACTGCACTGGTTTATTTCTGAACAGCACATCACAATATCAGCACAGAGAGCACATTGTAACCGGTTGGGTGATTCCACTTAATAATTTTTTCAACACTAGGACCTTTCAGCATTTTAATTCTGGTTTCATTTATGAATTAAAGGTCATATATAGAGCACAAATGAGGTCTAAATTTAGTCACAGCAGACCACAGTTCCACATAAAGACAAATCTTCAAGTTATGTTGACCTGCTAGGAGACAAAGATAAACAGCACAGCAAACATGTACCTGCAATGCACTGCTTCCCTATTAAATATTAACTGTTTCATTTACATTTAAATGAACTGAGCAGTAATGGATAGACTTTCCAGTACTGCTGTTTGGTGCTGCTGTCATGGAAAGAAGCTGAAGACAATGTGGGCTGTATGGGGGCAAATGACGCAATCTCAGCATCCGCTCAAGTGACTTCAATGATGACCATTCTCCAGTCTTGAAATATAATCCTACACAGCATATTTTTTTTTCTCTCCCTCTGTAAACACATCTGTTCATAAATAACTTAGATGTCTCCTTGACATTCATGGTATGTAACTGAAGCTGAAGTAGAAAAGGATGGGCGGTGTACAGCACTGAGGAGATGTCACAGTACTTTTGTTCAGCATTTTTGTCAAGTGCAGGTTGCTAACATCAGCCATCAGAGACGGGCGGGGTGACCCACCCATATTTTTCATGGGTCTTCACCAAACTCTTAAATGTTGCTTCAGCTTCCTTTCGACTGAACGACTTTTTTGATTTGCCAGCTTTTCTGCAGATACGGCCCTGCACCAAACACAAAGAGAAAACCTTCATTAAAGATGTGAACACACATCTGGAAACCACAGCTTAACTTTTCAACTCGTCAGGATGACAGGCATTCTCTTACGGGTTCCAGCCAGCATGGTTCCCAAACATAAATGCATTATCAGAGATCATTTAAAACGATGTTCAGTGAACGGGTAAAAAGGAGGGGAAAAAAGAAAAAAAAAGAAAGAAAGAAAGAAAGAAGGCGTCTGCGGGGCCGTTCCTTCCCGGCGAGCCCTGAGCTGGCACGCTGCCCCGTGGCTGCTGCCGCGGCCGTGCCTCGGGGCTCGCCTCCCTCCTGCTGCTCCCGGGCATCCCCGGCATTCCGTGCTTGGCGTGAGACCCCTCCTGGCAGACAGAGACCACCGGGCACGGCTGCGCTCAGGGCTGCCCGTGCCTCGGCCCCTGCCAAAGGGACACCAAGATCACATCCATCCCGCGGGACACACTGCATCCCGCGGGACACACTCCATCCCGCGGGACACACTCCATCATGTAGGACACACTCCATCCCGTGGGACACACTGCCTCCCGTGGGACACACTCCATCCCCATGGGACACACTCCATCCCATGGGACACACTTCATCCCGCGGGACACACTCCATCCCATGGGACATAATCCATCCTGCGGGACACACTCCATCCCCATGGGACACACTCCATCCCGCGGGACACACTCTATCCCCATGGGACACACTCCATCCCATGGGACACACTTCATCCCGCGGGACACACTCCATCCCATGGGACACACTCCATCCTGCGGGACACACTCCATCCCTCTTCCTGCCACCTACCCACCCGTGAGACACGAACAGCTCTGCCCTTTCTAAAAGGAGTGCCTTAAACCACCTTGCTTCCATCTTAAATCTAAAGTTCTAATTTGTTTATTACCCTTCACGCCAAGTTTGGTAATTAATGAAAACACACCCATTTGCATATACTGCATTTTTATTACCCTGCTTTATTATATTACCTCTAACTGCACAGCTGTATGAAAATTCAAATCTTTGTTTGGCAGTAGAGACTTTTACTGAGTTATCAATATCTTACCTTATTTTTTACTCTGGTCCCTGTCAATTATCAACCAACAGAGATAAAAGAAAGAATTATAGCTGCAGATTATTACCACTCTACAGCAACGAATACCTTTAAAAAATAATCAAAATAAAATAAATACCTTTAAAGTATTTATGCCTACTGGATTTGTTACAAAATAGAAGTCAATTAAAGTCACTAGTCTAGACTAGTCACTAGTCTAGTAATTTTAGTAATTGTTTGATAGATTGCACTGAAAGCCTTTTTAACAATAAATTGTTTCTGATGAGTGGATACCATATTACAATGTTACAATTATTAAGAACCAAGTTAGCATGTTATCATTTTTTCTGTTCAACTTAGTATGTTCTCATTTTTTTCTGTTCTTTATCTCAAAAAATCATCTTTTGCTTCCCTGATTTTACAGTCAATTTGGAATTGAAACCAAAACTTGGCATTTGCAATAGCATGCAACAAATAGTGAGAAAACAGTCAGGTATATCGAGGGAAGAAAAGGGAGGAAATGGGAAAAAAGAAAACAGAATCTGTCCTCGGAGTATCAAATTGGCTTTTACAGACTAAAATGAGTAAGGTTAGTCTGCAGCGTGGACAAATAATTTCTTTCTAGAAAGCAGTCACAATATTGCAGAGGCTCTTTTGTGTTCAGCACTGCTCCTGTTACAGCAAAACTATGGACACATGAAAGAAAAAGCTGTTTGCTGCTCCTGTTTTAACAAATAATTTTTCAGTGCAGTTTGAGCAGTCTCTCAGAGCACACCTTAACCAAAGATTACGAACACCCTCCAATTCCCACCTCCATTTACTCACAGTCAATTTATGCCCATTTGTTTTTCCCCAAAACATCTGTTGAACCTGTCAATGCTTTTCCTCACCTTTCTCCCTGGCTGCCATTTACAGACAGAAATCTATTTCCTCTTTAAAAAACCCTTGATAGACCAAACAGCAAGACACCTTCTACATCTCCACACAAATTCAGCAATTAATATGTCCCAAATAAGGATGATCTGAATGGTTCTCAATTGAGTCCTGATCATAAATTTTCTTAGAAAACCTCATTTTTAGTTGTGACAGATGGAATAATTAAATAAAGCTGGGTAACATATTTTAAAAATCCTATTCAATAATTATAATACATAATTATATCCTATATAACTATCAATCATAATTATTCTGCAGGAGTATTTTTGTTGTTACAAAACATTGTGAAATTTCTTCCTAATCTGAGGTTTTGCTGGAAGCACATGGAGAGAAACAGGAAAAGAAAAAACAAAGTGCAACTGAAGATTTAACAGCACAGAAAATGCTATCCTCAAAATCTCATCAATGAAATACTTTTGAAAGTAAATATAAATTTATGCTGCTGCTTAATTTCTGGATTAGATCCATTTGTCATCTCTTGTGGTTTGCATATTATTTTTTATCCTTTAAGGCTTTGATACCTTTCTGAATTATATGCATAGGACCTAGAACAGTATGATTCACATCTCACCCAGCTTTTACAAAGTATTAATACCAAGCTGTACGTAGAAGTAGGACCTTTGCATTGTGAACAGCTCATGTTTGGTGTTGATTATGTACAGCTTTCAAAGCAGGAATGTAAGAATTCTCTGGTGTCGTAATGATGTGGTAAGGATCATCACATCATGTAAAATGTTACTGGAGCCGTATCAGATGAAAGGAGCATCATTTAATGAGTTTATTCTGAAATCTTTCTGTTATTACTGCAAGGGATCATTAAACCCACTTTCACTTTGGTACCATATACAGGTTGTATGCAAACTGCACCATCAAAGGCCAGCTAATTCTACCCTGCTGCAGTCCATGTATTTGTATGCTTATACAGGAACTATGGGTGGCACGGTCAGCACTGTCTCTTATTAACCAATATCCTGTCAGCTGTTTATAATCTGGATAAAATTTAACCTCCTAGACTGAAAGTTCCCCTATTTGGTGCCTCAAGTAAACCTGGGGTAAAAAGAAGGAAGGCTGGAATTTCAGCTGACCAACTTCAGATGTTTTCAAGCCTATACTTGGGTGGTATCTACTGTCTTTACTGATTTTTATTTTTTTGCCATTCCCAAAAAACTCTTCCCAAATTTAAGTTAAAAATGTCATTTTGGATGCAATTATAGAAGAAAGTGTCATATGTATTACCAGATACTGCTACCAGCCCTGACTACAGTTTATTTTCTGCCTGCTACTTAAACAAGCAGCTCTGGGCAGCCTGTGAGCTGCTGCATTCTGTAAACATGGCAGTGATGGTAAATACAGTATGTAAATATGTGCTGTCCACAGCTCTGTCAGGCACAACTGCATTTTGACCAATCCCCAAACCACATGTGCCACTACTGCCAGGGTAGGGAATACAGATCATCACTGGCATGGCTGACTTTTGGATGTGTCCGGCACCACGTCAAGGAAAGATATCAAACTGTTATCTGAACAAGATCAAAATGTTCCACAAGAGGTTAAAAACAACAGCAAAACCTCAAGGAGCCTTTCATAAAGATATCACTGTCGACTTCAGCTCTGAGAAGTCGCACCAGGAGCATATTTAAATACTTGCAATACTTTCAGACACTTGCAGAGCGCCTTTCATAAAGGGATAACTGAAAACCTAATTAAAGAGTTGGAGAGAACGTTTCAGATTTTGCCATCTGCTGTGACTTCATGTACTTATCAAGATATAATTTTAACAAGCTAGAAACATATGAAAGGTGAAAGCAATGCCACAGCACCCAACTGGTTTTATGCAGCCGTGCTGAGGCGCAGGGGACGTGCGCTGCGCTCAGCCTCCTCCCTCGCTCGCGCTCCTGCTGCGGCCAGCCTGCGTGGAACAGCGAGCAATTGCATGCCCCTCACCCAGGCTTTGCCCAAACTAATGAGCCTGCACAAACAGCTGATGAGCATCCAGTCTAGAACCCTGATAATGGTGGCAGAAAGATCTCCTGGAACATGATCTGCTGTGGGCAGCCTTCTCAGTGCCCTGGCCATACAGAGGGACCAACCACTCCCTCCTGCCATGCTCAGCAGAAGACCCAAGGTGAATCTCATGTATGATTTGTCCCCCTGTCCTGGTTTCAGTTGTAATAGAGTTCATTTTCTTTCTAGTAGAAGTGGTGGTTTGGATTCAGCATGAGAATGATGTCGATAACACGCTGATGTTTTAGTTGATGTTGAGCAATGCTCACTCTAAGCCAAGGATTTTTCACAGTGCCTTGTGCTCTACCAGTGAGCAGGCACACCAGAAGCCAAGAGGGAACATGGCCAGGACAGCGAACTGAACTGGCCAAAGGGATGTTCCACATCACAGAACATCATGCCCAGCATATTAACTGAGGAGAGTTGGCTGGGAGGGGCCAATCACTGCTTGGGGATGGGGCTCGGCATCTGTCAGGGGCTGTTGAGTAAAGGTATTGTGCATCACTAGGTTTTCTTGTGGGTTTTTTGTCTATTTTAATTTACATTTTTTTGTTATTATTATAATTATTAGCATTATATTTTACTTAGTTTCAATTATCAAACTCCTTATCTCACCCACAAGTTTTTACTCTTTTTTCTGATTCTCCTCCCCAGCCAGGGAGTGACTGTGTAGCATTTGGTTGTATCAGAGGTTAAAACATGACACATTCACATCTACAGACCTTTGTGGGCAAATCTGGCAGCTTGTCTCCTTCCAGGTGATGCCACAGTAGTCTCTGTGAACACATCTCCCCTTCATAATGCTCTGTGACACTGAAGCATATCCTGAAAAACATCCAGCTCAGGAACTATTAGCTCTTTCAAATCTGTCAGTACCACTGTCAGCAATGTGCCATGTCAATTCTTCCCCAGCATCACCAGATCACAAAGTAGTCAGAGTTACATCCTGTACAGAAGCCAAATATGAAGCCTGAGACTCTTGAGCCCACTATGACCATGTATTTACCCACAGCTGGCCTATGGTGCCAGGAAAAGCAGTCTTGCCATTTCTTCTGGTCCTTCCAGAGTCAGGAGAGCCTCAAGAGGACTTCTCTGGACAAAGAGAGTTCCCTCTCTTGTCAAATAAATGATAGTAGCTCCCAGATCCCAACCCAATGATTTTAGGGCAGAACCATGTGTGCTTCCATGTGTGTCCTGTTGGCACTCCCTAGAAGGATGGGACTATGTAACAGAGGTCAGCCTTCCACAGGATCATGCCATCACCAAAAGCACTGTCTGGAAGGGACTTGTGGCGGTCTCCAAGTCCAGCTTAGACACTTGGAGCTGAACTGCCAACACAGGCCAGCTGTGGCACTGCACAGCCAGGTCCTGAACCCTTCTAGGTTGTGCTCAGTCCACTCCTGATGCCACTCCCTGCATTATTAGGCCCCAAACTTTCAGAGATTTAGCGTACACAGCCATGAGTCCTTACAGGGCTGATGTTATTGTGGAAACAATGTAAGCTCCAGTGCTGTGGATCTCTGAGGTGTCACAGCAAACCTTCAGTCACATCCAGGCGTTTTACTTGGACCAGCTAACAAAAAGCTGTGTAAATTTCCAGTAGTGCACAGCTAAGAGACTCAGAAGCAGGCAAACCTTCACGTTGTTAGCACAGCTCTTAACACAATCTCCTCAGCCCTGTGACTCTCATTAGTCCTGGCAATGCAAATAACTCCAGGTTGGTCTCCCAAGGGCAAATCACACAAGCCTTCTGCACGTGGGGCTAACCTTGGTCCATCCTGTAAGCCAGCATAAGGACACACGGATGGCTGCAGCTCTCTTTTCTGCCTCCATCTCTTAACAGATCTCTACAGCAGGTTCTGCTGACCCAACCCTAGGTAAATGTCAAGAGATGAAAAACAAGCAGAGAGAGAGAAGCACACAGAAGACGCCAGACATGGCATCTACGGCGATCCCTCCATGGACAGGAAGATGATCCACAATGACATGCCCATTTTCCAAGTCTGTTGTGCCAGGTTTCTCCATGTATGACAAAAAATCCATGGATTTCCTAAATATTGAAGCATGCTATGAGTTTCCAGTACGTACACGTTCCATAATGTGCCAGTGACTAATGGCTTTGGGCCCCAACTATTCTATGCAAACACACTCAAACATTTTCTGATAAGGAACAGAGGCACTCAGCGCTCAAGCCTGAACCAGCCTTATCCTAGAATATTTAAACAAGCTTTCAGAGGAAAATATTTCCACTGGCTTTAGAGACACATTCAAAAGCAGAGCGATGCTGAAGTGAGTACTGTCATGCTCTCAGTGCAGTGATTGCAATGTGTCACAACATCGCTCTTAGAGCGCAATATACACAGTCTCTCCCCCCAATTACATGGTTTATAATTTTTTTCCTTCATGTACTGATGAGGCACAGTTAATCATGTCTCAAAAACTGCACACAATTTATATTGCACTGTATATGATTATTAGCTATAGCTGAAGTGAAGCGGTACTGAAAGTGATACAGACAAATACTCATAATGCTGCAGCATAAGTGAATTAAAACAAGGAGGTTTTCCTGCAAATGTGTAATTTCCAAAGCAGTACTTCCATGCCTTTTTTGGTCTCCTTTTTAAGAATAATCCATAAGAGAAGTGAAAACATAGGAAGTTCTGGCTTTAAAGTATCCTATAAATTCTGCCTTCTGGGAGTATAACTGTTCTTTGTCCAGGAAAAAGAAAACTGAGTTGCAGCTGAGTAATTATTCATGCTCATTTGTCCGTGCCAGTAGCCTGGTGCCAGTAGCTCTTAATCGATACAAACGCTTACAGCCCCAATCTGTGTCTGACAGCCACAGAGCACTGTGCTGCTCCCCCTCGCCTCTCCCTGAGGCAGCACCGAGCTGGCAGCTTGATTTCAGCACAGGTGAGGGTGTAGAAACTCCCTCCCTGCATTTTATAGGTGCTGGCAAAAGAATAAGAAAATTTGGGTGGCTGGCTGCATTATTGGTGACTCAAGCATCTCCAGGGCTGAAGGTACAACAACATGGTGGGCTTCTGTCACAAGAGGCAGCCCCTGTTCCTGCCACCAGAAGGGCACTTGTCTAGGTGACAGAGGGATGTTTTCTCTCCTATGTATTCTCAGTCTTTTGCTGAGCCTCCTGGGCCACCTGTACGTGGAATCAGGCACTGGTAGAGTTCCTGAGGGCCCGTCCAGGTGAGAAGGAACACGACAGCAGCTCTGCACAAGCCCACAGGTCCTCCACATCAGGAACCTGAAGCTACCCCAGTCAAACACACTCATGGGTGTGAACCCAACCAAAGCAAAGCCAACCCAACCACCCTTTGTGACAGGCTTTAAAGACAAAGACACCACGACAATGCCTATCTTCACCTTCCCCTAAGTTTTACAATGCTAAAACAAAAACAAAAACAAAAAAAACAAGAGCAAAACAGTAGTAAAAAGCAGGTTGCCTCTGGGAACATCTAATCGAGTTAAACCCAAATTTAGTAAGATGAGAGTCACAAGTGGATGTGCTTTTCTACTGCTATTTATATCAATGTGCCAATCTCTTGACTGCAGTATGTTTCATACTGATGCACATGGACATCTACTCAGAGAGGCCTCTGAGTGCTTCAAGCACATATCCTCAAATGACCTGTGGGTCATTTATAAGTTTGCCTGCACTTTACATGTGGGAAAGAGGAATATAGTGAAGTTATATGACTGCACCTAAGTCAGTGGCAAAACCTGGAAGGTAAACGCAGATCAACTTTTCTCAGGCTAAGTGCTCCCAACCTCCTCCCACAAATAATTATAGAACACTTCAATGCCAGGTATATTTTAATGGAAATAATACTATTAAATTCACAGAAAATTTAACACTTTTAGAAATTAATAGAAAATCTGAAAAACTAATAACATCAATTTCTTCTGTTTAATGATGCTTTGTTTTTTCACGGATATGTATTATGGAAATGAGTCCTTCTTACTGCAGCTGGGGGCTTGTTACCCTTTGTAGCATGAGCCTAGAAACAGGAGAAATACCAAGTCATTCCACAGCTCATAAAGCCTGACTATGACAAGCATCTGAGCTCCAGGCCATTTCATAACACAGGCTTATGTCTTCTTTCCTCGGGTTTACTTTCACTCATCTTTCAATGCAGGTTTGGGATTATAGCTGACTTGTAACTCTATCAAGGAGTCACTACAGAAGTTCTGTGATGGTTTGACCAGGAAGAAGTGGGACCATGACAAGTTCCATGGCTTTTGGAGAGCCTGTGCAGCAAAGGATTAAATCAATGAGAATCATTGATTTTAACAAAGCAAACGCACAAGATCGTCAAGCAGATAAAAAGACATTTTCCAAGGACAAACTCTGCACGTGCACGAGGCAGGCACGCACCTGCCACGTGGACATGCCTGATGTATCCTTCCTCAGTGTGACTTTGAATGGGAATAGGGTGAATCAGACTGGCACCTTGATTCTGTTTCAGAAGAGGAATCACCTGAACATCTGAAGTGTGATGCCCACTTACCTGTTCTGCGCACACTGGCAAGGACTACAAATTCACTTTCATCAAAGCACACCTACTCTTCTCCCCAGCTCAGGCACTTTCCCCAGTGCAGCGCTCATTCCACTGCGAGCCAAGTTAGGTAACAGTATCGCATCCTTCCTGTAAAGCTTGTCCTGAGACTTCCAGGACCTACTCAGTTACTGCTGTTTCCAGATGGAGTTAAAGGCCAATACCATGTAATGCTCAGCAGCCTCCAGAAATTACTTGTGGAGTGCAACACAGACCAGACCCCGCACTTTCAAAAAATACAATGATATCCATGAGAAACCTGCTATTCCATTTACAAGTGCAACAACTTGATCCTGTGCACCTTACAATTAAGACACATTTTGAGCCATTCAGCCAGCGTAACTACCACAGCATCTGAGGTTCTCCCTGTTCAGTGCAGAGGAATTGCACCCAGCAATCCTCCCACCACCCATCTCCCTTTGCACTGAAAGTCAGCATTACCTTTTTTGGCATTCACAGGGGAAAACTGGAAACTGCATGTGAAGGACTGAATACGTCAAGGAAAAGAAGAGCCCTTCCCTGACTCTCTCACCAGCCCCAAGGAGCTGAGGCTGGAAAAAGAAACGCAGTAAATATTATATTACTTAACCACCGTCCCACTTTGTGAGAGCAGATGCCCACAGGGGGACATGGCACAGATCATGCCATGCCTGGCAATCAGACTCCCAGCATATAAGGAGCTGAATTACTGTGGAGTTACAAATCTTCAATCTGGAAGTATCCGGTCATGCATGGAAATCCCTGGGCATTGTGTGGATGCTAGGAAAGCTGCATATTTTCAAGGCTAGCCTGTAAAAGGAAGAGTAAATCTTCCTCACAATAGAAAGTGGGTTATTTAGGTTACTCCTTCAGGACATCACCCTTCGTGACTAGGCTTTCTGCATCTGAAAAAACACAATTTTCAATGAAGTATCTGACAAAGCACCCCAATGCTACATGGTTCTCTCTGCCTGAACACTCACCCTGAAGAAAATGAGCACTTCTTATATAATGCAGGGAAGAAGACTCTTGCTCTTTTCAGCAAATTCAATTTTCTCACAAAATCCAAAGCCACAATTCTTTCCAATTTTTATTTAGGAGATCAGCTAAGTAATGCCAAGAAGAATAAAAGCATGTTTTAAAATTAGTAATTTGGCTTAATTTAGGGATTTCGTTTATTTGATAACTATTTTAACAGTAATAGGGATAGTTGAAAGTATTTTAAAATTTTCATTTTTATGCTTTGAAGGAGAAAAATGGAGATTATGTTCCCTCTGCTTTTTAAAAGAATTAAACCAACCTCCTATTTCAATGAGTGGGAATCCCTGTGTCTTCATTCCTCTCAGCAGAATATATTTGCATAATAATAGTGGATGGTCAGAACACCAATATATCAGAGTACACATGAACAATTATTTTTTCCAGCCCGTTAATCAGGCCCAGCATCTCAATACATATGCTCCACCTAAACTTCAGCTTCCAATCCTATGTTTCTCAAATGAAATGAAGGAGACATCTTAGAAGGCAAGTAGATCTGATTTTCCTCTGCAGACAAACAATATTCTGTCATCTCTTTGGCCCAGCATTTATACCTTTTTATGGGAGACAAGTCCCCTAACACAGTCTTGGTCTCCTCTGTCATCCTTGTATATGAGCCGATGTTTTTCACCCCTAGACCTAAAGCAACATTTCCCCTCTTGAGGATAACCATAATCACTTGCTCAGGCAACTAATCAAAAGCAAAAAAAGTAAAACAATTCAATTTTTAAGGGCCTAATAAGATACAATGGCTCCAAATAATTCAGAGACCACTGTGCTCTCTGTACATTTCTGCAGCCTTTGAGATTAGCTGATTTATTCATGGCTACACTCCTCAAACCCAGCATCTGGAGTATGAAAACCCATGGATCTGCAATTAATTTCTGCTATACATATTTGAAAGACCTGGAGTCTGCTGACCTCCTGGACACTGTGCAAGTCCCATCTGCTATCTGCTCGCTCACACTTTTGTTTGAAAGGATGAAGAGGGAGTAATTTAGACTATGATTAACAGCTACCTTCTGTAGCTGTTTGTCATAAAACAAGCCCATTTCTGTTGTTTCAGTCTGGTAAAACTCAGCTGAGATATTTGAATCTTTAAAATGGAAAGATAAATCCTTTCAATAGTCATACATGGCACACAGCATTTGAAGCAAATGAACAGGGCCCCACTGAGGTATTTCTAATGCTGCAATGTGAGGGATCAAAGACATCAACAACTTTTATTTGAATTCAGGAACTTTTCTGATACAAAATTAAAGCTTAAATATAAACTATTTTTTGATTTTTATCTTAATTATTATATAAAAGCCCACAACAGCAACAATACTCACAATTAGGGGTACCCCTGTTCCTATTGTAATATGTCCTGGCAAAATTTCTATGTTTCTTCCATTCCCTGCAAGAATCCTGGAAAATTTTTTATGTTCCTCCTATTCACTGGAAGAGCAAGGGAGTACTTCCCTCAAATGAAGACTTTTTTCCATGACAATCTGCAGAGCTGGCAGTTACCTGACAGCTGCCTTTGTCTGGCAGTCCGGTCCCCAGCCTCTACGGACAGAACAAGGGACTTGTAAGAAAAAAAGAGGACAAGTGCTACTGGTCAGCACTACTGCAAGCTCACATCTGAAGTCCCCAAGGCATCAGGGGCAGCTCTGTTTGTTGCTCTCAAAAAAAGAAAAAAACCAAAACCCGGATGCATTACTTAGACACTGGTGTATATAGCTTTGCCCTCTTTTAAGCATCCACCAAACCATTCTGTCCAGTGAGAAACAACATATCTATTAGAAGACACAAAACCCTCTCTTACTTTTGGACAAAGTTGGCTCCTTTTTCTTTGGCACCACATCATCTACCATGTTTTCAAAGGAGAGAGATGACTCCTCCCTGAAACATGGGCATTGGTCTCACCTGTGTGCACTGTCACTCAAAGCCATGATGAACCTCCTGCTGTGACCCAGTACCATTCCTCCTTCCTTCCTTCCATTATTGATATTGTTGTGACAATGACACCATTATCTGGAAGTGGAGAGCAACTGACTAATTGTTAAACCTCTCTCTGAAATCACCAATAAATCATTTTAAAGGGCTAAGAAGGAGTAACAGTCCATGGCCCACCTGCACAGCCTGGATAGACACAGAGAGGCAGGCAAGGGAAGCTCTGCCTAGACAGATAGGTTGAACAGTTGCCTCCAGGATGATAAACAACTGGTATTTAAATTATTTCATTAGCATCACCCCACCTCCCTGGCTGGCACCCCAGCTCCACAGCAGCTCACAGCGACTGTTTCGCTGGTTCAGCAGGGCCAAGCTCTTGCCTGTGATGACAGGAGTCAGCGAGCAGCTGACAGTGCAGGAAGCAAGTACAAAGTCATCCCTTTAAGAGCAAGGCTACAGTTGAGTTAAGGACAACACCAAGTCTTTTAAAATAGGATTCTGGATCCCAGACAGATAAACAGTCTTTGGCCTTTGATGTACTGAGAATTCCCCTCAAGATACTGACTAGAGCTGTGTGAATAATTGATTTTCTCAGCTGAATAGCTGAAGCAACCAACCAAACAAACCCCAACTTGTTTGTTAATTAACATTTTTTCCTTGAAAACTGAGGGGCAAAAAAAAAGTTAAATTTGGGGCTGTTGAATTGTTATATTCAAACAAAAGTCACCTCTCTTTCACTTTGAACATTTTTATTTACAGACAAAAAAAAATCTAAAAATACAATGCTAGATTCATGATGGCATCCCATAAGGTAGGGCATCTCTCAAGCAAGGTCACCTGAGGCATATGGTTGCTGCTTGGTGAAATCAAGCACCCTGCTTTAAAATCCAAACCCTGAGAGGTATGCCCAGGCCTGGGAACTTGGACACAGGTTTTGCCACTTACACATGCAATGCTGAAAAGTAACAGAAAAGTGCTTAATTTCTCTGTTACACATTTAAGTTTCTATACAGAGACAACACCTGAGTGACATCCCATGAGATGTCAGAATGACTTATCGCAATTTCTATTCTACTCTGCAAAAAAGTCTGTGAAATCCATGAAAAAACTTTTGAGTTTGTCAAGAATCTTAACTGTCTGAAAATGTATTTTCAATGTTACTTTTATCTGCTTTTGGATTGCTCTGTCAAAAAACAGAAGGTCATACATGCTCACAGCTACTACCAGCTCTACCAAGAAACAAAGAAATGCTGTTTCTCTTTGAAGAACCATCAGAGAATTACAGTGCCACAGCTGCCTCAGCAAAATGGGACTGACGAGAAATGCCCAACAAAATGAGCCACCTTGGTTGGATCCCCTGGCCTGCCCCAAGGAGGAAGGTGTGCCAGCAGAACGCTCAGCCCTGCTCACTCACACTGGCACCCATGCCAGCCAGGCGCACTCGTGGATGCGTCACAGGCTGGAGGATTCATGGTGATTTCATGCTAAATCATTGCTGGGAACCAGTGGCAATTCTCTGGAAGGTCCCTTTGACTCACTGGTGGCAGCAGTGCCCCATCTTCCCCCTCAGCCCGATGGCTGCTGCCATTTGCTCAGGCAGGTTCATTCTGAGGCGATGGAGAATGGCCCTCACCCTTCCAGCCTTGCTGATGAACTGCATCTTGAATATTTCATGCTATTGCAGGTTGCAGGCAGCTTACAGAAATTACACAATTAACCTGGTGACAGCCACAGCTATTTGTTTGGGATGGCTCCTTGCAGACACCAAGACTGCCCACGGCACGGCAGGAGTCACCCAAAGCCGGGCACACGGCGCTGGGGAATGCAGCACCTCAGCCCTACATGCTCCGTTGGCTCCATCTTTATTTTCAAAAACTAACTGGTCTAAAGTGGATCACCTGTAAAATGAAACAGGGACAGGGGAGCGCCAGCCGTATTTTGAGCCCTATTATGCAATGGAGTGGGGATTACATAACGAGGGGAGTGCAATTACAGAAACGTGGCTCCCATGACACAGAGCCCAGCTACGGTGACAGGCCGGCAAACCCACTGCAGGCAACATCTCTCTAACCCAGAAAATAAATGTATTGACTGTACTGCCTAATAACCTTTCCAATCTGAGAGGTTGACACGTGCCATGTTATATCAATTTAACCACTAAGTTACTGTCAGCAGTTTATTTCTGCTTTTTTTTTTTTTTTAAATCCCAGTTCTCCTTCTGTCATAATTGACTTTGCAAACTTCTGGAAGAATGTTATTGAAACTCTTGCTTTTTAAATGTGTTTGTTAATGATGCACACATAAACATCCTGTGGTAATAAAAAATTGCTACTACTTTCTGGAAATCTTTTTAGTGGTTTAGGGAAGAAAATTGTCAGATTATATAGCTGAGAATTTATTTCTTATAAAACAATACAGCGCTTCTCTTCACTGAGCCATTTTATGATCTCAGTAAATATTCATTGAACCCCTAACACCTCAACACCTCAGGAAGAGGTTGAATTGTTACAAAATGAGAGAATTTAGCATTGTCCTTCTAAATTATTGTGACAAATAACAAGAACTCTGACCTCTCTAAAAAGTGACAGGTTAACAAACAGTGTAATGCAGTAAGAGCAGCTACAGAATTTCAACGTACCTCAGCCTCTGTGTTAATTAAAACTTTTTTTTCTTCTTGGTAGGTTTTTTAAATATCCCAAGGTGACCTAGGAAACTTGACCTATTGAAATGAAGTGCAGAGAAAAATACTATCTGATTTTAAAAAAAGGATCAGTAGGCGCAAACCAAATAGGTTAAAGGAGGACATGCCACTTACAAAAGAGCCTGTTGAAAAATCAAAATTAATTTCAGTCTTAAGAAGAAACAAACCTTTACTTCTGCTCAGGCAAGCAGTTCTACAGAAGCAACAGGAGTAACCTCATTTTTAATCAAATAAAAAGTATGTTATTATTTATTCTTTCCCCACCTCCTTGCCAAGATATAAATTTAAGTTACTTAGTATAATTTGCTGACAGACATGGAGCTGTGCAGGTCCTCCGAGTTCAAGGCCATTCACGAACAGGAAAACCACCCTGTCACAGCCATGTGTGCACTGCCCACTATAATACAAAGGGTAATATAAAGCATAAAGAACTACTGCCTACCAGCAATATTCGCCCATTTATTAAAAACGGCTTATGAAATATTTCTCTTCTACGGGTATTCTGCAGGAGAAAAAGGGGGGAAAAAAGCAGCATAAAATGCAGCGATTCAGGTCAGACGAGATCCTCTGCCGGAAGAACCGATCACCTCCTTTGAAGAGGAGAGCTGGCAGGAACCATCTGACTGCTGCAGCTGCAGCACCCAGCCCAAATTACTTGTTCCTTTCGGGCCGGACGATTTGTACAAACCTGTACAAGTTTGCCAGCAGCTCGGGCACGACTTCTGGCGTGACCCCGCGGCACACTCAGCGCAGTGTGCGAAGCCCCAAGGCCGGGGTGGCCCCCCGTCCCCGGAGGGATGCTGTGCGGGACAGCACAGACAAAGACCCAGGGGCAGCAGCTCCAGCGTCGCGCCCTCCGCCAGCGGCAGCACTGCACGCGAGGGACCAGCGAGCATGGCCGACTGCTTGGTGAAGGGCAGGAGGCACCAATCCCAAACCCCGCTGGAGCCCGGAGAGCCCCCTTTTGCTGTGAGGTGCCCATCAGGGCCAACGAGCACAGTATCTTGGTGTGCCGCAGGCGGCAGAGGCAGGCACAGGGACAAAAGCCGGGCGGGAGGACACGATGGATGCATGTGCTCCTCTTCCCTCCAAGCTGCCCCGCACCTCTGCCGCACCTGCCGCAGAAGGGACCCCGGAGGCAAACACGTGTGTCCCTGCCTTCGCCCACCGGTGACACCAGGTACTCGGGGAGGAACGGGCCCGGTGGCTGGGCAAACCCTTTGGGGTTCCCACCCGAACCCCGCTCAGCCCGCACCCCGAGCGATGGATGCGTGTGCTCCTCGCCGAGCAGGGAGCCCTACCTGCCCCTTGACCAGGCTGGCGGCGAACTGCCTCATGACGGCCTCCACGGTGTAAGCGCTGGACCAGCCGCGGGGGGTGAGCAGCTCCATGCAGATGGCCCCGCCATCCAGGACGTAGCCGTTCTCCAGGCGGGGGCTAAGCACCCTCATGAAGGGCGGCGAGAAGGGGAAGTTGTCGGGGAAGGTGAGGTTGAGCAGGATGTACTCCGTGTTGGTCTCCTTCATGTCCTGCCACAGCACCGAGTCCTTGTCCACCTGGTGCAGCTTCACGTTCCAGTCGAAGAGGCTCTCGTCCACCAGCTCCACCGAGATGAAGCGGTCGCTGAGCCGCGCGATGTCCTGCAGCTCCTTCATCAGCCGCCGGGTCCGCACCTGCGTGCAGTGCTGCTGCCGGCCCGCGGGCACCAGCGCCGCCGGCCCCGACCCGCACCCGGGGCCGGAGCCGGGGCCGGGCCGCTGCGCCGCCTCCTTGCCGGCGCCGGGCTCCCTGCCCGGCTCCCGCGGCTTCTCCCGGCCGACTCCCGAGCGCGCCTGCTGCGGGGGCTGCTTGGCCGGCTCCGGCGCCTTCTTGTTCTTGTGGCCGCCGGGGCTGCCCTCGCTGCTGCTGCTGCTGCAGCCGCCGCCGGGGGGGCCCTGCGGCTGCGGCTTGTTGCTGCTGTTCTTCTGGTTGCCTCTGCCGCGGAGCGAGGAGCCCTGCTGGCTGCTGCTGCGGTGGTGGTGGTGCTTGGGGTCCTCGGTGTCCCGGCTGTGCAGCCGGATCAGCCCGATTTTCCGCAGCAGAGTGGCCATGTTGTGCGCGGCTCTGCGATCCCCGCCGCCTCTGAGCACCGGCGGGGCTCTAGTGTGGTTGTTATCAATTTAAAGCCCGGCTCGGCGGGTGCGCTGTTGGCGGGCGGGCGGCGAAGCGCCTCTCCGCCGGTCCGGGGCGCGGAGAGGCAGCGGTGCCGGAGGATGTGCGGCCGCCGCTCAAACGCCTCCCCTGCCTAGAGCTGCGGCGGGGAGCATTGCCGCAGCGGGGCTGCTCCCGCGGACATCACGGCCCCGCCGCCGTGGCCATGATCCCGTGAAAAGGAAGGAGGAGGAGGGTGGTGTTGGTGGGGGGGAAAGGTAGGAAGGGAAAAAAAAAATCCCCCAGCCTCCCGCATGGGAGAGCCCCCTCCCTCCCCCCGCACAGCGGCGGCGAAACCGCCTGCGCTGCAGATGGCTTCCCCAGCACCTTCGGATCGCGCTCGGCCGAGCCAATCCCCGGCGGCTCCCGGCGGGCCGGGCCCCGCGCCGCTCCGGGCGCCTCCCCCCGAGGCGGGCGGGGGGGTCGGAGCCCGCCCGCGCAGCCCCCGCCGTGCCCGCGCCGGCCCGCGGCGCGCTCGGCCCTTTGTTCGGGAGGGAGAGGGGCCGCCCGCCCGGGCAGCGCCGCACGGCCCCGCCGCGCCCCCCGCCCGCCTGGCGGCACCGCCGCTGCGGGGCTCGGCGGGGTGGCGGCCGGCGGGCAGCGCGGGGACCGACCCGCTCCGCCCCGCGCTGCGGCAGCGGCCCCGCCGGCCGGGCGGGCCGGGGGCGGGCACGGCGGGGAGGGGCGCCGGGACAGAGCCGCGGGTGCGGGGGCAGGTGTTGCACACTTACGTGCGTGTGTGTGTGTGTGTGTGTGTGTGTGTGTGTGTGTGTGTGTGTGTGTGTGCGCGCGCGTGTCGGCGCCCACAGGGCCGGCAAGCCACACCGCGGCAGCTCCGCGCACCCGTGTGCGCACGGACAGAGCCCGCAGCTACCGCAGGGACACAGCAGCTCGGTGGTCATGTGTAAGGACACACGCATGGACCATGGCATGTAAGTGCGTGTGCGTATATAGTTACACCTACCTGCCTGAACACGTATAATCACATATGTAATGTCTAAGAATCAATATATAAACATGATTAAAAACACTTGTACGTGCATAACGTGTATATATGTGTGCGTGTGTGTGTGTGTGTGTGTGTGTGCCCACGCACACGAATTTTGGTATTTGTTGTGTTGGGAATGATGGGACAATCTTGCTTTCTTCAGTACAGTGGATATACATATCCCATATCCCATCCCTCCCCTCCAGACCAAGTAGGTCCGTCCTCCTGGGACTCTGTGTAACACAGGAAGGAGCAGCTGATTCCCAAAATCTCTGTTCCCATCATCTTCTTTACCTTCAGAGGCTGGAAAAGCAAAAAAATTACAATAAATGCTTTGAATTGAGGAATAGTGAAGGCAAGGCCCAAAGTGTGATTACATCAGTTGTGCGGAGGATGTAAAGCAATAAGCAGTGTATGCACATAGCAGCATTATATTCCATAACGCATTTCCCAGTGGAGGATCTGGAGGTGGATCTCCTCTTGCTCCCTGAAGACTCTGTAGGGCAATGCCAGGAGATACTGGCAGAGCTGACCTGTGTGTGATAGCCAGTGATTCTCCATCAGCCTGCTTTGAGCAGAGAGAAGATGAAGGGCTGTGAGTAAGATGTCAGTGATGTCCTGGGAGGCCCAGGTGCCATAACACTGTCCTTGTTTGCTCCTACCCTCTGTCCTGTTGACCTTGCCAATCCAACAGTTTGATAACCCTTTGAGTTGCTCTGATCTTTTCCTCTGTGCAGATACCCAGCCGGGTCTGTTGCAGGAGAGATGTTTGCTAAATCCCTACCCCTGAGATCTGTATTGGGAAGTACTGCTGACAGAGTGTTTCCTTGGAGGTCAGACATCCAGGTGAATGTGAAATGGGTGGAGGCTGAAGTGTCAAAGACTGTTCTGTTCAACCCATATTAATCTCCTACCTCCTATATTGGCCTGAGCAGTTGAAGAACCTCCAGTTTATAGGTTATTGGAAGCTGTATCCAAGCCTTCCCTTAATAGCTTTCTGGTGTGGCAGAAATGCCACTCCCCTGAACTACTGATGACCCATCTATGGAGCTGGGAAATTTCTGAAATGCAGACAAACTGCACCCAGACATCTCGTGGCGTGTGACGCTTCCAGGAAACAAAGTAATCTGTGCTACATCAGGAAAGTGACTCCAGCAGGACTTGCAGGGGGAGAAGGTAAGGCAGACATGGAAAATTCTTATCAGCATATGGAGCAGGGCACTGAGAAACCTGATGGGACAGCTTGGAAGACTGTTCCTGCTCTGGTGCCAAAACTGGCAGTCACAGAATCTTCACCTGCAGCTTCAAACCCCACAGGCGGGACAGTCAGGTGGAACAAGGTGCTCAGTGGTCACCTCTGGATAAATACCTAGGGCCAGGCAGGGTGGTACAGCACAGATACGGAACTGAAGCACGCTGCCAACCAGCATTGTGAGCCTTTGTGTTGGCTCCATTAATGTTTTACTGAAAAGCAACTGAAAGGTCTCTGCATGGTGTTCCAGGTGGCAGCAGAGGCTGTGATCATTAATTTAACATTATGGAAGTTATTTACCTGTCTTACATAACTGAGGTATTTACCTAGTGGTGAAGCCAAAATAAAAGAGCAAGGTCTCTGCAAAGGTGTGCCAGAGGCAAGCATCCCCTCTGTGGCCTTCCACCAGTTCTCTGGAATGGTAGAAGATTAATGAAGAAGTGATGAGCAAGTATCAGCAATGAGGAAGGTGTAATAGGTGTGCCTGGACAAACAGGGTTCTGCTGCCACAGGGAGCTGCTCTGGTAGTGCTGAAAGTAGTGAAGTTCATCACAGTCTGTGCCCATACTGTCTGCAGGGCCAAAAAGCTGAAGTGATGGAGCGAACTCTTTCACACCCAGGCTTCCTCAGCAAGCAAGTCCAGGATGGACTCTGAATGCCTTAAAGTCAAGTCTGTTGTAATAAATCAGCTGAGACTCCATTTTCTTCATGCAGGAAAAAGCTGAATCCTTATTGTATGGGTCATATTTCATAAGATTATCAGAAGGCTCTGTGTCAGATCTAACTGGTTAACAATACTTTCACATTGGTTAGTACATGACATTTTGTACATCTATAGTTTACATACTTTTTCTGCTGATTCTCCTGGGACAGATCTTATTGTTTATATGGGTGCACTTGTTTTTCACCCAAGGAACAGACTGTCATGTTAACGAATTCTCATTGCAAGACTGTTTTTGCATGGCAACTTGCAAAGTACTTAGCTCCACTTAGAAGAAGTGGCAGACCTTAGAATAGTGGCAGCTATTAATTTAGCAGAACAGGCCTGATTTTATGAAGCCTTTCTTTTATAATTTCTCTACCTGTCTGTGACAAAGTCTTGAGGGAAAACAGGTAGTAAAATATCTTGCAGGGGAGACTTCCCCTGTATCTAGACTGTCCTTATCCACATATTCCCTGAATGACAAAAAAAAAAGAGATCAAATTTAGTCCATGATCTCTCTTTACACATTCCTAATGAATTTCTGTTCCTTAGCATCTTAAATAGTAGAAACCTATCTATTAACTTTGTTCATTATTATACCTTCTCACCAGTTTGTCAAGTGCAGGAGTCAAACTGAACTCATCTGCGTCTCTCAGACAAGGCTCTCCTGTCCTTGTCTTGGAGCAGGACTGTTTGATCGACTCACAGTGCAAAGACATCCTAGACTGAAGCAATGACTTTCAAATCAGAGAGGCATCTGGGTACGCAAAACAGACTGACCTCTGGCAGATATTTCTCCTACATATTCAGCTGGAGCGCTGCTTTCAGGCTTAGCCATTTTTTTAGTGGCACAGGACAGCATTCCAAGCTCAGGTCTGGCAGCAGCCCTCAGCTCCATGCAGAGCAGTGTGCAGCTGATGAAGGGCATCTCAGATTCTTCTTATGATGGAGAAGTATCTGCTCCTAGCTGGAGAGCTGGAGATTCAACTCCCATTCCAGTACCAGTTTGATATTGGGGCTGGCAGGAAGGTTTTTGTTTGTTTGTTTGGGTTTGTTGGTGTTTTGTTTTTGTTTTCTAGTAGGATAATATTGGCCAGTGGTTTTCCTGTTTTTGCTGAGTTTGCAAAAAATGAGTTACCTGTGGTTCAGCAAAAAGTTCATATGTGTATTGTTTACTTCCATTTAAATGCAGCAGAATTTTAATGCCAAGTGATAGAAAATGTTAAATTGAACAAGTGCACAGAAGAATTTCTAGAATGATTAGGGGAACAAAAGTCCTATCTTTGTAGGAAAATTAAAAGACTTTTTCCTTGTTTAGTATAGCTCAGCTAAGACTGAATAGGGCTGTGATAACACTTAATAAATATATTTGAGAAGTAAATGTCAGAGAGGGATATTGACTTCATCACATGGTCAAATGGCAGTACAGTGAGTAATCCTGAATACATCTGCACTGGAAATCTAAAGGCTTCCAGATATGATGAAGGAAGCATTTGAATACTCTCCTGAGCACTGGAAGGAGTAACTTGCAGTCTCGTAGCAAGCAGCCTGAGAAGTTTATGGGCATAATTGTACAACACAATAGAATAGGAAAATGCCTGAAGAGAGAAAATTAAGCTTATATTATGAGTCCCTGGGCATCTGGTGTGTCAGTATCCCCAAGTGTGTGAGAAAATAGATTAGATCACTGTCAATTTGCATTATAATAATTCCATGCCTCAGGGCTTCCACTGGAGTTGGGAAAGATTTTATTTTATTCTTCCTGATGCATGATTTGTCCTCTACTGCTCTTTTTTTGCCTTCCTCTGCGGGTCTGAAGATAAATTGTTAGAGGTGGCATTAGAATCTTAGGGTTCATTTATCCTGCTGGTATACTCAGGATTGGGTCAGCCTCTAGGCCTGGAATTCTTTTGAAGGAGTTATTTACCTAGGTTGGCTTGGTAGGCTCCATCGATTTAATTTACAGCATGGGACACACCCTCCTTCCTAGAATCAAATGGACTTATATTTAGCTAATTGTTTGCCAACTTGCAAACACACACATTTTCAGCAGGCAAGCTATTTATTAATCTCTCCCTCTTTTGCCTGAGTTGTCCTGATGCTTACTGATATCTCACTGGGCACCTTTGACTGTTCATTTTCTGTTTGCCTCCTTTCATCCTCCAAAGTCACAACACCACTAATTTTTAGAAGGATATTCAGAAGAAAGGCATTTTCAGCAACAAACAGCAAGAATGAAGAAAGGCATAAAATTGTTCACTCCTGAAATATTAAAACTTATAAAGATATATGTGGGATTCCTATGTTCCTGTTAACATGTCCTTTGAAATTACTTTCTCCTTGGTGTTGGAAGTCCATCTGGCAATGCTAATCTCTTTTACTGACTTAGGTAAACAACAGTCTTGAGGTGACCTCTACTCAACAGACAAGATAAGCCCAGCTAAATGCAAAGGATACCTGGGTAAATGAATAGCCATTGTAGCACAGTGAGCTACAATGCTTTTGAGAATGAGTGAAGTAAACAATATCCATGGAGAATATGGTTGGCTGTCTGATTTTTAAGTCTGCATAGCTCTGGAAATGCTCAGAAGAAGCTTTTTATGTGCAGGGTGTTCATGTCCATGTATTACTGCTTACTGACTAAAATACATTTGCATCCGGCAGTTCTGAATCACAGAACTCTGTGTCAGAGGTGACCTTCTCACATACACACACACAAGTATTTTTAAATTCTTGCACTCATACACAAATTCAAGATGTGGTCAGTACAGGGCAGAAGTCATTTACAGATTTCTCCCCAAATAAAGGTACAATGCATGCTTTACCTTTTTCCACTTTCAGCCACATCTTCCACATTTTTCTCCTACAATGTCATCTTTGAAGTAAATCTGTAACTGCTCAGTGAGGAAGCTATATTCCATGGAATGGTTGGAGGAGTGGCAACTATTTGATGGTCCTTCTACTTTGGATACAAAAATTTTTGTTTGTGTGACTCTGTCAGTTATTACTAGAATTTTTAAAGGCCGGAGATCGTGAACTTTTCTAAGCTCCTACATGTAACTCAAGAGCCAGGGCCATGGGTGAGGCCTTGCAACAATCCTGCTTTTAACTGGGGACAAACAATCCAAATCTGAGCCCTAGGTAGCCTCCTTTTTGCAGAGTATCCAGTTCATGGATGGCTCTTTACCCCAAGAAGAGTCTGAGGGGTCTCCTGCCTCAGATGCAGTCCATCCCCCATGAAGCTGAGGGCTGCTGCCAGACCTGTCTCACTTGTCAGTGCCCAGCAGCTAAGCCTGAAAGCAGCATGCCAGGTGTTCCAGTACTCTGGTTCACAGCACCAAAAGGACACACAAAATGTCTCTTATTACCTGATCAGAGCACCAGATTAACTTCTGGACCAGCAAAAGCATTGTAGATCATCTAAGCAACAGATGGATGTTGGTGTAAACCACACAAAATTAACACAGAGACACCAACTTTAGTTAAACTTTAAAGGCAGAATTGCTGGAATTTAGTTTCAAAGACCTTATCGTGCCATGAAATAACTTTTGGATCCTGAAGTTTTCAAATGGCATCACAGACCTTTTGCTCTCCTGAAGTGACAAGAACGCAATAAAGTTCCATAGTACAAAGTACAAAGTGCTGAGGGGCCAGTGATAAGAAGTTTTTACATAAATCCACAGAAACAGACAAAGAAGGAAAAAAGAAGATAAAAAAAGAAGGATGTGTTGGTAGAAGGGATTAAAAAGTTGTGCTGCCAGAGTGATGCAGCTTTAAAAGAACAGGTTGATGTGACTGAAGATGGCACTCCGTGATGTATTTTGAACAAAGATGGGGAAGTATTAGAACATTTGTATAAGATTATTTGGATCTCAGAACAACACACACTCCTCTTTGATGCCAGCTCAACAGTTTTTCTTTGACCCCAGTCAATCCTTTACCTTCATACTCCCTTAAATCTCACCATATTATCTAATTTTGCACTTTACAGCACACAGCCATAAGAAAGGTCACTTGCAATGCATTTATGGGCAGTGAACTCTTCCTCCTTTATCCTAAGACCTTAACATCAGCCTGGTCATCACAACAGTGAGAGACATGTTTTAGCTTCTTGTTTCTCGGTGCCAATTACAACACCCAAACTACTAAGCAAAAAATTCAAAAGGCATCAAAGGATTAGAGAAGCAAAGTTCTTTTTAGAATAGTTAGATTAGTTGCAAGGTTACTGATAATGGCTCAGTTTCTTTAAAATGAGGAGAGTGTATTCACTTACTTTCTTAACAGTGTCAACCAGGACCTGAGATGAAGTCCTCACATTCTGATCTTGGAGAAGCTGCTGCTGCCACCAGCTGGTTGTTCCCTGGTCCTTGGTGGAGAGATGGATACATAGCTTACATACACAAAGAACTGCCAGGGAGACAGGTGGACCCTGCAGAGGGTCACATCTACAGAATGTTATAGAAACATTGATCCAGTATGAAATACATTTTGGAATATGACAAAAGACCTGTATTATGTGTACATGTGTCACTTAGGGACATAGTTTTGTGGTGGACTTGGCAATGCTGGGTTAATGATTGAACTCGATAATCTTAGAGATTTTTTTCCAACCTGATTTTATGGTTCTAGGTTAACAGGGCCAACAGATGGTAACACTCCCAGTCAGCAGTTATCCACAGGCATGGCTACAACAGCAAGCCTGCTGAATTCACAGCATCAGGCATGCAACACTGGTTCTTTCTGTGATTAAATGACATCATGTGCTTCACCATTTAGGTTCAAGAAATAATTTTTTGGGTGGCAGCTCCATTTGAAGTAGAAATGACAGTTCCTTGCATGAGTCACTGCTGCTTCTGAAAAACTAATAAAAGGAGGAATATAGTGAGCACTGAGTTGTATACCATGTGAAGAACAAATGGTTTGTCACCCTGTGGCTGCAGTCATAGATGTAAAAGAAGGGATTTTGCCATGTGGGATCAGTGCAAGCCAGTGGTTCTTTGTACACATTGAAAGAGGCGCATGAGAACAAGATGGTGGATTATCAGCATCTGCACACAGTTGTAAGTCAGCTGCTGGGTTTATCATTAGTAAGCCAAAAAGATGGAGTCTTTTCTCTGTTAGATTTAGGAACAACAATATCATCTACAAAAGAATGGTAGGAGCAAACCTGTGCTTGAATCAGGAAGCACTGGAAGGTACCCCAGCTGCTGGCTTGCTGTGCACTTTAGGGGAGGGGGTTGTCAGGGTTGGGATGGTTGTACTAAGGAGCAAACCTCAGCTGGCTGCCTCATATCTGGTTGTCCCTATGAAAACTAATTTGCTACAATTAACTAAATTAGAAGAAATAAGTCACTTCTTTTGTTTCCAAAGAATACTGCTATATCTGGATTAATGAGACAGAAGATGACCCTGGACATCCTTGTTTCTAGACTGAAATATGGGAAATAGAAACAAAAAATCTGCTTGGTTCTAAGACACGCATTCGAAGTAGGTTAAATTACATTAGGTCTGTTGTAGACCTAGACCACAACTACAACAGTGGTGATGGGCAGAGCTAAACACAACCTCTCAGCCATAGCTGGCTACTGCAGCAGAATCCCATGCAACAAAATTCATACATATTCTTGAAACCTTAGCCAGTGGTGACATTTGAAATGCATTTGGTGGCTTTTGGTAGTATATGAAATGCAAAAGCAGAAAAATATGTGAAAACTGGAAAAGGAGGATCTATGCAAGCTTCTAGGTAGGGCGTGTTTGTTTTCAGAAGGGTCTCATGAGGCTTGCTCAGGGACTCATCCCTCTGCCTGTGGTACTCATCCAAGGAGGCTGTAACCAGCTCTGACATTATGGTTCTGGTGGCAGAGGGAAGACAGAGAGTGGAAGGGATGCTGTCAACCCAGTAGCACCAGGGCCTTGAGCACGCAGGAAGCAAACACCTCTTGAATCAGTTTAACTTATTTGATTTCTTCCTGTTCTGAGAATAGTTTGTTTCCTCCTGTTCCTCTTCCAACAGCCTTTCTCTGCCATCAGGGCACACTATTCCCTACCTATGCATGATCAGTCCTCTCAGCCATGGTCCCTAGGACACACAGTGTCTTCTGTTCCTTCAGAAGGTGCCTGATAAGGTGAACATCAGGGAAGATACAGGAGGCCCCCAACACCATGGTGAACTGTGCTCATATGGATTTTTTTACCTCCATCTCTAGTCATGTTTTGTCCCATTCCACTGGACATGTGCTCTGAGGTTGTGTCTGAAGACCAGTGCTGGGGAGGAAGGAGGCACGGAAAAGACACAAACTATGGGATCATTGCGAGAATGGGCTTTTCCTGCTCTAGTTTTTCATCCTTCACAGTGCAGAAAGCAGTCTGACAGCCTGTGCTACTAACTGTTTTGGAAAGTCAGGGACACTGAAGGACTGTGAAAATAGTGGCTTTATTATATGATGATATTATGTGGCACAGCCTGAGCCAGGGCTTGTGGAGACATGCAGGGATGCTTGTTGGAATGGCATTGGACTAATGGCCTGAGCAAGGCAAATCTGAGAAAACTCATCCATACAGTCTGTAAAAAGAGGATTCTCGGACAGTCCCTTATGCCAGACTTATCCTGGAATTGCCTCACATCAGGCTGTTCTAATCATTCCAAATTCAGTTTTGGAAGCAATATGACAGACCAGGTGATCTGTTTACAAGTGGGACATTATCTGGCAACATTGCCTGCAGAATTTCCAGGGGACTGCTGCTGCCCTAATTTAATAGTTGTATTGATGGTCTGGAGGTAAATAAAACTTGCAAATAAAAGAAAAGCATACAGAAAGGCCAGAAAAGTGATAAAGTATGAAGGCAGACTGAATTGAATAGCTGTGTTTGTGAAATAAATGTGTTTTAATAAAAATCATTTGTGAAGTCATCCTACTAGGAGCAAATAATGAAGCTTATGTAACTGCAGACCACGTTCCCTGTAAAAGGAAACATTAAAGGAAATTAGGGGTCAGTCTGTACCAGATCATCACAATCTGGTGGCATAGAGGAACATTGTTGAATAGAGGAATTCTGCAGCCCTGCAGTGCATAAATAGGAAGGGATAGGGAAGAGGCACAAGGCATGGGGGAACAGGGACTAACACCATTGTGGGAACAAATACAAGATTGAAATGTGCAGGTCACCTTCCCTTTTCTGATGATATTGAAAGAAATTGAAACACCAAAAAAAAGCTGAAATTCATTAAAGAAAAAAGTGTGACGAATTCAGTGTGTTTATCATATAGAAGTCAGAGAGATGATTCAATTATTTGATTAAAGCACAGAATAGGTATGTATACTATCTGTATCTAAACTAACTGGACAATAAAGCATTTCTTCATCAGTTAGACAGAGGTGTGGAAAGAATCAATAGCTATAAATTAGAGTCTTCCTCAGGCAACTTCTGTAAATAAAACCTATTTGAAGACTGGACGCTGGGTATGAATAGTAAAGTATCTTTCACAGTGATGCAGGCAGATTGTGGAAACAGTGGGATATCAACATGCAAGAGTGTGAAGACCAAGTTTAAAACTGAAGAGGCACTTGAAGGCTCCTCCCAAATAATAGTACAAAAAGATTTCTTTGGTGCACTGCCTGCCTGTCTCCTCGTGCCTTCCAGGAAGGAATTCCTACTGACATGATAAAGTACACCACAGAGCCAACAGGCTAGGACTATGTCCCAGGATTCCACAGGACAGGATGGACTGGAGGAGCCATCTATTCAAACCTTTGCCTCATCACATCCTGAAGTCCCCCAGAGCCTACCACACATTCAGCCATGCATTCATACACCACTGTTGGTTTAAACCTGTGCACTTCAGAAGTAGAACTGGTAATCCCATTTCTGGGGGCAGCTTGTGGGGATTTCTGTGAACATGAGATATTTTGTATTAATCAAGCTGAGCCCTGTAATGTTCACTGATTCCAGCCTCTACTACAGGACATCCCCATAAGGCCCAGGATTATAAAAAAACAGGGAGAGAAACTTTTTTACCCAGGCAGATAATGATAGAACAAGGGGAAATGCTTTTAAACTAAAGAGGAGAGATTTGGATTAGATGTTAGGAAGAAGTTCTTCACTGTGAGGATGGTGATACTCTGGAACAGGTTGCTTAGAGAAATTGTGGGCGCCCCATCCCTGGAAGCGTTCAAAGCCAAGTTGGATGGGGCTTTGAGAAACCTGATCTAGTAAAAGGTGTCATGGCATGGAAGGGAAGTTGGAACTAGATGATCTTTAAGGTCCCTTCCAAGCCATTCTATCCTTTTATATTCTACCCTTCTATGATACTCTAGCCCCAAGTAAGTGGTGCCAGTAGCTCCATACCAGCTGTGACCATGGCTGTGCTCACCTTGCTTATCTAAACCTCTTTCAGGGGCATAACCCTGAATGCCAAGTAATTTTTCTGGTTTGTTAATTTGTCCCCTAGTTTGAACCCATGTGGCCATTGCTTCCATTTCCCTGTACACTGTGACTAACAGCTCTACCTTAGAAAAATGAGAAGTGACAGGGAAGGACACAAGCACAGGAGCACAGGCACCCACAGTGTAGAATAGTGACAAAAGTACACAGTCAGTTTTTACGTCTAGACCACCCATATGCTTCCAGAACTGCTCTGAGATCCATTTCAGGATTTTGAATACAAATAAGGGCATCTCCATGTCAGATGGACTCAGTGCTGGAAAAAGGTCCTAGGTCTTTTTCATTTGTTAGCACACATGTTGTCTGGGAGTCTTAGAAATTGTCTGTGCCCAGGATATTCCTATTCCTGCTTTCCTGTATCCTAGGTAATGAAAAAAAGTATCAGTTTTAAATACAGGATGCTACTTATTCTGAGTTACAGGGGGAAAAATAAAAATCAGCAATAGGCAAATCAACCTTACTTGTTAGTATTGCATAATGAGAGGAGCATTTTCCTAGGAGTATGATTATATATACATATATGTATAAGTATACATATATAAATATTTATATACATGTCTTTCTCACACGTGTGGTAAAAAAAAAAACCTACTCAACTGTTGAAGGCAACTCTGCATTTCAGAAGAGTAGACTTTTATTTTGCTTTAAATGACATATGGCAGCAATATGAATGTAACACAAACTGAGCCTGATGAATAACTTTAATATTCCAGGGGGAAAAACCACAGATAATTCCACTGATTTCTCAGCATATTTTTGAAAAACAAAATTAAGAATTAATTCTTTATGGGATAATAAAGGCCCTATGAAATAAAAGGTTTCAGTATTGCAGATCTAGATGATTTATCACCACACTGTGAAAATAATATTCCTGTCCTGAAGCATATATGTAAGTCCTTTGCTGTGTCTTGCTGACCTCCTTGGAGGCAGTGTTGTGAGAACAGACTGTCATCCGTGTCCTTTACCATCAATAGAAAGAACCTCATGGGTCTCAGTTATCTTTGGATCAGGTCCCAGAACATTCCCAGATCTGCAGGACTTGGAAGACCCCAAAATTATCTTAAGAACAAAATCCTGATCCTGCTATTTCTTAGATAAATAAATTTAGATGATCTCAGACTGAGATCCAGCCGTGATACATAAATGCATCATCCTGCTAATTTGTGGTAAGGCATTTATTATTTCAAGTCATTAATGAACATATTACTAAACACAAAATCTGTATGGAAATTATAATTACAGCTCTTATTCAGCCGCATAATTGATTTTTAAAAATTGTTTATTTTATTTTATTTTATTGTATCACATTATTTTTATGCAGTAAAATGTGACAGTACCACATGCTTCTGAGTCAGCTGAAAAACATCCTAAACAAAATTGCCATCAGCCTGACCTATCAGGAGCAGGTGAATGGTATCCAATGTGCTGTTCACATCTATGTCCCCTGCTTCTCTTCTGCTTATTTATTACCTGTTGTAATTAAAACAGTGAAGGGTAGATGGCTCACACAATGGAATTCTTAGCAGGTGATGCTTCCAGTTAATGACCTGAAATTTCAACCTCCGTTTCTTTGTCTGCAGAATGAAGAAGAAGTGATATAATAATGCAGAAGAAAAGAGAGAAAGACAGGAGAGAAACATGATCTATTTTACTTTATTAATTTTCTTCCACTTTACTGGCTAGCAGCAGAAAACATGAGCTGGGAGGAGAGTTATAGTTCTAGAGATGGACAAACAGATGAATTATATGTTGCTTTTTGTATTCATGAGAAGTTGACTGTCTCAGCACTTTCAGTAATGAATCTTAAACACCACGTTTAATAAGACACAAACACCACGTTTGTGTCTTATTATATTGGACAAGTCATTCATCTGGAGTATATGTAAGACTAAATAAGAAAACAGCAAGCTGAGCTTTTTTCCAGACCCAAAGGCTGTATAAATAGTCTCAAATCAATCTTTTTATGTTCTGCTGGGTACGAAACCATTATGCAATCTCTCTGCATCCTTCACAGCACAGGTCGTCATTTGACAAGCAGGGAAGGCCTCATAGCAGTAACCCCCCAGATAGAGATGAAAGCTCCATCTGGGCCAGTATCCTGTGCTCAGCACTAACCAGAAGTAAATGCTGAAGTGCAGACAGGAAAAGCATCTATGAGACCTCTCCTGACTACCCTCCTGGCCTGGGGCTACCTTCAGTCCTTGGGATTTCCTGAGCCAGGAGTGGTTTACCTACATCTCCCTGGCTGCCTAGCAAGCATTTGTCCCATTTTCCCTCAACACAGCTAAGCATTTTCTGTCCATGACATCCATTGGCAAAAAGTCCCACAGGGCTTATGAACTTTGTATGACAAAAATCACTGCTTTTTGCGTGTCCTGAAGTTGTCACTTCTTGGCTTTACTTTGATGACCCCTGGTTTTTGTGCTGAAAGACAGTCTAGGCTGCAGACTACTCATGGCTCTGTAAACATCGTGAAGTGTTGGCCATAAGTCTCATTAGCGGGCTCTCTCTTCCAGGCTGAAGTGTCCCTGTCTGTTCCTGTTTTCCTATTACAGAAGCCATTTCATATCTGCAGTTATCTTGGCAGCCCTGCTCTGACTCCTTTCCAGACCCACTCCAGGGAATGAGAATTGCACACAGTATTCAAGGTTGGGGCAAATTGTGGATTGATGCAGTAGCACGACATTTTCTGTTTTGTTCTCACATTCCTTTCCTGACAATTCCTAACTCTCCACATGACTTCTGAACACTGCTGAGCGCTGACCTGATGTTTTCAAAGAACTTTCTATTCTGATCCTCAGGTCTTGCTCCTGTGTGGTAATGGTCAAGAGGTCATGAATCTTCGTGTGAAACTAGGGGATATTTGCTTGCTATGCGCATCACTTTACATGATCCATCTTAAAGTCTTTTCAGGTGCTCCTACAGTTTCCTACAAACTGCATTCATCTTTAATCTGCCAAGTAATTTTCTCATAAGCCAATTTACTCATTGTACCATCTGATCTCTTTTCTGGGTCATCTATGAACCTACTCAATGGCAGAATTTTCAGCTTAGTTCCCCATTGAACTCTTCTGGGATCAATTCTCCCCTTGCAAAAATTAAATGTTTGCCCCTGTCCTGCATTTCCTATCTGGAATTCAGTTCTTTATTCAGTTTAGGATTTCTCCCTTCATTCCATTCCTTTATTTCCTTAAAAGATTTAAGGATTTCTCTAAGAGCTGATGGGAAATCAAGTAGATTGTATTATTTAGATCACTTTTGTCTACATGCTTGCTGACCCCTTGAAAAACTCATTAGGGGTTTGCAAAACAGGATTTTCTTTCATGTAATCTGTGCTGCTCTTCCCAAATGGGTCATATTGATCCATATGGCCTCCCATTCCATCCTTTATTACAAACCCTACTTAACTGCCAGTGCAGTGCAGATGTCCAGCTTACATGTCTGTATAATTGCCTGCTCCCTGTATGAAAATCAGGGTACAAGTGCAATACAGTTACTTACATCATGAGCCATGACATTTTCTTTCTAAATCTTTCTGTCTCTACATACCTATTGATCAATTCAGTTATTTGTCAGACTGGCTTTCTTTCTGTTTCTCTCTCTCACTGGAACACAAGTTTCTAATCTTTACATTTTATCCCTGAACATGAAAACAATGCCCAAGCTGGTGATCATGAGAAAAATGTAACAACTGGTAATATATTTATAGCAAATTTTAACCTTAAAAGCACTGAATACATTTATCTTACATAATTCATTAATCTAACCTAAACAGGCTAGTAAATACAGATTTACAGTGAGCTGGATATCTCTATATTTGATGTTAAACTTCCATTATTTTTTCTGTTGAATACATTTCCTGAGTTAGATGTGATCATGGACATCTCTAGGATTTATCCCAAGCAAGCTAGAAGTCATATTTGCTCAGTTCCAAGAATCAAAGCCTTTCCCCAAACTGTAAGAAGAGGAGGTTTTAACAGTACCTCAAAGCCCTTGCTTGTTACTGAATTTAGTGTAAGTGGTTCTGCTCTGTGCTTCCACTGGATGTGGCTGCCCATATGGAAAAATGTACATAAATCAGCTCTTCTGTTTGAATCCCAGTCCCTTGTGCCTGCAGAGCCACACCTGACACAATCGTTTGCATTTACACTGTTCTTTTAAAACTTGACTCCCCCCTTCCTCATGTTCATATCTAACTTGGGAAGTGTACCCTATTCTACATTCTTCCTTCCAAATATTAGAAAAATGTATTCTGTTCCTCAGACCAAGATTTCTCATGTGTGAAGTTGTCTTAAAACCTCACAATCCTGGGACTTTGGCTGTCCAGACAACATTCTGCAAATGATAGATACAGGATGGTCAGCAACTGCTGGTCAATAGACAGTGGGATTACTTTATCATAGGATGACAATACTTGTCAAGGCCTAGAAATGCTAAATTGTTTTCTGCATCCTAGGATTATTTTTTAATTTCACACCTGCACTGTCCTATATCTTCCTTAATATTCAGTGCTCTTTACAGTTGCTTGCTTTTTAATTTTTGGTTAGCATACTTAATCCTATGAACTCCCAAACAGTGCTTTACATTTTGCAAAAACCAAACTTCCTGCAACTGGTCTAGCATGGTAACCCAGAACAGAAACCGACCATTTGATCATGTTATTATCATGAATAGGAAATGAAAAAATAAGATTCATCCGAGAAATTAAGAATTGCAGATGTTGATGGTTCTCATTGCGCAGCAGAAATCACTGCAAGTTATAGCTACAAAATGCATAAAATACATTAAATCCCAGTTTGGGATGGAAGGCATAATCCAGTTACAATCCCCTGTCATGGGCAGGGATGCTTTCTGCTCAGAGTCCTAACCAGCCTGGTCTTGAACATTTGCAGGGATGGGACATCCACAGCTTCTCTGAGCAACCTCTCCCAGTATCTCACTACACCACAGTAAAGAACTTATTTCTAATATTTAATCTAATCCTACTGTCTTTCAGTTTGAAGCCACTCCATGCTCTTGTAAAAAGTCCCTCTCTATCTTTTTTGCAGACTCCCAGCAAGGATCGGAAGGCTGTAATTAGGTCTCCCCTTCTCTTTTCTATGCTGAAAAATCCCAAATCTCCCAGCCTTTCCTCACAGAAGAGGCGCTCCATCCCTTCAATCAAGGTGGTGGCCTCCTCTGGACTCTCTGCAAGGATCTGTGTCCTGCCTGTGCTGAGGACCCCAGAGCTGGATGAGTTATCTCCTGACATTACTGGACTGATCTGCTCAGGTTCAACCCAAAACTGACAGACTGAAAACAAGCTATTTGTATAACATTGTTATTGTGATGTGCCATGGGAGTCTAAGCATGTCAGGCAACCTTCCCACAGGGATGACTGATATCTTCATTATTTAATATAGACTGATTCATAAGAGAACAAGAAGCAATGGGCTCAAACTAAGAGAGGGTGCGTTTAGATTGGAAAATAGGAATAAATTCTTCGCTGTGAGGGCGGTGAGGCACTGGAACAGGCTTCCCAGAGAGGCTGTGGATGCCCCATCTCCAAACGTGTTCAAGGTTGGAAGGGGCTCTGAACCACCTAGTCTGGTGGGAGGTTTCCCTACCTATGGCAGAGAAGTGGAACCAGATGGTCCCTTCCATCCCAAACCACTCTGCCATTCCGTGTTTCTACGTTTTTCCCCAGCTGATTCCAGCGTGGGGTTAATTATGAAACAGAATCTCTGCCTGTCACCGCTTCTATTTCTTACACAGGCCCGAAGAGGGCTCAGAGCTGGCAGGCACAGGACACGTTCGAACACACAATACCGGAGCGCGGCCGCCGATCCGGCGCTGACCCGGGTTCCCCTCAGCGAGGGCGGTGGGAGCCGGGGCGGTGTCGCCCGTGAGGGAGGGGGCGTGGCTTGATGTGGAGGCGCGGCTTGCCCAGGGGGCATGGCTTGGTCTGGAGGCGTGGCTTGGCTGGGGGGCGTGGCTTGGTTAGGGAGCGTGGCCTGGCCGGGGGCGCGGCCGCCCCGCCTCGCCCCTCCCGCCGTACTGCGCAGGCGCGGCTGAGCGGAAGCGGCGCTGGGCGGGGGAGGTGGCGGCGATGGCGGAGAAGTTTGACTCCCTGGAGGAGCATCTGGAGAAGTTCGTGGAGAACATCAGGCAGCTCGGCATCATCGTCAGCGACTTCCAGCCCAGCAGCCAGACGGGGCTCAATCAGAAACTGTGAGGGGCTTTGTCGGGGGCGGGCCGGGCTGGGCTGCGGGGCCTTTTCCCTCTGCAGGCCCGGGGTGGTTCCTCAGGGCTTTCTCGCTCTCTGCCTGGCTATCGCTGGCATCACGCCCACCCTCAGGGGCAGCGCAGCGACCCCGAAACCGGCTAAACCCGACCCGTTTTCTTCCCGACAGGAATTTCATGGTGACGGGCTTGCAGGATATCGACAAATGCCGGCAGCAGCTTCACGATATCAGCGTGCCCTTGGAGGTTTTTGAGTAAGTCTGTGTGTGCCTGGAAGGGGACCTGCTGCAGTCGGTGACTGGAGGTAGTCTGGCTTCGCAGAGTGGGTATTTTGGCTGAGGGCTGCTTGTCTCAAACCCGGTCCTTCTGAATGCTTCATGAGAACGTGGGCAGGCAGAGGGAGGTCAGAAGTGCCTTCTGCCTGTGTGAAGGCAGAAAGGTAGGAGAGATCATAAAATATGTACCTGTCTTCATAGAACCACGGGATGCTTTGAGTTGGAAAGGACCTTAAAGCTCTTCTAGTTCCAACTCCCCCGCCGTGGGCAGGGATGCCACCTACTAGATGAGTTGCGCAGAGCCCTGCCCAGCGTGGCCTTTCAGACTTTTTTTTACTTCTGCATATGTAGGCAGTAACACGAATTCTACCAAATTTAGTGATTTAATAATATCACAGAATGAGTCAGGTTAGAAGGGACCTTCAGGAACATTAGTTTCTAACACCCCTGTCATGGACACCCATTTAGTAAGTCAGCTTTCATTTTTTAAAATAGACTTTTACACTAGATGAGGATCAGGAATTAAAGTTCCAAGCGAAAATAACGTAAGTCAGTACTCAGGTGTTTAGTTTCAGAAAATTGCAACATTAAAAGAAAAACCAACTTAGAGGAAGAGCTATACTAGAGAGCTTTTGTGATATAGCTGGTAAGTTAATTTACTGGTGTTTCATCTAGGTTTAGGCATTGCTGGTCTGCTGTACTCCAGTGTGCTACTGGCTGTACATTGCTTTTTTCAATTGAGCTTTTACTCCGGCTGTAAATTTGTGATGACTCTCTTAAATGTTCTCTCTTGTGAGTTTCCCTCTGCCAGGAATTGTATTGCAAAACAAAATTGTAGATGAGTTTGCTGATATAGTAGTGTTAATTTTTACTCTTCACTGTGGTGTGTGCAGCTCCTCCTCATCCTTGATTTGCTGGGTGCCATATTCCTGTGTGCTTAATGCTCACCATGTCCTAACTCACCCACTTCCTGCTTTGTGCCCTTCCAGTTGCTTGGGAAAGGACCATCTTCCTCTGATCATCTGTGCTTATAACCTCTCAGGAGCTGGTAGATATATATTTTTTTTTTATGTGCCTTTAATACTTCATTCAAAGCTCTTCTGGCTTTCTGGAAACACAGGTTTGCTGGCCGTGGCCTTGTCCTTGAGCTGCCTTTTGGAAATGGCTGAGTTTAACTGTGGTGGTTTTTAAAATGCACATTTCAGATAATGGTAGAAAGAAAAAGGCAGCAAGATGAGTAATTCTGTGCCTTGGAAAGCTTCCCAGTAGGAATATGATCATTTTCAGCAGGGTCTTTTTCTGTTTGCAGATACATCGATCAAGGCCGCAACCCTCAGCTTTACACTAAAGAGTGTCTGGAGCGAGCTTTGGCTAAAAATGAGCAGGTGAAAGGGAAAATTGACACTATGAAGGTAAACCAGAATTAATGGAAGTGTAATGCAACAATGTATTTGATAAGTTTTTACTTTCCTGTAAACATTCCTGGGTATGTTTCACTTGTGCAGTTATTAACTTCTGTTATTATGTCTTTTTTGTACGAATTGCTCTGCATCCCTGTATCTTAATTGTTGCTGATACCCCCTGTTCAGGAAAGGAAATCTGTAGTTTATCCCACAGTAGGGGATGCAACTTTCACTGTGATTTTATATTGATTAAAGCTATATGTAACAGTAGGGCTGTTTTACTTGGGTTTTTTTACGGGTATTTTTCAAGTCTGGAATGGATAGTAGAGGCTTAAAATGTCAAATATGCTCTATAATCATCAGCCAGTCTTTATAAAATTTGTGAAAATGCATCCCAGTGCTTAGGGGTTTCTTAATTTGTGCTTTCATTTAGTGTGAACCTAAGCATTCTGTGATACTGTTTAACTCCTGGAACTACTGCAGAAAAATCACAGTCAGAAAAGGAAGTTTAGTAAGTTCTGAGAATGTTCTTTGGCTGAACTTAGTGTGGAGGATGACAAGTTGTACTGCAGAATGTAGACATATGGAGATCAGTCCTGAGCTTTTTCTTTTCTCTGTGCTTGTGAAATTATGTACTTGTAAGGCAGGTGTGAGTTGCTTTTTGAAGGTGGAGTGGATTCCATATCAAATCAAGAGGACATGTCCTTAACCAGCTTTCCTTAACAAGGTCAGGCAGATATGGGTGCACCAGAGTTCACTAGAGAGGTCCAACTGCTTTGTATTTCTTAGGAGAAAATGCAGGTGAATTTCTGGGAATTCACAGACATGTATGTTTGCCTCATGCATTCCTCGTGGATTTCACTTGGGCATTTTATGTGCATTTTGAAAATACAATTTTCTTTGTTTGTGTGGTTTTGGGGATTTTTGGGTACTTCAGTTCACTGAGAGGTATGTTGAGTACAAACATATCTGTTCATTAGGTAGTGCTTGATGAAATCTAAATAAATTGTCCAGTGATGTATATACATTTATTTTTTTCTCTTTCCAGAAATTTAAAAGCCTGTTAATTCAAGAACTGACAAAGGTGTTCCCAGAAGATATGGCAAAGTACAAAGCTATTAGAGGAGAAGATCCTCCTCCTTAAGTTGGCCTTTGATAGCTCTAAAAATGTCTCATAAACTGACACCATGTTATAAAAACATTGATTGGAGAGAGAGAGAATCTAAGCCCTCCTAAGAACTGTACTAAAAATGGCAGTAGTGACTGTAAAGGAGCTTGATAGTTGTTCATGGTTCTGGTCTGAAGCTGCTGAATCTTTCTGAAGACTTCTGCTCAGTGATTGTGGTTGAAACTTCCTATGGTAATCTGCTTTTCTTTCCTGGAGGGTTTGAGAAATGTAATTGGTTACAGGTCATCAATGCAGAGCATTTCCCACAAAGTGCATTTCCATAGCAGAAAAACAGGTTGTTGTTTTTTTTTTTGGTTTTTTTTTTTGTTTCTGGAAAGTGTGCCTCAGGATTGTGGGCTCATCTGTTTCTTAAGAGAAATACATTTATTACACTTGATTATTTTTCATTTGTAAACTTCGGGTTTTTTTTACTGCAGTAAGAACAGTTGACTGCTTTTGTATTGCCAAATTCTACTGAGCAGGAGCCTGTCAAGGGCTGCAGTTCTCATGTGTCATAATTAGTTGCAGCCAGGAAAACCTTCAGATCTTTTGTTCTGGGAGCTGCAGTGCAGATGGCTAAGGATATAAAACGTGAGCATACCTGGGGACTAGCTCCTCTACAACTTCGGTATTTTGTACAGTATTTAATGTAAGCTTTTGTTTATTCATTTTCTGCAAGCAGGTTGTTGAATAAAAATTTGAGAAAATCTGAATCCTGACATTTTTCTTTTGTACGCTTCTCTTTGGAGTGTGAACCGAAAGCTGTGGAAAAAATAGCATATTCTTCAGTTCCACACTGATAGAAATAAAATGTGTATCAAGACTTGGCTCTTAAAATTTTACATCTGAAGGTGATGTCAGCTTGGCTTATTTGGTTTTATGATGAAAACCTCCATTTTAGTACCTGAAACAGGAGATTTTGGGGATCAGCAATTGTCACCTGAAGTCCTGGTTAGCTGTGAGCTCATCTATGGGTTCTGTAACTGTTCATACATGAGGGAGCCCCAGTTTGGAACAGGATGGTGGCTCCTCATCCAGGGATCAGAGGCTTGTGGGATAGATTGGGTTTGCAGTGGGAGCAAGAGGAGCCCTTTTCGTCTTGGGTATTTGTGAAGCTCTTTGTGCTTATGTTTGTTCTCCCAGATCTATCTTGACTTTTTGTGTCAGCAAATTATTTTATTGCTTTAGCTTTCTTCTAGTTGCCAAATTGAGTGGTTTTGGGTAGGAGCTCCAAGACAGCACTATGTGCATGTGCTGGCCTGCCTACTTGGCTAAGACTTAGCAGGGATTTAGGCATGTTTGGAATTACTGATGGCATAGTTTGCACACCCGAAGCACTCTGTGCTCAGTTACCTGCCTGAGGCACAGCCCATCCGAGATGCCGGGTGCCACCAGACTTTGACACAGCAAGAGGAAAAACAAAACCAAAACTAGGTGTTCCTTTTAAACTTGGTTACCTACCAGTCTAGGTTAATTGAGTTGCTGCCTAATATTACCCTGCCATGCACGCTCGCTTTTTCTTGTATTTGTTCCACCTCTAATCACTTTCGCCTTCACAATTTTACTGTATGAACTTCGAAAAGTGACAAGGAGAAGGTGCTCCATGTTTGTGTTTGGCTCAGCCTGGATGCTCTGGGTCCCTAGGAGCTGTTGGAGCAAGGTTTGTGACTGCCAAGTGGGATGTATATAGGACACAGGTAAAAAGGATTTTTTGTGTGTGTATAATGTAGTTGGAAAAGGAGCTTAAGAGCAAAATTGTTGACAGCAGGCAGGGGAAACGATATTTAAATGATAGTTGAGAGAACATTTAGGAGGCAAGAGGCCTGTAGATACTGGTCTGGGTGCTGGAGTATTCTGTCACCTAGCACTGACGCCAGCTTGTGTGTCAGATTTGCTGGAGTAGGACTCTTTTAAAGACTGGTGTTCCCAGAAGTCTTACTTATACCTCATGGATTCATAGAGCCACAGAATAGTTTCCACTGGAAGGGATCTTAAAGGTTACCTAGTTTAAACTCCCCTGCCATGAGGAAGTTGCTCAAAGCCCTCTCCAACCTGGCCTTGAGCACTTCCAGACATGGGCATGCACAGCTGAGAAGGACAACCCATTTTAGTGTTTCACCACCCTCACAGTGAAGAATTTCTTCCTAATACCTCACCCTAACCTGCCCACTTTCAGTTTGAAGCCACCACCCCTTGTCCTGGGATCAGCTTGGATTTAGAGGGCAGTGAGGGATGAACAGCTCCACAGCCCAGAGGCCCTGAAAATGTGTGAAATATCTGCTCTGTAAGTGCATTGATCTGTTGTTGTCATTAGTTAATGAATTAAGTGCCCAAGGCTGGCCACAGTGACGATGGCTACCCCCATAACACTGACACCCATGCCTGCTGATGAGAAGAAGGTTTCAGGCTTCCCCAGCTCAGAAAGGTCATTTACAGCCAAAGTGTGGATCATATGCTTTCCCTGGATATCTAGGTAGTTGCGGTAAACATGATGACTGAGTTAGTTACTGGAGATGGAGGATTAGGGTATAACATTAGGTCACATCATCACAAAATCTCAGCTGCCTGTGTTTTGTGAGAAATGTATGAAAACTTTTTTCTTGGGCAGTGGATATATACATTGGGAATAAAAATAAATTTAAAAAACCACCAATAAACAAACCCAGAAAAACTCTCAGTTAAATTATCAGGTTTCATGATAATTTCATGTTTTCTGCTCAGCTTCTGTTCTAACTTTTGATACTTTTTTATTCTATTATTTTATGCTTGCTTGGCATACGATTTCTGGGCTAGCAATTCAAAATATTGCTATTGCTGCAACTGTTCATATTTAGCATAATATTGAAGAGAGGTAACTCTTGTAAATTATATTTGCTTCAGACAAGAAAAGGTGGCCAGAATGAGTGTATATGAGTTAATAATGTAGAATGAGAATTGGTAGAAACAATGGTGCTTTCCATTTCCAGTTGCAGATGGAACAGGAAAAACCTAATTTTTCTCATTTGTTAATTGGTTCTCTGAAAAGCAGCACATGTCTGAATTATCCTGATGTCTGCTTTGTTTGATGCTAACCTTCAAGGCATTTGGTGAAGGAGACTGTTACATCTCTTTCCCACTCTCTTACCTACATGGTTTGGGGGTGAGATGGAATTTTTTTAGGGATAACATTAAAACAACATCAGCCAGGCAGCAAAGCTTCTAAAACAGATTTTTGTTGGCCTTTAATTATCTCAAAGGAAAGTTTTAAGCCATTCAGGTTTCAAGTGCATCCTTGAATTTTTAGTAAGATTAATAAGATTTTGGAAATAAAACTGAGTATGTAATTACAGGTAATTATTTTTTTGACAATTATCTTTATAACATACATTGTGAGATAGAAGATGCTGGATAATGGTGCTCAGTACACAGTTCTTTAAAATGGAGTGTGTGCTCCTCTACTCTGTTTAGGATAAAGTCAGTGTAAAATTCTTTTGCTCAGGCAGAGAAAGAAATGGATCAAGAAGATAATAAGGATTTTGCTGCAACCTGTTAAGGCTCAGCATCCTCTCTGTCCCTTTTTTTACTGGAAGGAGAAACAATTGAGTGCCCAGCCTTCTGTCCTTGAAACATTTTTTGCTTAAACCTCCTTGTGAAGAACAAGTAATGAGGAGCTATGCAATCTGACAGAGACAGACATAGATGCTACAGGAGCTGGATGCTGCTGAGCTGTTGGTTTATCCAACCTATAGCTCTTGTTAATTTGTTTTTTTTTTTCATGCAGATCAAGGCACTGTCATTGTTAGCCAGTTCTCAGCGTAAGATGAATCACCAGTGTCCCTGAGACAATCTGTTTCTCTAATACCACTCAGAAAAGTCTCTTCATGGCAAAAAAAGTCATCCTAGGCAGTGCAGTTTGGGTTTCTGTGGTTGACCTTTCTAATTTGGTTGGATGAACTGCTAAGTGGTGGGAATGGTTTGACAATTTCCGAGACATTTCATATTGTGATGTTTTTATAAATTGCTTTCTTGATGACTGCAGTTCCTAAGTGATTGAAAGTGCTTGTTGTGTGAATCTAGCAGTTACCCCAGGTACTCTATTATCTCATCTCTGATCACAGAAATAGAGCAGATAAACCGTGCAATCCACTTCTTTTTGCCCTAAGTGATCTTTGAGATTTTAACTAGATCACTTAGAAACTACTCACTGAACTTGTAGTTTTCCTGAAACCTTGCTAAATAAATGTATTTAAAAGGTGAATTCTATAAACTGAGACTTAAAAACCTGTAAGAAGTGTTCCAAACACTCAGTTTAACAGCAAGTTCATAATAGAGAAATATCCCTGCCAAGAATATTTCTGGATACTCATGTTTCAACACAAAGTCATTTCTTACTCTACCATGATTAATAGCTGCAGCGTTTCTGGGCAAGTGCCAGATGTCCTTCCAGCTCTGCAGAGCAGAGAGCCAAGGTGACACGAATATCTGCCCTGCTCTGAGAAAACTCTGCTTGCTGCATGTATTTCAATTACTTCCATATGCTTAAGATCCTTCTGTATATTTTCTTAATTAAAGTAATGGAGAAGTGAGCACACAATAAAGGATACTTCTGTAACAACTCTTGCAATTATCTTGAGTCAGGAATCTGTATTTTCTGTATTGTGACATATTTCATACTGAGAACTAGATTGTATTTAGTCTCAACAAGATGTAATGCAGACAGTAAAAATGAAACATCTTTCTGCACAGTATGAAAATTTCCAAAACAATTCTTTCTCCTCTCTTGGAAGAAAAGTCCCTCCATGTGCTAAGTAATGACACTTAAAATTTCTTTTCCTACAGGCCTGACCTGAATCTACTTCACTTGCTGTTTGCAATTTCATAACATTAGGCAAATTTTTTCCAAATATTCCTCAAAGGAAGACAAAGCTGCTTTTATATATAATCTGGGAAAAGGTACTTCAAATTAGTATCATGCTGCATTATTTAACAAGTTACTTGGGTAATATTTATATAATTTCTGCAGCAAAAAAACCAACATGCTAATGGTTGACATTCATAAACTTTTATTTGGAGTGTTACTAGGGTTTCAAAATTCTTGTGTCTATATAAATGTAATGGCATATACCAAGCCACTTCTGTACCATCATGGAAATTTTCAGTCCTTGTCAGTAAACAAACAGAAACTTGTGATTGTCTCTGAAATCACTGATAGGTCCCATTTTTGTAGAGAAAATATTTTATTCTGAGTCACCTTAGAAACACACTGCTAAAGTAAGAGATTTTCGTTTAAATATATGAGAAATTCCATTTTCAAGCTTATTTCTTTTAAAGTATTGCTACCTTTTCAATAATAGACTATTACCTAATATTTTATTACATTTGACCTATACTTTTTTGAGACATTGTCTGATTTGGTCAAAGCATAAGACCCAAGAAGTTCCAGCAGATAAAAATGGCTTTGAATAGATCTCTGATCAAACACCAGATGTCACTCGGTCTAAGATTATTTAATAAAATTTACAGTCATCACTTATTAGGTTACCATACTTAAATGAATAATTGAATAGGCATCTGCTACTCAATACAACAAAAGATGGATTCAGTGATACAGCACATCCTGTTTAAGAGAAGTGTGTGAAAGAAACCCAACAACATTTCTTCTTTCAGAGAACTTAGGCATAAAGGATGTGACATTGCTTGTTACCCAGCCTGGGAATTTCTCCTCTTATGCAGCACACTGCAGAAGGTGCATAGATTCACAGGTACACTGTTTCCTTGGAGAGACTTTCTGCTTTTATATAAATGGACTTCCTAAAGTTGCTCTGCAGATGACACATAATCTCTGTCATCTCTAGAGGCTGATACTCATCATTGCAGAGCATTATGATTCCAAGAAAAGTCTAACTTGCTGCTCAGCTTAGATGCTCTACTTAGATTTGAGTGGAAGGGAAAGAACCCCTAGGAGTACATGTTGTAACTCACTGAGAGCATGATGAAAGCAAAAGAAAGAAGTAATTTCCTCTTTTTTTGTCTCATCTTTTTGGCTTCAAAATTTATCATAGAATCAGTTATAAAGCTTGCCATGCAAATATTGGTGTTGCTGTTACCTTATATCATTATCTGAGGAGCACAAACAGCCTAAGGAAACATCACAGGCATGTGAAGAGAGGATTTGCAGGCAGAGAAAATTGTGCTTCAGAACAGTGTAGCAGTGCACAGCTGACTGACTGGCCGTGCTTCCCTAGTCTCCACTGATTTAGGATGCGTAGATGCAGCACTTGGGGATGTGGTTTTGTGGTGAACTTAGCAGTGCTGGGTTAATGTTTGGGATCAATGATCTTGAGGGTCTTTTCCAACCTTAACAATTCTATAATTCTGTGACATCATCATCTTGATGTATATTACCTTTGAGCTTTATAAGTCTCAAACTTTCCTCCATGAATTTTTTGGGCTGCCCTCTGGGTGCCTTTAAACTGCAGCATCTACAAAATCTCAGAGTAAGGCATTCCACGGTTCATATTTGCATTATGTGAAGAAGTCTACTTTCATTTGTTTTGATTCAGTTATCCACCAATTTAATTCTTAGTGCTTGCATTGGAAGATGTATGGAGAACACATTTCCTTCTCTTCCCTTGTGGTTGTATAGAATACTGAAATATTCCCTTCCCAATCATATTTTTTCCAGGTTTCAGGCTACTCTGTTTAGCTGTTGTGCATACAGAAACCTTTGTGTGCTTCAGATCATACTTGCCACTCTTCTCTGAACTGTTTCCAGTATTTACTTCAGTCTTTTTAAAACCTGAGATGCTCTAAGATTCTTTATAAGTTATCTTGCTGAAGACCATCAGGAATCAAACAGAGCCTGTCTATGCATCTTTGATGTCTGACATTCACACACACTGTTAGGCAGCTCCAACAGCCCTCCCTGTATGCATGTAAAGCCTTCCCTGCACCAAAAGCTGTGTTAGCTTATTTCTAATACATACTTTCCTTAATATATAATCTTGCATTGGCTGTTTCTCTATGATTGAAGTGTTCTTCCTTATTTCAGGATTACAAATATAGTTGGCAAGTCAAATTCCTGACCTACAAAGGTATCTGCACACACTGTATTTAGCCAGAGCCATGCCATTTATGGCAAAGACAATGTACACAGCTTTTAAGCAAACATTTGCATAAAGTATATGTCAATTTTGATTCACATATAAAACCCTCCAGTATTTTTTCAAAGGATTTGTCAACACTGACAGAATGTTTAGAAATCCGCTTTTCTAAATGATTGCAAAGGAAAAAGACGTCAGCCCCACGTGCATTTGCTGGATCAGGTACATGTGCTTTTTGAGAGTAAATATTAAACTGGGAGTTATGGAGACATTCTCCTTTGCACAAAGATCCTCTAGCATAAAACCATATTGTGGTGCCTAAGACCTCTTGCCACTGATATAACATTAATTTCAAAACAGCTTAATAGACTGAGTTTTAATATTGTAGCCTGTTAACTCACCCCTGTAAGCCATCTGGGAACTACATCAGATGCATTTTGAGAAGTACAGAAAAAAAGAATTTCTGTCTCAAGCTTTGGCATTTCCTTTTCTTATCTTCTTATCTGCTCTCTGGGGCTGGTCAAGTAAACACAGACACATTTAAATGAATATGTAAAAGTTCAAACTATCATAGCCTGCAGTTGTACAATCATTTAAACAGCCACAGACACATGTTAGCAATTATGTGTAAACAGATATAAAAATGGTATTTAAATATACAGGTATGCACTGGAATTGTGCATCTGTCAGGTTGTAATGATCCCACACCACACTGTGCATATCATACAGTACTGACATTTTCTCATGTAAAAATCCAGGAGTCCTTTTTTTAACTATAATTCTATATTCTCTACTAACTTATATTTTTCTAAGTGACTGTATGTACTATGTGTAGTAGTATTGAACATTCTCCAGGAAGCCATGGCCATATTGCAGCTCCATGAGCTGTAACAGCTGCTTTATTTACTCAGTGCTTTAGCAATTTCATACAGATTAAAGCCCCAGCACAAGAGAGCTATTAAAAATTGAAAGGAATTAGGGCAATTTTCCTGGTCTGTTTTCTCTAAGTGATCTGGTAAACTGCAGAGCTAGAAAACTGCAGAACAATTTCCACACAATTTTGCCCAGTTGTCAGTAGAATAAGAGGGGGTTGAAGTGGGTCCTAATAATCAAATACATGGTTAATGGGATATGTATTCCCTTCAAAGAAGGCAACCTGAAGACTCATCAATAATTATAAATTGCTGCAAATTATTGAAGCTGGTTTATCTCCTGGGAATAGCAACAGAAAAAAGTATTGCAGAGGCAGCAGTATTTGGGGAGATGTGATGATGAGACAAAAGGCTATTCTGGTCCATTTTTATAGTAGCTGTCTTTGCAACAGTCCTGAGGCAGCCCTAGTAAGGGCAGGATGAGCGATTTAGATTTGCCTGAGGAATAGACAATATTCTCCCATTCTTTCATTGGTCTGAATTGACTCTGCTCACTAGAATGAAAATCTTGTTTAATTTTGCATCTTTTGCAATTACTGTGGAACCGAGGGACCCAAGGGCAGAGATTGATTTACTGCTTCTTTAGTGTTTAGGTGTACTGACCAACATATCGCTTGCTAATTTCAAAGGACTGATGTATTTTAAAGGAAGATGCTGTCCTATTGTTGCAGAGAGAATATGCAAAATTTACTGGATTTTTTATGCAGTTGAAGCTCTTATACAACAACAACCTTTAGTATTACTGCAACTAAGATAAAAAAAAAAGCGCAAAACCAGAGTGTTACTGTAAATATTAAACCCAGGGAATTCAAAAGAAGATAAAGGACTTAATAAAATACTTATGTATAAGGCTAGTAGAGACAAGATCATCTTACCAGCCCTACTACATTCCTGAGAAATTCTTATAATTGGAGAACATAAGGTTTCACTCAGGCATTCTTTGTCTTAGTAACAAAAGCTAGGCTAAAATCTTTCACTAAAAAGCAGGCAGAGTCCAAAAGTAGGTTTTAGACATGATGGCTCTGATGTAAACTAAACCTTGTGACCCCCAAATTTATGAGCAAGCTCTAGCAGTTATGTGCCTGATCTGAGCTATCAAAGTGATGACTCATTGTATCCCTTGTTTTTCTCTCTGTTTTTTCTCTGTGACTTATCCGTGTTGCTCAAGGCAGACAGGAACAAAGCCAACACCCTAAAAGAGTAAGTTTTGTTAGTGGTGTGCTGGGAATAGTCTGTGAGGAGCAGACTGGGAATAGTGAGGGACAGAAGTCCATCCCGATGTCCTCATCAACACCTCGGATAAATGCTATCATAGAATTGTTCAGATTGGAAAAAGTCTTTAATGCCATTGAGTCCAACCATTAACCCAGCACTGCCAAGTCCAACATTAAAACACACCCTAAGTGCCGCATCTACACAGCTTTTAAAAAGCCCCAGGGCTGCAAATATTCAGCAGCAAGTGCTTTGCTTGCAGAGCTGCACAGGTAAAGCTGAGGTGCAATGTGCAGGTGTGTTAAGCTGCAATTACCTGAGGGGCCCCCAAAGTGTCCCCACAACATCCATTCCCTGTGTCGGGCATCAGCCCTGGTATGGTCTGAGTCTATATACACCCTGTGCAGTGTTTTAAGAGTGAAAGTGCCCTTGGTGCTCATTTATGTGAAGCAGCATTTGAAAACAGAACCCTACTGTGTAAATAAACAACCGGCCCACTGTCATCCAGAAAATAGCAGGAGTGAGGGTGAGGCACCACCAAAGAACAGTGAAAATACTAATTTTCACAATATTCCTTTGGCAAATGTAGTTCAAGTTGTAGAATTATAAGGTGAATGAAAAGCATAAGCACAGGCCACAGGCAGAGGAGATGTAGAAATCAGACTCCAGCTGCCTTCAGATCTGTTCCTCAGATAGCCTAGAAATGTTTTACATGTGCAGTGCAGATAATCAGAAACCATGCCAGCCTTAAACTGAAGGAGTGCTAAACTGATCAATATGACAAAATGTTTTGAAGCAGCATTAGCTTGCAAAGCTGCTCAAATCTGTTTCGTTGAGGCTGTGTTAAAATTAATTTTAATGCATTTTAGCAAGTGTGTCAAAAGAATTCTGAGGAAAGAAGTCTATTGATACAGATCACTCACCAGACCCAGAGTGAACAGTTTTACAGCCTGGCATATAAAAACAACTTTTGTCTATTTAGCAAGATGCCCTAGGAACCAATTTTCTAGAGCCATTGTAATTGCTCACCGTGAAAATTGCAGGTTGTGTTCAAGAAAGGCTAAACACCAGCAGAACCTTTGTGCGTGTGCTCCACTTTCTGCCGAGCAGCTTTGGCTGCAGCTTTCTGAGCATCGTATCTCATTTACAAGGTGACCCAGAACACAAAACCTTGTAATTAGCCTGAAAACCCAACCTGCTTTCTCTCCCTGCCTGCCAGCCCCCTCGCCTTCTGCTGCCCTTGGTTGCGATGGCAGCGTTTGCCCAACAAAGGGGGGTCTCATGCAGAAGGAGAGCAGTGGAGCCAAGATATTCAGAGCTTTTGCACGCGGCCAGATAAATATTCATGATGCAACTGTGTGCTTAAGAGCTGCTTTTTGAATTAAGTTCTGAGACTATTGCTCACCCTCAAATAATGCCCAGAAGAAACTTTTCCTTATTTAAAAATAAACAAATACCTAGATAGACTGCAAATGTGAAATTACCTTCCTTCCCCAAAGAAGCAATAAGGAAGTGGCAGGAGAGGAGGAAGAAGGATGAATCAGGTGCTTGACCAGTGTAAATTGGTCTGTTGAGATCTGTAAAACCTCCCCAGCTTTCACTAGGTGACAATTATCATTTGGCCCATCCTATTCATGGTACAATCAAAAGCAGAATTATTCTAACTAATGAGAAATTATGCAATGATCTATGTGTTACTTCAAAGCATGTGGCATGAATTTCTTATACAGTACAAATCACAAAAGGTCATAAGTAAATACTTACATCTGCAAATGTCTTAAGCTGCTGATCTATTAAATGATTTCACATCTTATCCTGTGTGGCTTTCTCTTTTTTCATGTCAATTAATTTTTTTCTTTACCATGAGATGGTACAGCAACCAAAATGTCTGAATATGCTTTGGCACCAATTTCAGCACAAAAAAGAGAGTAAAAAATAAAAAATTGTACTCGGGGATGATTTCAACAGCATTTTTTGAAGTAGTTAACATCTATGCTGACTAGGGCTTGTTTCAGCTCATAAATCTTATAAGCATCAAAAAAGATGCTGTACCTTCAGCAGAACACTGATTACTATAATACATCTTTCTGCCATAAGCTGACAGAGATGCAGATACAAAAAAGTAGAAGGACTTGAGTGATAGACATCAACTTCAGGTTTGGTGACATTTAAACCTCTCAGGGAAAGGGGAAAAACTGGGGAAAGAAGTCTGCTTCTATCAGGGTATCCACATTTCGATTCAGAATTTTGTATTTTTTACAATTGTATGAGTTTTATATGTTAGTGGCAAGCTGCTGTAAAGTGAAAGATTGAGAAGTATCCTATCACTACAAAGAAAATTTTGGTTTCTTCTAAATGATAAAAAGTAGACTTTATTTCATTATTGAAATAACAGAATTTGCTTAACGTTGAAATTAATAACTTATGTAGTTGCTTAGCAACTCAGACAATACTAACATCCTTAGCCAGGTATGGAGTTCCTTTTCTGAATTTCTGACACTATCTTTCATTTAAAGCTTTGGAATAGCTTTCCTGCCTGTTCTGCTCTAAACCCAAGGCTCTCATCTTCCTTTTCTCTCTGTACGAGAGGTAGCCTTGATTTAGGGGAAGTGATTCCACAGAATTGAAAACTGTGATGTGGCCTTTGAACCATTTAGGAGGAAAGGCAGCTGACTTTTGTTTTCATGAAGTAATTTGGTTAATTTTGGGTTTTTTTAACCTCTTGTTTGTCCTGAACCACACATGTTGCTGTTGTGATAAGATAAGCAGAAAAGTGGGCTTCATAGGTTACAGGAAGAAACTTTCCTTTCATGCTGTAAAAGAGAACTTTGCACCAGACTTGGATCAGATATGCACAGTGGAATGACAAGAGGAAAATTTTTCAGCAGCAAGGCAGAGCAATAGAACTGCCAGTGACGTGTAAGGAAGGAATTCTTCCATGGTGAGAGCAGTTAAGCACTGAAACAGGTTGACCAAAGAGGTGGTGAATTTCCTGCCTTGGCAATTCTCAAGACTCACCTGGATGACTTCCAGAAATCCTTTCCAATCATGTTTATTGTGATTCCATCTATGGGACAAGTTATTTGTATTTTTCTGTGATTTCTGCACCGGGAGACATTATGGATTATTTTCCCCACTGAAATACATTATGAGGATGACTATGAGGCCCCATGGTGAGGCTTAGGTAATGGAACAGAACATGAGAAAATAGGGAACATAACAAGAGAAACTGCCAAACATAACAAACAGCAAAGTGAGCAGCTGGCAAACATTACAGAGTAACACCATGAAAAATGGCTGTTTTTCACAGCTGGTTATGGGGAACTGTGTGAGAGAAGGACAAGCTTCCCAGGTAACTGTAAGAGAACTGGAAGGCAATACTGGAGTCTTTTTGGGGAGTGCAATCTTGGTAAAAAACCCTCAGTGTCCATGTTACCATATCAATAAACCTTGTAAAGGTTTGGGAAAACTTCTTCACAGAAAGAGTTGTCAAGCATTGGAACAGGCTGCCCAGGGAAGTGGTTAGAGTCACTGTCCATGAAGGTATTTAAAAATGTGTAAATGTGGCGCTTGGGGACATGATTTAGATGTGGATTTGGCAGTGCTGGGTTAACAATTGGACTGGATGATCACAGAGGTCTTTTCCAACCTTAATGGTTCTGTATCATGTAAGGTTGAGATGTAATAGCTAAAGGTATCAGAAATGCCAAATGTGATTATGGATGTAGCAAAACTGGAACCAATGGGGAAAAAGTAACTACAGTTGTTTATTTAGGAGACAAAGGTGGGAAAAAGATATCAAGGTGGAGGCAGGAATCAGAAGCATAGGGAAATGGAGAAAAGTGTGGATAGATGAGCACAGCCATATATAAGCAAACTGCTGGTTGATATGGCTGTCTGATCAAGTCCTGCTTCAACTGCAGTTTCTCTTACCTTCTTCCTAAAATATTCTTTATTCTATTTTTCCTGTGCAGTCTCACACTCTAGCCTCTGCTTATGTGGAGAAGTCAGTGTCAGCAACCAGAGAAGGGGCCATGGATTCACAAAGATTCACAGTGCCAACAATAGGACAGCACGAGATGTAGACATCCCTGTGTGATGAGGCAAAGGAGATAATGGCTGGGGCCAATGAATTGCCAGTGTGAAGTGGAAGACTTGGCAGAGCTGCTTCTGGGAAGAGCTGATAGCTGATACCCAGTTGTTACAGCACTCATTCCTTAGTCCCTCCTCATTCCAGGTGGGACAGGATCAGGCTGAATACCTCCCGCAGGAGCAGAACTTTGAAGGGCTGGATATAAAATGTTTTGCGCTGTTCAGTAACTGTTCTTTTAACCTTGATGTTTCTGATCCAAAATAACATAGTACATATTGCTGACAAATAACAAAAAACAGGAAGAGGGCTGAGGGAAAGAAATATGCAGCAGTAGATGTTTGCTTATTCTTTTCTTAATTGCTTGGCTGCCATGGAGATAAGCATAGTGCATAGTTCCAGCAGGAACTACTGTTATTCTTGCACATGCAATTCTATAGCTCTGTGTACGTCTATCAAACCTTAAAAATAAAGTATTTCAGGAGAGATTTGCTTTAGGAATTCCAAACCTCACATATGTATTGTCTTTCAATGGTCTCTCGAAGACTTGAGACGAAGGACGGTCTCTCCATATATAAGGTTTTGAAAAACAAGAATTTTTTCTGTGAGTTGTTAAAATAATTTATTTGAATCTGTGAGCTTTGTTCTCTGTTGGATTTTTTTTCTTGTATTTCATTGAGGCTTAAGCAGCTGAGCAAAAAGGGGGAGATGGTGGCAAACTATTGACATTTAATTTGATATTTGATTCCTCTTTCCACAGGGAACTCTTCCAGAAGGAGAATTTCTACACTTGACATCTCAGGTCTGGTTCCATAGCTGGGAGGAGTATATCTGCATGTATAGACCACTGTTCAAGTTAGTGCTTCTGGAAGGCTTTATGAGAATATACTCATTCTCCCCATGCATTCTGATACCTACAGATAAGACAGAAGAAAGCCCAGCAACTTTAGAGTTTCTCCAGCTCATAAGAGAGGTTGAGGCAAGGCATGTGCTTTAAGCCCTGCTCTCAAAGTCTGTCATGTCTTCACTCAGGCTGGAGGAAAAGACCAGAGATACACAGACTGAGATGACAGCATGAACAGAAACTATCTACATGAAAGCACCCCAAAAAGCACTAGAGCACAGGTTGGAAGAATGACCAGCATCAAAGGCCAATGGTGTATGTGACAGAAATAAAATCAATAGCAGCTGAGGAAGGTGCCTTGGCAGTGGAAGACCGGCACTCTGACAACAAGAGAATGGCTGCATGGCTATATCATGTGGGTTGTGTCCCTCCCATCCTGGAATTCCAGCAGGAAGACAGGCTGCCCCCACAAGACACTCAAAATGAGGAAATAACAGAAAATGGGCAGCTGCCTTGCCCAACATTTTTGGAGGCTGTTGTAAGTGAATTCCTGAGGCAAAAGATTATGCTTCAGGAACTGGGGACTCCTGAGGGTTGCAAAATAAGTGGCCCAATACAGCTACCAACAAAAAGATTTCAGAAAACATGGCAGGGATTCAGTGGCTGGCACATCTCATTCTTCATGTTAAGCAGAAGTGATCCATCCCATAGTACCAGTGTATATGTTTATATGAGTAAAACTGAGCAAAGAATGATAAGATGGGTGGAGAATATTTTTTTGTAATTAATGCCACCTTTCTCATAGGGTTTTGTATTGATTTTCACTACTTTAATTTGAAAGGGTTACAGTCCTTGTTTTTTGAATATATCACTGTCACATTGGGTATTCAGCTGCTTCTAGGCAAGTGTTCTAAAACTTGATCTATAGTTGCCATAAGTCTCTGATTCAATAATCAATAATTATTCCATACAAAGTAGGACAGATTGGAATGCTGAGGGCTTTTCCATGTCAGACTTCCTGGTATCAAGAACGTTCCAACCCTTTATTTGTGGGGGTAAGGTGTGGCAGATTAAAGGAAGGTGAATATGCACATGCAAAGGGTTCGATTGAGGGAGCAAGGACTGAGCAGTAGTAAGCCAGTTCTGCTAACTCTAGTCTTTCTGCAAAAGCCTAAAAGTGATCTCTGGCCCTTCCCTCACTCACACACATTTGTCACATCCTGTGAAGTTTGGTGCAAGGAAAGACTCCTGCTATCAGCAGGGTACTTGTTGGTTGCTTGCAGTTCAAATTAGCCTGTGAAGTGCCACTTGAGAAACTGCAATGAAGTTTCATGGAGTGAGTGTTCAAAAAGAGCTTTAGATTCTGCTTTCCACAGACAGAGAAACACTGTCTCTGCAGCATTGTCTCTGATGTCAACCTCAGGGTTCTTATATAAAAGAGATGACAGAATTGCTTTCTCTACTCACTGTGTTCTCTTTCCTCCCTAGCTCCTGTCTGTGTACTGTGTGAGACCATCCCCTACAGGACTTGAAAGAATGGGAATTGTTAGCATGTAAACATTGACACTTCTAGCCAGATTTTTTTTATGGCTCAGGCATCAAGCAAAATAGAACTTCTGAGAATATAAAATTTGAATCTAGGCACTAGGAGGGGTAACTGGACAACACTTGAGTGCATAACTCCTTGCCTTGCTAGAATGATTAATACCATTTCTTCCTTCCTGCACTTTGACCGTCTCAGAAGGTCATCTGGGTACTCCCAGACCAGTTCCACTTCTGAAAAAAAGAGAAGCCAAGGTGATATATATGTTCATGCTTAACACAAATGCAGTGCTACTAACCTTGTAAACCAGAATACAGGTGGAAATTATTTGATTCCCTCCTTCTAATTATATAACTCATTCTTACTTTTACTTGAATACTAAGAAGCTTAAAGAGCAGCTGTAGCTCCAATGATCACCTATTTAATTACACTTTCACTATGTAAGTCAGCATGCGCAGGAGATACCATAGGCTGTAGTTGTAGAAATCACTGAATGGAACAGATTAACTTATTTTACTACTAAATACATGTAACTTTATGAATCCCTAGCTCACCTTTGTAACATTCACCAGTTTTGTTGTGAATAATAATTTGCTGGGAGCATGTGTCTGCTTTGTGATAGAAGCCAAATGTGGATTATAATCGTAAGCATTGTAATTAAATGTATATAGAAACAGTAAAACAATCCAAGCAAGGAATATTATGTACAGACAAGCAAATACACAAGCAAAAATATAAACATGTAACAAGCAACATATAGACAAATATCAATGATTGCAATGGAAACTGGTAAAGATCCCAGATCAAAAGCTATCAGTGGAGGCTCTTAATACAGACAGATTCAAACCCACTCATGTGATATTGTGTTCAAGTCTATGTGCAAAGAGGAAGCACACCTTGTATATAAAGGCCAAGAAGTTATTGTTAGCAAAAGTAAAATCTTAAGTCTAATTCAGGAATCATTATTGGTCTAGATGTAATTATTACAGAAAAAAGCTGATAGAGAAATAGGTCAGCATCAACATACGGAGGTGGTAGAACTAAAAGGCAAAGGTGTGGATGGGCTGCCAGCATGGGGTGAAATCTGGTCTGTGGTTGTGTTCTTGCTGTTGTCTTCAGGAGTTGGACAGCTGCTGAGCTTTTGCCCCAGATGAGGGTGTATTTTCCATGTGCTGATGAAGGTGTAGGTCTTCAAAAAAAAAAAAGCAAGTGCAAAGAAAGCAAGTGCATGTGTCCTATTCCTGCATCCAGCATCTCACTGCTGTCAAAAAGCACCCTGAAGTTTGGGTCTGTTTCTGGAAGAAACTACTTGACAGAGACAGGAATGGTCTGTTCAGACCCATGTGAATGTGCCTGTGGGCAGAGTGGAGTGGCTTTAGTGCCCTCCAGGGATGAGCGTGTTGCATCACCTATAGAGAACTGCAGCAGAAGGCTTTGGATGGGTTTGCCTAGAAAGGGAAGACCTTAAAAGCAGTGGTGGAGGTCAAGAAGAGTAATAAGTGTTGATGGCATGTGACACAGAAGGTTGTCAAGATGTCAGGAGATCTCCATGCAATGCCTTTACTTACCCAGATGGGAAAAATACAGGAAAGACAAGGGGAAGGTGGACCTGCTCTCAGCCAAAAAGCAAGGAAAGATTTCTGTCTCCAGACAATGCTTTAAACCTGCAGGTGCAATGTTGCTGGTGATCCCAGAAATGTGACTCGTTGTTGTCAGGGTGAACAGAGGCTCAGAAAGTTTCTTCTACAACTACTACTCTGATCTCTTCAGTTTCATGTCCTTTTGTTGATACTTTATTTGTTTTTTCTCTCCTCATTTGTGCCATTATCCCAGGTGCTCTGCCAGCCCATATCTGCTCAGCTGGACTGCAGACCTCCACCAAAAGGTCTGGGTGTGCACCATTACTTATATGTGGAAGAAAAATCTGTCAATACAATGGAAGTCTGTGTTGTTTTTTCATTGAAATAAATATGAGAATATCTTCCCTATATCTGCAGCAGGGCAAAGCCATAAGTTGACTCACATAGTTGTTTGTGTGAGTTCTTCTTCCATGACAACAACTCACTGGGGTCAGAAGCTACTAAGGACCCATGTGCTAACTGGCAGAAGTACTACAGAACTTCATTGGTTGTAATTTTTATTTTTTAAGTTGAGAGAAGGAAGGGTGTTTTAAAAAGGGCTGACAAGTGCTAAAGACAGGGTCAAAGTCATCCACTGCTCTCTCTTTGTCCACAAGTCCAGTCATTTTATCACAGACAGCAATCAGGTTGTTCAGGTGTGACCGGTGCTTGGTAAACCCATGAAGATTCTTCCTAATTACTTTCTTCTGCATAGGCCCAGAAATGTGCTCCAAGGAGCCTTGGTCCAGGGTTTTTGCAGGCTGGCCAGCCTATAATTCCTGACCCTCACTCTCAGATCCTTGTAGGCACTCCTGACCCCACTGATCTCCTCTGGCAGTATTACTGGCACCCATGTGGATAAGCAGCAGGGAGTGATAGCCCAAGCTCCGTGGTAGCTCCTCTGCTGCACCTTGGATCTGTGCCCCTGGCAAGCCATGGATCGATCTAGATAGCAAGCCAAGGAGGCAGATGGGGACTTCTGTCCACTACAAATGGAAACCTAACACTACTGCCCCCTGCCATTGCCTCCTGTCAATAGAATGTGGTTTATGCATGGACAGCTTGGATACTTCCACAGGTGCAGCATTCTGCTTCTGTCCTGCTACCAGGTGACCAAACCTGTTCTGCAACTGTCTTGAAAGTGGTGAAGGAGCCACCTTCCACACGCCATAAGTCAAGTTAGGCAAATCAGTTGTATTTAATTCAGTCAAAATTGTTTTTTAATTCTCTTTCCCTTTGATGTTTCATATCACAAAGACTAAGCTCATGCATTAATGCCTCACTGCTAATTGTGGCCAGTCTTGATTCTTTGGTTAAATAATAACAGGGAAGTCAGTCTACAGTTTCCAAAAATGCATGCAAATCCTTGAATACCTGAATGATTTACTCTCTCCAGCATTAAAAGGGAGGAGGAAGAGGGTTATTCCAGATAACACCACCAGACCATCTCCTTCAGTAACAAGGCTCTGAATACTTGCAGGGTTAGTAAACACCATATGCTAAGGATACTGCAGAGCATGTTTCAAATTTGGATGCTCTTGCAACTGTACTTTTCCATTCAAATGAGTTTATGAAGCTTGGGGATTATTTTTGTTGCTTACCTGCTTCTAATTTAGCTGCTATGTGCTAACTGCATAATAGTCTCCATATTGAAATATTTGTGGATTATTGCATTCATTTTCTATGTTATACCTGCTTTTAGGGGCTTTTCACACATCTATGTTCTTCACTAAATGAATAAGATGCGAAGAATTTAATTTGAGTCCCAGGATGTGGGACTGGCCATGAATAAGGCTTGCAAGAAAATAATTTGAAACTGTAAAAACAAAAGAGAAACTTACAGCAAATAAATTTGTTCTTGAAATTTCCTGGCTTGTTACACAAGTCTTATCCTCCCATTTTGTAATGCCACTTGAACAAAAACCCCCAACCCCATGCTGCATAGCTTCTACAGAGTGTTGCACTATTTTTTGAACCACAAGACCAGATTAGTGGACCTTAAGCATAACTAATGCCTGATTGTGAAAACAAAGCATATGAAAATCCAAACACTCTCTCCCCACTGGAGCAGGCAGGCTTTTTTGTGAAGGGAATGGGGCTGGTGCAATCATGCCTCATGCACAGCAGCCACATCCAGCTCTGTTCCTGGCAACCTACAGACACACCAGCTAGCATTTTAATTACTTTTTCAAGAGACCTGAGGTAGCAAACAAAGTTTTTGTGAAAAAGCCATGACCAGTGCCTCACCAATGCAGTCTATCCTGCCTTCCCCTGAAATTCCATTCCTCTTTTCCTGGTTGTGGAGCTCCCTGTTCCGTGTGTGTTTGTGGGGTTCTGTGTGCAGCAGCTGGGGAGCAGCCGTGGGTCACAGGGGCCCCTGCGTGCCTCAGGCAGGATCCAGAGCAAGGAGAGCATGTGCTGGTGTTCTCCCTTCCAGCTGCCTTCCAGGCAGTCTGCAGCTCCATTGCAAACAGCCCGTGGTGCCAAAAGGTAAAGAGAGGATGTGGCACTTCTAATCCAAACATTTCCTCATTGTCCCTGTCTCCCACCTGCTATGTCCCAAACAGCCCATGGCCTAAGGACTAGGAAACTTTTTGAGGAGACTAGAAGATACAGTCCCCATTCTTGCACTCTAAGGCAGCAGAAAGAATGAGCCTGAGTGCTGAATAGTGAGGGAAATTTTCTACCCACTGTTACAGAAGGACGATGGAACACTTTTCAGCAGCTGAAGATCTGCCCTGGAAGCCTCCAGAGAAAACTCAGACTTAAGAGTCACATGTGTACTGAATATTCTCCATCAGCTGTTCCAGGTAAAATTCATTTGACTAAAAGAAAAGGTTTAGGATTTACATATTTACATCCAAGCAAATCCCATCTGTCTCCTTGTGTAACCAGCAGAGAGATAGGTTCAAGTTAGCTTGAAGCAAATATTCACAACAGGTTGTCTGTCTGAGTTGGTTCTTTAGAGTCAGCATTTGGATGCACCTTAACTCTCTTTGTGTCCTCTGTAGGGAACTCATACAGCTCAAAACATGCTCCTCAGCTCTGCTCTGGAAATTAGATAGTTTTACTTAACTTACTCAACTACTTTGGGGAATTTACCCCTGTTTCGTGTTCTGGAATCAGGCTGGTGTCACTTGTGCTCTCTTTGGGAAGATGGAATGTGTGAAAATATTCAAGGCTGTGAGGAACTCAAATATTACAGTTGTGTTTTAAATAGCAGACTAGAGAATCACTCTTTGGCCTGTAAAATAAAAGTAGTTCTTGTCTAGCAACTAGAAAAATGTAACATCTTGCTGCTGTAGCAATTTTTCTTCCGTCTCCTCTTTCCCTGTTGCCTCCTCCCCCTGTCCACCCCCAAAATAATTCAATTTCTAACTGCAAATGCTTTTCAGTATTGAAGGAGGTGAATAGATCAAATTTATATATGTCTAGGTTGTTTTCTGGTGTATGTGTAGCCGTGGAAGAAGCTGTTCTGCTGCTTCTTCAGAAATGTCCTTGTCTTTACGATTTATCTGCTTCTACATTGGAAGGCAAGTAAACAATTTTTTTTTTAAACTAAGGTTTCAAAATATTATGCCAAAAGATCGTTTGCAACAGGGTGAGTAATCAGACTATAAGACCCTGTATCTTTAACCTTGTGTTTCAAGAGAATGTAATGATTCAGAAGTATGAAAAAAATGTAAATACAAAGATTATGAACAACTTCAAATTTTTAATAACAGATGTGAAACAGAGGCATTGGCTGAAAAGGTTACATCTAAAATCATAATGAAGTATAAAATTGGCTTCTTTCCATACAGCCCAGGTTCCTGTCTTCTTGCATCTATCTTCATCTCTGTGCTGTGGTTGCACATTGCTGTAACTTTCACACTCTACAAATTCTATAAGCTCTTCCAAGAAGATGTCAGCCCCAATTGCTTGAGCAATAAAAGTGCTTAAAAAATGCTGCTCTGCTGAAGAAGATTTGCATTTCTGGAGAAAGCTAATTCTGCAGTGGATTAATTCTTTTTTGAATTGCTGCTGAGAGGAAATGAACCTGCAGAGAGACAGCTGAGTTGTAAATTTCTTGTCTAAGGTTACTTAAGGTCTCAATGTTCATTTTGTACAACTTGCTTCTATTGGACACATCAATATTTACTTAACTGAGAGCACACTAAGCTAAGTTACTATGATTTCACTAAACTGGCAATGCATTAATAAGCACAATAACCAAATTCAGGTAAAAGTTTAAATTTGATCCATAAATCAGCTGTTTAAGTTGACAGAAAATGATTCAAATGCAGTAAACTCAACCTCTGAACCACAGAGACTGCAGTGTGCAGACTTGCCTTGCGTAATTGTAGATAGATTTGTTTCAGCACCGAGCCACAGGGTCTTGGTTGACTTATGTCAGTAAATAGCAGTGCTACTGTGAAAAGTATGTGGCTCACATTGGAAATAAAGCTATTTTAATCATAGAGCAGCATCACGGAATGATTTAGGTTGGAAGGGACCTTTTAAGCTCATCTAGTTCAACATTCCTGTGATGAGCAAGGATACCTTCCACTATAACAGGTTTCTCAAAGCTCCATCAAGCCTGGCCTTGGCTGTTTCCAGGGATGGGGCATCTACCATCTCTCTGGGCAATCTGTTCCATTGCCTCACTATCCTCATTGTCAAAATGTCACCCTTACAGCTAGACTAAATCTCCCCTCTACTAGTTTAAAGCCACTGACTCTCATCCTACTGCTACATGTGCTTGTAAAAGTCTGTTCCCATCTTTCTTATAGGCCCCCTTTAAGTACTGAAAATCTGCTCTAAGGTCTCTCTGGAGCCTTCTCTTCTCCAGGCTGAACAGCCCCTGCTCTCTCAGCCTGTAGGAGAGTGCTCCAGCCCTCTGATCCTCTTCACGTCCTTATCATCATGGCCCTGCACTTTTAGCACTAACCTTCAAGAAATGTTAGTTTCTGCACCCATGACCTAGGTATAATCTACTGAAACAGCTTTCAAATAGAACTGCTTTTGAATCAATGGCACATTGACTTTTTAAACACCTTTAGACGCTTTTTTAGAAAATTGCTAAATTCTATGCCATTCCTCTACTTTTAATTCATTACTTCAGCAAGTAGAAAGTGCTTCACCACAGCCTGTAAGGGTATCAGGGTGCTCTGCCCCACTAAGCTTCTGTCTGTTGAAGTGGGTCTCTCCAATTAATCAAGTCTTTTATCTCATCTTTCTTCTCCAGACTTTCCCAGGCAGGGAAAGATTTGGGGCTTCATAGGTTTGTGCAGAAAGGGAAGAAAACTACTTCTTTTCAGCAGGATCTTTGTGGTTTTTTAAAGTGCCAATGTTTGTTCTCATAAAGGAGTGACGCCTCTGTGCAAATAGTATTAGAAATGTAACTTTTTATTTCAATGCTGCAGTATACTACCTCACCTTTTAACCTTAAAAAAATGGACTTAGAGTACTCTTACCTTTCAACACTTCTTTTCAGCTTGAGTTCTGTTTGTCTCAGATTGCCTTTTCTCAGAGTTTTAATTTGTTTTCCACTCTCTCTCTCTGGATGCCTTTGCAAGCAATCTCTACGAATCCTTTACTGCAGTTTTAAGGAAGCCTTTTAACTTGTGTGTTGCTGATATGGCTTCAGTCTTCCCGCCTGCTTTCAGACTGCTTACAACTAGATGATGTGGGGCAGGTGGGATAAGAAAACAATCTGTGCTGGTTTGGGCTGGGGTCGAGTTGATTTTCTTCACAGTGGCTGGTATGGGGCTGTGTTTTGGATTTGTGGTGAGCACAGGGTTGATAATATGAAGATGTTTTTGTTATTGCTGAGCAGGGCTCACACCGAGCTTTTTCTGCTTCTTATACTGGCACGATGGGGAGAGGGGCGGGGGTGCATGGGAAGGTGGAAGGAGACACAGCCAGGATAGCTGAGCACAGCTGAAGAAAGGGATGTTGCAGACTATATGGCATCATGCTCAGTACATACAGCTGGGGAAAGGAGAACTAATACAGAGATATCTGGAATGATGGCATTTGTCTTCCCGAATCAGTGTATAAGCATCCCCTGCTTTTCTGGGGATGGCTGAACACCTGGCTGACCACAGGAGGGGATGAATTAATTCCTTGTTTTGCTTGTGTGTGTATAGCTTTTGCTTTACCTTTAAAACAGTCTCTACCCCATGAGTTTTCTCACTTCTGCCCTTCCAATTATTTCTCTGATCTTGCTGGGGAAGTGAGCAAGTGGATGTGTGGTACTTTGTTGCCAGCTGGTTTTAAACCCTGAGACCATCCTAAAACTGTAAAAAATGTTGTTTGGCAGGGAATTCTTGGGGTCTGTACTCCAACCTTCTGGTTGAAACAGGGTTGTTGCTGCAGCAGATTTAGTAAGTCAGACTTTAGATTCTGGCTGCCCCATGAACATCCTGTTTCAGTGCTGCACTACTTTCCTGTTGAATGTATCTTTTCCTAATGTCCACCTTAAGCCTCTAAACTCAAGTCCATCTTGAGCTTCTGCAGAGATGAGTGGCACCATCAGCTTTTAGCTGCCATTTGCAGGGACTTAGGGGGATCACCCCTCTGAAAGCCAAACTCCTCTGATCTCCTCTTCACAAGACCTAAGTCCAGCTCCTCACACAGGTTCTGTGTGCCATCCTAGCTTTTATCTGCTGGACCCTCTCCAGTTTCTCCACGGCCCTATTAAGCTTGAGGACCCCAATCTGCACATACATGGCCATTCGTCAGTAATCCCGAGAGAAGGAAGCTGAGAACTTCCCTCAGTCAGCTTGCCATGATCCTCACACAGGGCAGTCCATAACCTGCCCTATCTACAGTAGGGCCACACTGTCAGCTTGAACTCCCCCTCCATTCCCTGTTGTCTCCGGGTTCTCCTCAGCAGGACTGCTGTTCATGCAGACAGTTTCAATGCTGATTCAGTGTTTTGCACTTCTTATTGAACTTCCTGTCTCTGCTCTCCCCAATGATTAGCTCAGCTTCAGATTGCTAGATGTTTGTCACGGTCAGCAAAAGTCTGCTTTTGTAAAAATAATGACTTGCTGAACACATTTACTTTATTATGCCCTTTTCATAACATGCATACAAGCATTGCTCAGCTTTCTGGACTTCTAGCAATACAGCTTTTGGGCTGCTAATAGAAATTCATGACTTGTGCTATTGGCTTGTACCTAAAAGATCCTGGACAACCCTACTTTTATATTCTGTCAGAATAAATCCTGTGTACAATAACATCACTGTCTGTCTTGATCTACCTTAAATCTGTGTTCCTGACTGAACACAGTCTTCCCTGCTTTATTTTATTCTTATGGAACACAGTGTTTCTGTTCATCTCAAAGACCAGTGGGCTACACAGAAAAAACTGTCATGTACTGTACCTGTACTGATACACTTCCAAAGAACCAGCTAAATGGCTCCCTATTGACCCTTGTAGACAGCAGCAGTTTTCTGATGGTTACCAAAGAGTTTCTGTCCTTGGCTCCAAGTGTGTCTTTGTGACACAACTGCATTTCAAACACATTGAGTTTATTTTGAGCCCCATCTGCTGCTTGTTAGATGTGTCTGTAGGGGTTGCAGAAGTGTGTCCCTGTGACAGTTTAGGAATATCTGCTCTGTTCTCTTTAGCAGATGGTCATGTGAGTGTCAAAAGTTTTATTAAAGTGATGTCACATAAACTACTCATTTTATCAGAGCAAACTGGTATGAAAGTTTTCAATTAGCAGAGATGAAGAAAATCTGCTCTTCAGAAGTCCAGCAATTATGCAAGAATTCTGGTTTGTAAAAGCAGTTGTGAATGTAAATACGTTATTAAACTCTGATTGTGACTATTTAATGAATTGCAAATATTTAGCAACGGCATAAACAGAAAACAGGTGTTCCCTGCTGCCAAGACTTCATTTCCCACTTTCCTGAATCCTGTTTTATTTGCTTTATGGTTATTATAATGGCTGCCACCGAGCGCTGCCACTTAAGTGTGCTAACCGTGACTCACAGAAGTGCCTCATAAATTACATCAATGGGAAAGCAGATGAGCACATGAAGAGGAGGTGCAAAACTCATTAGTCATGCAGTCTCCTTTTCTGGGGACTGAATTGCCTGACAGAAAAGCATTGTGAGCGCCTCGTGCATCTGTCAAGTCCACCAGATGCCAATCTTACTCTTGCAGTTTTTCTGAGCGCTATGAATCGATATGCATTATTCAGTATTGTAAAACAGGACCTCAATTAAGCAGCCGACTAAAGCAGAGGGAAAGAGGTAATCACCCAACACACAGTGAGCTTCTTCAGACAAAGGGAATAACAGATTATTGCTACTTGAAGCAATATCTAGATCACAGTCCTTTTATTTCTTTTTTCACATATTGTCTTGCACGGTGATTCAGTGAGGACAGGTATTCTGGTACAACAGAATGAAATGAAGAATCTGTGAGCTAGACATTGATTTTGATCAATCTGCACAAAATGAAGTGCCTCAGTGTACTAGATCAAAATCAGAAAAGGACACAGTATCATACTCTGTCTTTATTTTTAGGGATGAACCAACATCTTCATTATAACCCGTGTGATTTTGGGGATTTATAGCATACCTATAATACTTCGCCTAAGACCTTCAAAAGCTTTCCAGGATTTTTTTTCTTGGTTTATTTTCACAGACGGATCCTAGTGCATTTATACAGATGCACAACATATTACAAAAAAAAAAAAAAAGGTACAATTTTTAAAATCTCAGCAGCTGCAAAGGTTTTTTTCTTTGTGAAAGGGTCTCACTAAGCTTGACAGCAGAAAGGACTGCAATCTACTACAGCCATTTTCATGGACTGATCTGTCAGTCAGATCAAGCTCCCATTTAAGTGATCAAGTAAAAATGAAACTTGAAGGCTTTACCAACAGTAGCAAATGTCAAAATGAATCCACACTATCCCTTAGCCTGAAAAAAGGGCTTAAGAGACCACTTACAACAACCTGGAGAAATAAAATAATGATCATGAAAGCTTTAAAAGACCAGTAGATAGAGTACAGAAAAAACCTCACAAACCGAGGCACAACACAGAGCTTTGTTAATCTTGAAAATGTTTGTCTCTCTGAACAGAGTGCAGTGCAGGATTCCCAGAAAAAGACTAAAAATTATGACCTTTTTTTCTGTATGAGGATGCATTGAGACAGAACTGTGCTTAATATGTCCAAAGCGTCTTATAATGTAACCCAATATAAACCTGCCTCTCCTTCTCCCAGTTCTTCTCTGCATTCAGAACAAACACAAATATAAACATGCTGAATCTGGTACCTGCAGCAGGTCCCTGAATCCAGTCCCTGCAGAAGCTTCAGGACTTCTCTGGTGCCAATTTATCCAGTTATCTGACTCTGTTGTGTGGCTTGCAAGTTTGTCCTGCTTACAGCTAACAGGCATATGTCAGTATTTCCTGGCAATAGGGCAGAAGTACCCAAAAGGACAAAGCCATTTGAGTCTACTTTTAAGCACTCACTGTTTGGGTGAAGCTCTAAATGGACTGCAGCACTTGGGCAGAGCAAGAGAAGAGGGAGATAATAAGTGGTGTGTACATCTGGCACCTTTTTGATTCTCCCCAGCTTTTACTTTACTTTGTTTTTGCCTCTTGTGCACTAATATACTCTTCAGTTTGTTTCTGTGCTCAAGAACAGAATGTGCACTGAAACTTTTGCACATCGATATGTCTCTATGTAAACCAACCTATTCTTGCATTCATTCCAGGGTTTTTTTTCTCTCTAATGAGGATAGTAATTTATCTCCAAAACTTTGCCATGATTCTACTCTTCATTGTAAGAAGTACTATATTAAAAAAAAAAAAAATCAGTGGTTGACCTGCACACATCTGATTGTGCCATTAGGAGCACTCAAGAGAAATGTAAAATAGAGCATTGATCAAGGTAATTTTACTATCACAATAATAATGATACTAAGAAAAATCCTCTTCGCCAGCAGGGGACCTCCTTATTAATAGTCCACATGGCATATGCATATTCTGCATTATGAGACTGCTTTCGCCAAATTGGTATGTTGACTGCTTTATATGCCACAACAATTAATAATATACAAATTTGCAACTGCCATCCTTTGGAGCTAAAATTGTAAAGTAAACATAGCTGCCAGCTAAAATGCTGTCTTGGGAGGTGGGATGTGTTGCTGTGAAAATGTTCATATTATATGTTGTTTACAGCCCTTTTATGAAAAATACTCCTCCTTGTGGAAACTGAAACTTGTAAGGAGTTTTCGACTAAAGCAAGCTGCAGAAGGAGCATTGCTGTAAACAGATAAATTTCTGCTTTCAAAGCATTAAACAATGTGAAAGCTTGATAAACACATGCACTTCAGGAGAGCTCAGATCTGGGGGAACTGCGCGAAAAGCAATGGGCTGGAGCCTGCCAAGTCCAAAAGCATCTTGGACTGCTTTAGGAGAAGCAGTCAAGAGAGATGATCCTTCTCTTCTGCTTGGCACTGGTGAGACATTTCTGGACTGCTGTGTTCAGCTCCAGGCTCCTGAGAACAAAAAGAGATGCAAACTTATTGGAGAAAGTCCAGCATGAGGTCATGGAGATGATGGAACATCATCAGCATGTGGGAAGGCTGAGAGAGCTGGGGCTGCTCATCCTGGAGAGGAGAAGGCTCTGGGGAGTCCTTACAGCAGCCTCCCAGTAGCTGGAACTGCTTAAATGACTTGGCCTTCATCCACGACATTGTCCTTCATGTGTGCTTCAAATTTCCATTTGTTTCCCCTCCCTGCCCTGTTGTCATCTTATCACAGGGGTTCCATACTATTCTCTCCTTATTACAGAAGTTTCATACCTTCTTGGTGTTTTGCTGCAGCACCGCTGCCACCACTCTTTCATAGCACTCTTCTTCTCACTGGTTACAGCTGTGGCCTCTTAAAGTCAGGCCTGTTCCTAATCTTTGATAATTGGCCCAGCTGCAACTCCTTAGGGGTAAGATTACTTTCTACACTATCTTTATGTTCTTATATTCTATCCCCCTACACTGCCAGCCTGGTTTGGGTAAGTGGAGCTGAGCAAGGCTGGCTCCATGCAGCTGAGAGCAAGAGGATGGTTCCCTGAACCACATGGTCTTTGCAGACCAAAAGCCAAGCCATGGCCTCAGGATACAGTTATTAGGTGTTGTGGGTTTTTCATTCAAAGCCTTTGGGACACCCTGAAGGATTCTGTCCCAGCCCACCAGAATGGGTGTTTCTGTAACATTGGTATAATGTGTGCCCATGTGCTCTGAGCCATGGGTCCTTGTGTCAAGGTGGTTGAGTTTGGCAGAAAGAGCCAGTTCTGCCATCCTCTTACCCATATTTCCCATTTCAATTGGCAATGCAGTGGAACTGCATTTACGTTTTTTGCAGAGTAAAGTAGTTGGACTTACTCTGAGGTTGTGCTTAGAAACAAATAAACCTACATGTGGGTATGTATTTTGAACAACCAGGGAACCAGGGAACTGGCATGTAACATGAACATGTAACTTAAATTACTTGATAGAACAGATATACCCAGATAATATTTTTTATTATCTAGAGTCATAATTTAACATATGCTGGATCAGAGATTTGGATTCAGGAATACAAGAAATTTCAGAAACACCATGAAAGTGGTTGATAATTTTGCTGATAGAGCAAATCTATTTAGCACAGAGTATTTGAGCAATGGGTAGCACATTTGCCTCAGTGAAGCTGTCATTTCTGACAGTCTTTCAATGGCTGATGTATAGAAAGAAGCAGCAAAGTAAATATTTAAATGCATGTAAGAAGTCAGCCACTTTTTATACAAAATATGAAAGAAAACCTCAGACTATGCACTTCAAGTCAAGCACAGGTTCCCTCAGATCTATTAAGAAAAGCCCAAACTAAGTCTAAAGCTGTTCAGATTTCTCTTTGGCTGTAGACTTCTGTCTCCATGCTGTCACTTGTTTCTCCTGCATGCCACACCATAAGCACACCCAGTTCTTCCCTAGGAAGGAACAATCTCCAACTCCTACCAGGAGATCCTTGCACTATAAGATGATAGTCAAAAACCAAGGTCACACTAAAAATCTAGACATTGTCATATCTTCTCCAAAAGGACAATGCAGGCGCGCACACGGCTCATTTCATGTGTTACAAAACATGTCCTGAAGAAAGGAGCAGTGAGTATTGCACTAGGCTTTGCACACATTTCCATTTCTTATAGCTAAATATCTGACATAATTTTGCCTGGACAATCAGCACAGGCAAAGTTGTTTACAAAAGTTGTTTATGGTTATCCTTATGTTTATGGTATATTTATGGTTGTTTATGTATATGGTTATGAATTATCTCTCCCCAAATACATGAATTTTCATTGTCAGCAAAATAATTGCAGTCCAGTTTGTGTTCTCATGAGACCTAACTTTAGAGTTAAAAAGATATTTGCATATTTTTGGTAGGGCTTATTTTAACAAAGGTGCAACAGATCTACCCCAAATGATGGCCCCCATCACTACAGGAAGTTTTTTGTAACAGGAGCTCAGAGACCAGGGCATGCAGAGAAAACCAGACTAGATCTGCATCTAGGGGCTGGTGAATGAGTTCTAAGAGGAAAGATATGACCATTTTAGAAATAATGTCATGCAAAGAGGGACTGAGAAAATAAGTTAGGCCAGAAAAAAAGGGAAAAATACCCATTATTTATCCATTGTAAAAGAAAAGCAGTAATTACTGCAATAGATGGAAGCAATAGAAAGGTGGATAAAATTGCTTGGCTTTCCGTGTTAAAAAAGAAAGAAATAGAAAAGCTTAGTAAGATAGACATGTAAGACTGGTAGATGCCATCCTTGGTGATAACAATTATGGTAAACAACTGTATTCCATGAATATGTTTATAAAATGATTCTGGATACCTGTAGTGATCTGAGCTTCCTATTTTGTTGTCTAAGCATTGTCTCTTCACCAGCAAATCTATGTAGGGGAGAAGAGAATGAGTTTGGAAGGTGATACCCAAGTAGATGGTTCTGTGGTGGATAAACTTTACCCAGTTTAGTTTTCATTTACTGAGTCAATAACAAGGCATTTGCTGTACCTGCAGCACTAAATTAAAGACATAATCATTCCAAGCTGTTAACCTACCCTGTACTCCTACCCTGTTAACCCTACACAAGTTCGTAGTCCTGAGCAACTTTCACTCTTTGCAGAAGTCTGAGATCCTTGCAGTGTTCCTGGGAACCAAAAGGTTCAGTGTGCTGAAATGAGAAGGAACATTCTTACAAGCTACTGAAATCCAGATACTGTCTATATATGGAGGTTATATACCAAATATATGTGTATATATATAACCTTCAAAGCTTGAACCGCTGTTTCTCACCTATGTCCTTCCTTGTGGTCCAATCACTGCTGTTCCCATTTGCCAATTGTTAGAGATTTCAAGTGTTTTCCAGGTTTCTGTCAGTCATTTGTGAACCAAGATGCAACACATGTATTTTCTTTCCAGCTTGTGGCTTCTTATCACAACCAGCAAAGAGCATGTGGGATATGGAATCCTACCAGAAGTTAGGGAGTTTTTGTCCACGAACTTCCTGTGTCTAATTGCAGCACAGAGGCAAGTAACCTACCCTCACATCAGGAAATGTGAAGGGAAGGTGTTCATACACCAGAATACTAGAGCAGCCTGACAGCCTCCAGTGGCTGACCAGAGAGAGTCACTGAAGGCAGCCAGCAAAGTAGATACAGAGTAGATACAGACTGCATTTCACATTCTTCAACAATTATAGGTTATTAGTATCAAAAGTGAGTAGAAAATTATGGTTAATTTCATAAAAAGCCCTATTATGGAGGTAAGAGGAAGCTCTGAGGTATTAATAGATTGTGACACACTGAAGTTGTAGCAACAGTTTTTGATAAGCTCAAACTCAATTGCCAGCATGTGGACCCATCTCATATTCTTCCTGTTTATTAAATCTTTTCTTTAAAGAAATAATGCCAGGATAATGCCAGCCTTAAACAGTTCCCTTTCATTGATGTAATTTGCTGTCAGAAAGGACCTGGGGATTTTCAGGGACACAACATGATGAGTCAACCATGCAGCTCTGTGATAAAGCATAAAGAATACTGAAACTGCATAAGCAGGAGTGAAGCCAGAAGGTAGAGAAGTTTTCCCCTCTCTGTTCAAAACTGGTGAAATTATATCAAGACAACTGTGCCCAGTTTTGCCACTCCATTACTCCATTACTCCATTTATTGGAAGGATAAGCGAAGGATCCTGTTGCTTTCCTTGACTACTAAAAGAGAAGGTCTAGAAAAGACAGAGAGAGATGATTTTTAGGGATAAAAATGATAGGATGAGAGGAAATGGACAGACATTGCAAAGTGTGAAATTCTAATTAATTGTTAGGGGGAAAAATTAGTGAGATTGCTGAGAGACTTCATTAAATGTCATGCTTCAGGATTATTTAAAATGCAATTGCTCAATGCCCTGAATAATGGGATCTAAGTTGTGTCTGTTAAGAGGTAGAGTTTGAGCCAAAATGATCCTTATGGGTCCCTTCCAACATATAGAGTTCTCTAATCCTATGATCCTGCTGATGCCTGCAGAAAAAATAAAAAAATAAAATCCTTTCTCATCTGAGTAGAGCCAGATTATTTAGAAATGTCTTTTTTAAAACAGTAGGTTAAATTCACCAGTGATATGGCTGCATCAAAGAATGGAATTGCATTGAATGTTCCTGATTTCTATGTAAACCAAGTATCAATTTTAAAAGAAGGTCAGTTTTATATTGGAAGAGTATCTGTCCAGGACAGTATGACATGACACAGTTTCTTATTTAGAGACAGTGTTTAAATCCTAGATATTTTAAATCCTGAGGGTTTTTTTTGGCCAACAAATGTTTAAATATATTTACAAAGTTGTGTTTAACCTGCTTTTGAATATAATTTTTTATGTTACTGCATTAAGTCTGGATTGTGATATCTCAGGGAATGCTTCCAGAATTCAGGATGCACAGAGCCCTAATCTTCAACTCAGCTTAAGGCTCTGAAACAATAATATGCACATTTTTATCTCAATTGTTCTTCCATAATTTATAGTGAATGTAATTGGACTGAGACTCTCATAATAATGTGAACAGATGTCTTCACTTGTAATATGTTGTTCCATATTAGATTCTATTTTTATTACAGTTGAAATGGGCCTTTAATGCACATCTTCTTCCTGTGAAGTATGAAACAATTTAGAAGTCCAGGGGCAGTGTCTAGCTGATAAAACAGATACAGATAGGAGACAAAAATTTGTACCATCCATCAGAGAGAAAAAACATAACTTTATGAATTAAGTGTTTTAGACTGGAGAGTGAAGATATAGCCTCAGCATTTCTTGGACATTCCTACCAAAACAACAAGGGTTATTATTGTCCACTGGGTATTTCCCCTTGTCTGTCATAGACGCTTTAGTGAAAAGGATCAGACAAACAGTCATTCAAAAATTTTAATAAGGCTTGGTCACACAACTTAACAAATTCAAAATTGCTTGTATCTATAGAGGAATACCTTAGGAATACCTCAGTCTATTTTAGAAGATGTCTGCAGAAGAGAAGGGCATAGAAGTACCCTCAGACTCTGCCTTCTGTAGGGATTAATGGATTTGCCTAAGCCAGGCAGGATTTGGTACCTGCTCCCCACTTGATAACTGCAGTTCATCTCAGTGTAATTAGACTTCACTTGACATGTCCACAGAGGTGTTCCATAGGTATTCTGCATCAGGTAGAAGGAGAACCTTGGATGCAGATGCATCATAGAGTCATTGAGTAAATATGCTGAATCAGAAGGAACCCATCAGGATCATTAAATCAACTCTTGGCCCTGCACAGAACACCCCAAGAACCACACTGTGTGCCTAAGAGTGTTGTCCAATGTAGATCCTTTCCAAAGCAGCACCACATCAGTGCTGAGTGTGCTCCTCAGCTGTCCATGGCACTGCCAAAAACTAGTGCACTCTTCATGTCCATGGGACATCACTGTGCATCATTCCAGCTGGCAGATTCTGCAGATTTTGCAAGAGGGGGAATTTACTGGCACACAGTGAGCTGCTGCCAGAAGGAAGGAAGGTCGTAAAACCATAATCAGGGGAAACCCTTTAAGTATTGTTCTCAGGGAGATATGAAGTTCAATTTAATGACTTAAATTGTTCATCCAAAACATGTTCCTGCTTGTAGCACAGCAGAACTTTTCCACTTCCCTGAATTGGATCGGTCAGTGTCCCTGTTCTCCATTCCTGTACCTCCTATGCATCCCCAGAGGTGCCACAACAAAGTGACATTGAAGAGATTGGGGCAGTTTGGAAGGAGAGTGAGAGGGCTAGAAGGAAGGAAGGCTGCTTGGGCAAGGTGCCCTAACTACTGCACGCATGACAATGAATGGTGCTGATCCCGAGAAAGCATGTGGAGAGCCACCACCAGAGCTCTGGACAGGTAAAGTTCCTACCAGGAATGACAGGCCCTCTGCCTCGTCTCACTATACCTGCGATCTAGAAGAGCATTGTACTTATTGTTTCAGAAGTAGGTTAATCACAAATAAATCACAAGTATGTGATTCATACGGATGTTTTGAAAAGGTATTTATGAGAGTTTGTTCAGTGCCTTCAATCTGTGCAGTCAAAAATCCTGCTTTGATTCATTAACACTACAATTTAGTGGGAACAAGGAAGAAACATCTTGAGTAGTGTTGCCCTAGAGCTGGCAGAAGCTCTCATCGGTGTCTACGAACAGATGGTGAACTCAATAAATAATATTAAAGCCAAATCAAGAGAATGCAAGACTTTTAGGACAAGGATGATACATTCCCATGCTCTTTTTTCAGCTTTACTGTTTTGACTCCTTTCCTTTACTTTCATTTTCTCTCCCTCATGTTAGTTTTATTTGTTTATTTATTATATTTATTTCTCCTCAGTCTTTTTTTCCTTTGTATATTTTTCCTTTCGGAGACAGGAGGAGGATGGTATGCCTTGATATAAATAAGAGAAAGGGCCAATAAAGACAATTGGGCCAATTAGAAGAAAGGGCCAAATAGATGAAAGTATACTAATTTTTTTAAAATAAAAACAGTGGCAAATTACACATGCTTAGAGAATACTCTAATTTCTCTTCAAATGAAAGCTGTCTTTTTAAAAAAGAAGTTAGAATGCTATCTGAGTGGTGAATAAAAATTATAGCAAAGCCCTGTGGCTGTTCCCAAACAACTGCTATTCCCAATTTATCACACTGGGAGCCCTTCCAAGTTGCTCCTGTGGATTGTTATTTCCCCCTGAGCTGCACAACAAGAAGAGAGGGTTAAACTGACTTTGCCCAAGTATCCTTGCCTTTCAGCAATATAAAGTCTGAAAGAGACTAGGCAACGACAATAAATCAGAAAGAGTGCAGCGTGTTTTGCCAAGTTTTGTTTGGCACATGAAGAACAACATCTCACACCAGGAAAAGAACAGGCACTCTAACCAATTGTTAAGCAACAAAGACTCTATGTGCAATCTTGTTTGGCTGTTCTTGTTACCCAGTATTGACATCCTGGAGAGATTTGAAAGCAGAGAGTCAAAATGATCTCAACTCTGAGAAGATACATGGCACAGTAAAGCAATAACAGCCAGTGTTTCTTGTTTAAAACCCATGAATTTATTCTACAAGTAGTTAAAACTCATTAATACCAAGAAAGAGAAACATTAATAAGGATAAAGATGATGAAATCACAATAAAAGAAATTTAGATTGCAGTGCAGAAAACCTTTCTAGCAGTGAGATAAAGCATTGGCTGACAAAAATATTTTAACTCTGATGGAATATGTATAAGAATATAACCAGACCTGCTTTTTTGGTTGGAAGGGGTCTAAAGACGTTTAACCACATTGTAGGACTATATTCAATTAGCCAAATTGATTTTTTGTGCACTCTCTTCAAGCAATGAACTTCAAAATACTCAATATTCCATCTCCTTTAATAAGGATCTGTGTGCATTCTTATGTTTCTTCAAAATTACAGAATTACTTTGGGATAAAGGATGCCTGAGCTTGCTTTTATTTTTTTCCCTCAAAAAGCAAAATAAAGACACTTAAAATAATAAATAGCAGAAAAGGAGGAAATAAAATCTGATCTTTTTGTGCTTAACTTTGAATGCTGAAAACTGTGAATGAAGGATGGGGTACCTGATGATAGAATCATCTACCATATACAGGGAAGGTACTAGAAAATAAATCAAGCTGAACAGCCATCTGTCAGAAACATTTAGGCACATCATTGCTAAAAACCACCCAAAAAACAATCTGATTTTTATTTAATTTAGGATATTTTAAAAATAATTAATTATCTGGTTTGTCTGTTTCAAATAATTTTTGAAACTATGGATAAGGTTTCATAGATTTTTAATATTTGGGGAGGGCATGTTGTATTAGATGAACATATACAATTTTTTATTTTAATGAACAGTATCAAATTTAATATTGTTATCTCCTTGTCCATAGTAGCTTTTAAACTCTGATTAACCATCCTAAAGTTAAATGGGAGCTGAATGTGTTCAGCATTTCCCAGCATCAAAGCATAAGGTGAAATTCTTATGCTTTTCTGATTCTCAGTCCCGTTGCATGAACAGATGGAAAATATTGCATGCTTTTAAGAATTATCAACAAATCAAATCTATATTATATACTACTAAAGTATGAATGCACATTGTCTCAGCAGAATAAACAAAAATCTGCTTTTACCCTGCATACAGAATTTATTTTTAACATTCAGGCTACAAGATAAACAAGCAAGAACACAATTACTGTAGAAATATGTCCTGACCAGAATGCTTAGTAATGCAGTCTTGCAGTATTAATGATGTTCCAGGTGCATGTGTGCATTTTCATGCATGGTATGAAAAGCCACGGGTGTATTTTTGAAATCTCCATTCTTGCTTCACAGAATGGAAATTCAAATGCTCACACAGGTGAAAATTCTTATTATGGCTATAATCTGATTCATCTCATTAGGATGCTACTTTAGCTGTAATCTTGCACCACTATTAAATTAACAGGAAAAGCAAGTTAAATTAAAATATAATGTAATTAATATCGACAAAGTTGAGACCCAACCCCCATTGCTGAATTATCCAGATCAGCTGTACTCCATTGATTATACCATCAGTTGCAATCTCAGGACTAGGTCCTTCTTTTAACCTTGTGAACTTTTATTCTGGGAATTTTTCTGCTGGTTCATTTGCAGCATTCCTATCTTAAAGCTTAAAACAACTTAGTATCCCTGAACTGGTTTCACGTTACAATATATTGATCCTTCATGTATCCTGTAAGATGGAAATGGTAGAGAAATAATAAACTGGTGATAAGTATTTTTTCTACAGCTGAGTTATATTTTCTCTGTCCCTTTTGTATCCTTTCCTTATTATTTCTGCTGATTGTCTCTCTGCCTTTCATCTCCTGAAGCATTTAAAAATGATTTATTCCTAATTTTCATGCCTGGACAGTCGTATGATACTTTTCCGTTTAATCCAGCAGTATTGATCATCCTCCCTCTTTCCTTATTACTGAAGGATCATAATGGTCCTTGCTGTTGCTTCTTCTACACCACCATTCAACCATTCCAGTTATTTTCTGGACTTTCTGAAGTTCTCCCCAGTAAGTGGAATGTACTCTGGATTTCCAAGATGATGGACGATCAGAATGCTCTCTCTGTTGCCTGGGTGAATAGTTTATTTAATTGATAGCTTCTTTTTAAAAAAATAATAATATACTCAGAGAAGGTTTTATGCTGGAAGCTCCTCTTGCAGTCACCTACTCCAAGCAGAGCTAACTGCAAAGGTAGATCAAGTTGGCCAAGGCCTCATTATGGGCGCTTTTAAAATCTTCTAAGGATGGTGATTCTGTCACTTCTCTGGGCAGCGTCTAAGCCTGCTTTAGTAAAGATTTCTTTGCCTCATTCAAAATGTCCCCTGCCACTGGCTGTGGCTGTTGTCTCCCATGCTTTGAGGAGCTCTCCAGTGTTGATGTTGTCTCTCTTGGAGCTGAATGGATGCAGGGGCTGAATGGATGCAGGGGCTGTCTTTGCCGCTCCCACGCTCTGCATGTGTTACGATCACTCTCACAGGATGACTCTGCAACTGTGATATCCTCAATCAAGTCCTCCTGCCCTGCTCAGAACCATGCCAACAGATGCTGAGAGTACCTAAATGTTAATCATTATCCATGCCATTTAAGGAGCTATATGGTCTATTGCGTTTTTGGAGGGTACTAATGACCCTTAGTGTGCCTATGTCCATCATATTCAAATACTTTTATCCTCTCTCTAAGTAAGACAAGCCCACAGCTCTCTTAATATAGTTTAATTTCACAGAAAAAGCACTAATTCCTTCAAAGTGACCTTTCCCCCCACCTATTTATGAAAATGCAAGTGTATTTATTGCTGTATTGCAGGTGGTAAGAATGTCTGAAGAGAAGGACAACAGACCATAGTCTAAATATCCAGAAATAAATAAGCTGGATCAATATACTGTAACAGATTGTTTTGCTCATTAGAAGGTAAAAATAAAAAGGAAACTTGTCAATCTACCAAAAATCTAGCCTTTCAATAAGGATATAATTGGAACAAGCTGTCAAAAACAACTTTGAAATTAAATTCACAGCAGCTGGTACTCAATACATTTCATGACAGGTCATCAAAGATAAAAATTTACCTCTACATGTTGCTTCTTTCATCTCTGTCAGATATTTCAAAATGTCCAGAATTTTTAAAGCAATATTAACTATTTCATGTTAGAATAACACACAAATTGTGCCTTTACCTTAATTGGAGGCTTTTCCTTTGCAGGAAAACTTCACTGTAACCTTTGTTACTGTTAGTATTAATCATTTCCTAACCTATCCCTTACAGCCTTGACTAGTCCTTAGTTTTGTTGTAGCTTTATCTCTGTAGCAATAGACTATTTACTCCCTCCTCTGTACATATTACCCAATATTTTCTCTCAATCAACAGACTGTGGATACCATCTTACGTGTGAATATTTCTTAGGCACCCAAACATACAAATCCAGAAGTATTTAGAAGGACAGTGGATAGTGTTAACAGTTAAATCTGATAAAGATCACTGCACTTCTGCTCTGCAGCTCACTATTAAAAAAAACCAACTCACCTTTTTCATAATGCCCTCATTGTAAAGGAACAATGAATGATTGTTTCTTTTGTACATTGAAAAGTCTCTGATAGTTCCTATCCCTTCAGAAGCCCTCCCCTCCCTTCCAAATAGGATAAACTCCCTGGGTAACTAGTTTCCTGATTCAAGATAATCCATACAGTCAGACAAAATCCTGTCTCAAGAGGGATATGTCTGCACTGCAAGGAACTATCTGTGATGATTGTAAAGCAGAGTGTCACCTCTGGCAGTTATTGCACATTCCTAGGCCATTGCTTGAACTTGGGAAGCTGCAGCTATAGAACAAAGAAGCCTTGCTCTCCATGGGTAGCTGCCAGGCACCTGTTAGAAGGTTCCTAGGAATCCTAGGAAGATGATTAGTTGGTTTTCACACATTCCATTCTTCTGTCATCAAGGCTGGTGAAAGATTAAAGCTTGCTGGTTACCTACTTTTGTATTCATTGTGTTTTGTATCCATCTCCACCTTGCCCTGCATCACCTTTACTGATCCTTTTTGTCATTTGCAACAAACTATAGTGGTGGGGAGGATGTGTTACAAAAGTAAAAGGATGAGAGCAAGCATCTGGGGACTGTGCTAGACCTCAAGAGATCCCTTTCAGCAAAACATTTCCTACAATTTTAGGGAAACATGTAAAATTATTTCAAAGACCAAGCTCAGGTCCAGGGCTCCAGACTGAACTTGCTGCAAGCTGGCATTCACAATAGTTAGAGTTGTATACTTTTAGGGCTGGCATGCTGCTGCCTTTTTTGTTTTCTTTAACTCCAGAATATGTTGACTGGTTGCTCCTCTCACTGCTTCCCTCATGTGTGAAAGAGAGAGAAGGAATGGGTAGGGTTGAAAAATTTCATTGCACCTGCACCCCTGCACTGCACTCTATTCTGTAGCCATGCCTAGGAATCCAGGCTCATAAGGGAAGGTGGAATTTCAAAGAATTGCTGAAGACCTGTAAGCCTTCAGTAAAATAGAATTCTTTCCTAGGGAACTGGGGTCCCACCATTCAAGATGGTTTTATGAGCAAAATAGCAGAACCACAGTGCTTTTGGAAGTTTTAGGTCAATACAGCAAATATAATCTTGTGAAGTCACCACTTGAGCTCTCTTAGCAGGATTAGTTTCACTAACAAAGGATCCTGAATTGATTAAATTAGCATTTTATTTTTTTTTCAAAATACAGAATACTCAAGAATTAAACAAACCTTTAGTCTTTATATTATGTTACAAGAATAAGACTGCATTTTATGGAATCATAGAATCATTTAGGTTGGAAAGGACCTCTAACATCATGAAGTCCATGATTATCATAATTATCACACGATTCATCTAGCAGCTGGGTAACATTTTATGGGAAGGTCTGTTGCCTCGGTATTGAAAGTGAAATATATTTTTCAGAGAACAAGTGCAGTATTTAATTTTGTCCAGTTTCAGTTTATTAAATCTCTGTGCAACAGAATAAGATTTCCTCTTAGTTTTCCCCATAAGTCTCTACAGCATTTTGCAGACTGACTTAGATATATGAAATTAAATACAAAGCTGTGTTCTTTTGACCTGAAATCTTTGACCTGTGAGATAAAGTGACATTGTTTCTGCTTGAGGACCAGTTCAGCTAATTGCTGAGTGATGGCTGTGACACAGCTGCTCCACGGTTTTGTTCCCAAGGTAACTCTGCCATACAAAGTGATTCAGAATCAATCATTTGTTTTATGGGGAGACAGCAGGTGTTACGTGCTGCACATGGGGAAAATAGGCATCTTTACTGAGAGGGTCATCCTTTTATTAAAATATCCTTTCATCTCCCTTTGTGATGTAGAAGGCACATTTTCAGTGTTACAGCTGAAAGAAGCATAATGTTTTCAATAGGAAGCATACTCAGGAATTTCTCCTTTGCTTAACATGACTAACATCAGCGTAAAAAGCTGTAATAATACAGCAAAGAAATACTTTTACATCTTCTCTCTTCAGCAAAACTATAGAGCCTGTCCCTGTGCCCCTCACCTAAAAGCATTGGTTCACAGCAGCAGTCAATAAGCTCCTTTATATTCACAACACACAGCAGAGACCATCTCATTAAATAGCAACGTTTGGCAGTAAGGACTGAGTTCATCTCCCAGAAAAGTCTGATGGATTTCTGTGTTTACAGTCAGAGATGCTGGACTGCATTTGCATCGCTGGAATTGTTGCTGGGGAAAGCAAAAACTTGTACACAAACAATTACATATGCCTTCTTGTTCTTGAGACAACATCAGAAAAATAAAATGTAGAATATGTTCCACTCCCTCTGAGTGAAGGAGGCCTAATTTTTCATGTGTTCAAAAAAGAAACAGTTTTAACAGAAACCGTAGTCCAGATCAGAATTTATTAGAATAAAATAAAGAAATACTACTGTCTGCAATGCATTGAAGTATCTGTAAAACTGAAACAAGGACATGGGTTTTGAATTGCTGATCACTTTTTGTAGTTGCACAAAACAATCTTTGATTTCCATCAGGTTCTACCTGGAGGCAAAGCCCCAGAATCTGCCCTGTTATTTCTAAGGAAAACCAGAAAATTTTGAAGATAAGACAAAAGAAGCTTTTCTGAGTTCGGTGAAAAGTGCATTTTTAAGAGCAGAACAAAGAGGTAATATTTTCTCATTTTCTAAATATTTTTTGGGTTTTGTTTCTTGTTTAACAATTTAACAAAAGGTTTCTTCAATTGTATTAAACTAAGTTTTCTTAGCTAAGAGCTGTGAAGAAAATCTGTGATTGAATTCCAATAAATTGACTTTTCTATTAAAGCTGGTTCCTTTTTAATCTAACCCCAAACCAGCATTAGCATAAATTCTTGTGAAACAAGAGAAGATCCCGGCAGATTAATTTAAAGCTGTGGGAAATCCCTTTTCAGGTTTATTATAATTTTACAAGTTTAAAACTCAGTGATTTTTTTTACTGTTGTATTGCTTGGAAATATTTTAATTTCAATAGCTTCCTTAACATTATTTTTTTCTTGAAGGGGCGTGGTGGACTACCCTTGGCCGACAGCCCAACTCCTTTTTTGCAAAAAACCTGTCTTAAACCAAAACATTAAAGCATATACCTCTCATCTGTTCTGGACAGAGTTGTATGTTCAATTACTTTTGTCAATTTTTACCTTGTTTTACTCACTTAGAGGCTTGCCTAAGAATTAAATAGTTGTTTTCTAGTCTCTTTTTTTTTTGTTTGTTTGGGTTTTCTTTGTTTTGTTTTGTTGGGTTTTCTTGTTTGTTTGTTTTGTTTGTTTTTTGGTTTTTTTTTTTTTTTTTTTTTTTTTGGTAGTGCTGTCTGTATGATCCTGACTATATTTTGGTTATGGTGCAGAGATCTGAAGATGCATTGCATCTGTCTTTTGAAGTATTAGAACATGAAGCATAGGCAAATCAAAGATGTGGGTTAAGTGAAATTCAGTGAAGAACTGCATTTCTATGATAAATCAACAGCCTGGATGGAAAAATGAAACAATTTTTTGATTGAAAAAAGTAAGTGGTGGCTGACTTTTGCCCTCTTGCCATTATAGGGCTCATCACATAGAGATTAAACCTCTGATTCTGCAAAGCCATTGTGTGATTTAAGTATATCAGTTATCAAATCAGTAGTTCAAAGTGCATTCTTTAAAAATATGCCCCTCAGTACAGACTGAAACCTATTGAGCTGCACACATTAGGGATGGCTTAAATAAATCTGTAGAGGTGCTGCCACATAAATGGAACTCTGATTGACTGAAGTTTGTGACAGGGGTAGACAAAGCCTGTTACCATTACACTTCTCCCCACAAAGCAGGCTAAGTTTTAAAAATAAGGAAGATACACTTTTCAGTGCATTTCTATAGCTCCTTGTTTCCTATTTCTTGAAAAGGACAACATTTTAATGTAATTTACAAGTTCTAGAATGTATTGATTCCTGAAAATTCAATTTCTTAAAGAAAAAAACCTACAACAATGCTAGTGGTATAGAAGCATTGATACTGCCATTATAATCTCTTCAGAATCCCTGATATAAGGAACACATTTGCTAAATGTGTCACTCACAAGAGACATCAATTCTTTGAATCGCCTGATGGTTTAAAATGCCTGACTATAATATTGTGCTGCCTTTTTTATCTCCAAATTACTTGTGTAGGTCCTACTGATAATTTCCATGGCTTTTCTGCATTTAATTTTCCCCTCTCATATGTATTTGCTTTTTTATTTCTAGTAAATCTCGCCTGTCCTGATTCTGCATGGCAAGAGCCAGTGGTTCCAGCGATTTCTTAATGACTTCCCTCTGCCTATGCCCTTCTTTACTGATGTTGACAGGATGCCTGTAGGTATTTTAAAAATAAATTTCTTTTTAAAAATTATTTTTAAATTTTTTTCTGGTAAAATATTTTATTCTCAAATATTTGTTCTTACAAAAAGATCTATTTTCATTCTTTCCTAGAAAAGAATCACAAAGTCAAGCCCTTCTATTAGACATAATGATAAATTAATGGCAACCTTATATGTTTCAGACATCATAGCTGCACATAATAGTAACTGCAGTAGTAGTATTTCTCCTAAATAAGATAATGGCCTTGAGGAATTGCTGCTCATGAGCAAGCAATCTGAGCCTTATGTTTTTTTGTGTTTTGCTTTTTTTTTCCCCCTTTCATTTATGGAACATATTTCTTTTTACAAAGCTGATGAAAACTGAAATGTGGTCAATTTTCTGTGATGTGCTGGATCTTTTTAAAGATTGATGACCAGATGTGCAAATGGTCATGGATGGCTATAAAAAGCAGGAATAAAACAACAAATGTGTCTGTCTGATCAGCTATGTGGAAATTAAAATGCCATCACCCTATGCAATGTCAATTGCATTATTTTGATCAAGCCATCACTACACCACCAGATTGAAAAAGAAATTACAGTATCTTCAATTAAATTGAATTTCCATATATGCCTGCTGCAAAGACTGCTCCTCTTTTCTTTTCTTTTCTTTTGCTGCTTCTGGCTTCCTTGCTCCAAAACAAATATCTGATTTCGTGCTTGGCCCTCTCATTTTACCCTTATCTCTTCCTCTGCTCTCTCCTTGTCTTTGTTTAACAAAAAAAGCCAAGCAAATCAATGCATTGATTTTCTGCAAAAGGCTCTGTTTCTACCTGATGCTTCAGATGCTTTTGAAATGAGAACTGTAATACGTTACTTTTTTATGTAAATAAATTTTAGCAGTCTGTGATGGCCTTAACTGTAAGGCAAAGCAAGCAGCATATCCTTTTCTGACTGGGGGATAAGGTTATATAAGGTCATAGGGATATCCCTTGAGCCAGCAACCTCAGCACCTGTGGGTGCATCCCACCAGGTCACACAGACCCTGTCCAAGTTTCTTTAAACAATCAAGTTTCTTTAAACAATCCCTAATTTAATAACTCAAATGATGGTGAAGTCTTTCTTGCCCTAGCCTGTTCCACTGCTCCAGGGGCCTGGAGCCCTCCTGGAGGCTGGTCTTGCTGGAAAGATCTGAGCCAAGATGCACTGAGCACTGTGCTCTTTCCTGACTTGCCCCATGCAGCACTGGGCCCTGTTTTCCTACCTCTCCTGTTTGTTGGTGGTACATCAGTAGAAGCCCTTCTTGTTTTCCTACATGTCTCTCGCCAGATTTAACATGAGATGGGTTTTGGCTTCACCAGCCCCACCCTTGTGGGCACAGCCTGTGTCTCTTCTGGTTGATATCTCCCTGCTTACACTTCTTGTACACTTTTTTAGTTGTGTCTTCAGTCAGGAACTCCTTGTTCCTGTTTTAGTCAGAAGCTACTGAAAGTTGCTGGCTACTTTTTCTTTGAATTTCTACATGTCAGGATGAATTATTCTTGAGCTTGAAGCCAAGAGTTGTTATTCAGCAATTTGTCTTGTTCCTTCTTCTCACAACCCTGAACTCCACCATCTCACAGTCATGGCAGCTAAGGCTGTCCCTGACCTCCAAATCCACAAGACTGTGAAGCCTTCAAAAGCCTGAAAGGCTCTGAGTGCTCCTCCTGTGGAAGAGAAAGGTGTAAATGCTGGTACAAATGGGCCATGCACAAGCAAGGGCCTAACGTGTTTCTCAATTACTGTAAATCATGTTTTTACTCTTTATCAGTCTTGAGATGCTATCACTTTTGGGACATGCTAAGTAGATCTAATCTTCAAGAAAATGACAAGTTGTCTTTATTGCAGACAAGTGTTCTGGCTGCATAATTAGAACCGAAAGATCAATTTCATTTATGTACTTGCTATAAGATGTGCTAATATTTTGTTTTTCATGGCACTGATAAGATGTGCTTGGGTGTGTTAGTAAGAGCTACATTTTGTTCTTCCTCATTTGTGTTTATTTGACCGAGTTCAGAGTTCAGCTTTAAAGCTTATTGATATTGCATTAAGAATGTTTTGCCCCAAAAGATACAATGACCAAATCATTGTGCCAAATCCAATTAGCAAAGATTTTTTGATGAATTAACCTTGTCACAGCATAATATATACACTGCACCTGCTGTTCTGCTTTAGAGCCAGACTTCAGCCCTCCTACAGTTAAGTCCTTGGTTGTTTTGCTGATCCCTTTCAGCTCACTTTTTTCCTCCTTGTGTTCAGACGTCACTACCTCCAGATGTCCAAGATTTTCTGCCTCATTTATATGTATGATTTCCCTCTTCAGTTTGTTCTTTCATCATTCTCAGTACTCTCTTGTTGCAAAAGTCTGCAGCAGATGTTTGATTTTTTTGCTTGTACCTTGCCTTATCTCCAAGGAGGCTTGCAGACAGGAAGGCTGATCACTGGACAAGGCTGATCACTGGAGTCCATGAATAGCCAAATGAGAAGGTTATTAAACAATCTACCTGGGGAAATAGCATTAACAATTTCTAATTTATGTGCTTAAGGGAATCTGACCCCAGGGTAGCATGAACCTCCATTTTGGCAGATGGAAAAGGGGCATTCTTTGATGGGAATTCAGGTTCCCCCCACTTCTGGCAGTTCCCTGTGAAGAGAAAGTGCAGGAGAGGGAAGAAGTTTGCCTTTCCTATGTTTCCCTCCTGTTTGGAGTGACCCAGTGTGACAGTATGAGGAATACAGACTGTGAGCCAGTGTCAGGGTTAATTTTAGAGCTCCACAAGGGGCTCCAGGCAGACTGGGGACCTGAATGACTGATCCAGTGTAACCAGTCATGGCTGACCCCACTCTGCTAATCACAGAATATTTGGCTGTGACATTGTACCCTGCCTCTGGGAACTGAGACCCTACAAAACCTGCTATCCTCCTCAGCTTCCATGGTCTTTAGCCAGAATCCTGGCCTGCAGCATCATAGGCTGCCTCTTTGGGGCCATTCCTGGGAGGTCTATTTTTCCTGCTGGATTAGACATGGATCTCCTGCTTCATCACCACCACCCACAGCATCTGCCTTGAGAACAGAGGCAGGTATGAGGAATATCCTTCTCCCTCTGGCTGGTGAGGGAAGGAAAATGAAAAAAACTTGGACTTTCTGCTGGAATCAGATGTTTCATGGTACTGGGCAGCAAACACAGAGGTCTGCACTGTGGGCCATCTGTCATGTCTTCAGCTGACAGCCTGACTTGAAAACAAACCAAAGGAACAGCCACTGGAGAGCAGGCTTGCATGGCCAGCATCCCTGTCAGATGGACTGCTGTCTTTCAAGTACAAGGAAGATGGATGCAGCTAGCACAGCAGGGCACACACACTTCCTGACAAGGATCAGCTCTGGAGAAATATTAATCTGGTGTTCAGAAAGCCCAGCTCCTCCTTCTGCTCCCAATGTCTCTCCTTCTCCAGGCACCAACACTGGCTGGCCAGAATTACCTGAGCAGAGCCCAGAGGGCCTGACACGCCATTGAGGTGAAAGGACAGGGATAGTACCTCCTTTACCTGCCTGGGAAAGAAAAAAGGAATCATGGCCTTAAATGGCAGGAGGAGAAATCTTTCAACAATAACTAGGGGGGGGAAAAATCACTTTCCAGCATTTTGGACTTCTCTTGGAGCCCAGCATAATGCCCAGACTCTCCACTAGGATGAGATGAAGAACTCTGGTGCTGGAGCCCTAGGGAGGGCAGCCAGTGGCCACCAGGTCACCCTTTGCTGGCCCACTCCTGGGTCTGCCCAGACACCAGAACTGAATAAACATGCCCACAGGAAATGGGTACCACCTTCCCCCATGTCCAAGACACCCTCTATTCTGGCATCTGTGCTATAAACACTCCTGCTCCCAAGATGTCTCCCTGCACAGCATGCACCAGGTTTGCTGTGAGGTGGTGGGGGCAGTGCAGCCTGCACAGTGTGCTCAGGGACCAGGGGCATCCCCGACCAGCAGTGGGCAGGCAGGGCTGCTCGAGAGCTGATGAGGGCACCGAATGGTGAAGTGGAAGGTGCTCCATTCCTTGAGGTGGAAAGGGAGGAGGGAGAGGAGCCTGCAGTGCAGTCGTGGCTAACACAGGTGTGGGCAGAGAGCTGTTGCCATGACCACTGCTTCACCTCACTGGTACTGTGCAAATCCAGCAGCATTTGTTGCTTTCTAGAGAACCTTTCTGAGGTCAGCAAGTGTGATACTGCATCCTCTTCCAGGGTAGGGAAGCAGAATCCTTTGGGTGCTGTGCCTGCAAAGCTTGATCTTGTTTGGGAGATGCATGTACCTGACCAAATTGTTCTGTAATAGTAGTGTGCACGCATGAGAAGGGGGTGTGGGACCCTTGGTATGACATAGCTGGTTGCTACGCAGCTGCCTGCCTCTGCAGCTCCTGCTTTTACTGCTGCAGTTGCTATAGGAGACTATCTGATGAAGTGATGAAAGATTTCTCCCCTCACTCTCGATGGCATATTGCTCAGCTTTGTGTACACTGCATACCAAACACCCGATCCCTGCAAAAATCTATCCCTGTTTTCTTCCTTCTCCCTTGGCTGGAAACCATGGAAACCAAGCTGACTTGATTCTGCCGTGAACAAAGAATAGAGAGGTAGCCCAGTGATGTGGCCCTTGTCAGCACCCCTGAGCTATCCCCATTCTTTGCCCATAGGAAAGAGTTAAGGCTTTATTTAATCAGAGGTGAAACTCAATGACACTAGTGTTTAATTTAAGATACTATTTTCAAATACTCTTTGACATGTTACTAGTTTCTGTATACTCCCTTCCCTCATATCAGGCATCCCTAGCCATAAGGGAAAAGTACATAGACTGGGAACACTCAGGTTCATTGCATTCCTTAATGTTTTCAAGGTGTTGTTTGTTAAATAGCCAGATGTCAGGCAGAGCGACCCATACATCTCCTGGTTGATCCATCATTTGGCAGGGGGTTGCAGCACTGGTGCTTTCTGACTCACAAAATGATTTGTTGAGCTGAAACATTTTCAGGGTTGCAGATGGGCACACACAATTAGTTTTCCTGGCTGAAGAGAGGACCCTACTTCTGCCTGGTCAAGAATGAAATAGGGCCCTGTGTTCAATCACTTGCACTCAAGGGAATAGTGCAAGCCCCTCTCATGCACACCCTCTGCAGTGTATACCCTCTGAGGGGTAGCAGCCCTTTATGGCATCCTCTGCCTCTTTTTTCCCCTCCCAGCACACCAGGCCAAGAGGCTTGGCTGAAAAATGGGTCCCCAAAAGGGAACCACTGCATTCCAGCCTGGGTTGCCAGTGACCAAAAGCTCTGTCTTATCAAAGAGGTGGGTTTCATGATGAGCTACACCAGAACATGGGCTGCAGTCTGGATCCTTTGTATGCCCTGCCTTAAACATTTATATTTTTTCACGGCTGCTCATCTATGTGTGGCTTATCTGTCCCAGCTGCTGTGTTAACTCTCTTCAACTGGCAAGAGACACAACAGCTGTTATCCAAATCTTCTCCAAACCCTCAGTCCTATGGGAGATCTTAACACAGACAAGCAATGGTTGCCATCTCCTCAGTGTACACAGCTATCTGTTGTCCTTTGACTGTAATGAGAACTAAAAAGTTCTTATCCCTTGAGCTGATATTCTAGGAAAGAAGAAAAATAGGTATTTCCCTTGTAGTAGAGAATGGGCTAGGGCTGTGTTTGATGTGGCCTTTAGGGCCAGCCCCAACAGAAGCTGGGGATGAGCAGATCCAGAGCAGCCCTGCCCAGAAGGACTTGGGGCTGCTGGTGGGTGAGAGGCTGGACAGGACCCAGCCATGGGCACTCACAGCCCAGAGAGCCAAACGTGTCCTGGGCTGCATCCAAAGCAGTGTCGGGGAGGGAGAGGATTCTGCCCCTCTGCTCTGCTCTGGTGAGACCCCACCTGCAGGGCTGCATCAGCTCTGGGACCACAGCACAGGGAGGGATAGGGAGCTGTTGGAGTCCAGAGGAGGGACATCAAGATGATCAAAGGGATGGAGCACCTCTCCTACTAGCAAAGCCTGAGAGAAATTGGATTGTTCAAAATTCTTTAAAGAAGAGATGGTTTAGGGATGCAACCTTCCAGTACCTGGAGTTGAAGGGAGCCTACAAGAAGGCTGGAGAGGGACTTTCACAAAGGCATGCAGTGATGGGACAAAGGGGAAAGGATTCAAATTGAAAGAGACTAGGTTTAGATTAGATATGAAAATTCTTTAATTTGAGTGTGGTGAGGCTCTGGAACAGGTTTTCCAGAGAAGCTGTGGATGCTTCATTCCTGAAGGTGCTTCAGACTATGTTGGATGGAGCTCTGAGCAACTTGGTCTAATGAAGGGTCTGCCTTTTAGGGGGATTGGAACTTTAAGGTTCCCTCCCTTCTCACCCAAGTTATTCTGTGATTCTCTGATTCTATAAAGTATAAACATGGAAGAGAGATTACTGTGTCAAGGTCAGCTGGGATAGGTCTCCAAGACTGCCAGAGTGAGCATGGCAGAGGGCATGATATTGTCCATACTGCCTGCTGGGATTGCTCCCACTTCCAGACCATGCCCAGGCACAGCTGATGAGTGTGCCAGTTGGAGAGGCTGAACACTTGCCACTGGGGTTTATTAAATGTTAATCAGCCTGGAGAATCCTGTATCACTATTAGTTTATGTGCTTGGCACAGTTTGACTTGTGTTGTGTCAATAGACATAACCCCAGACTGCATGGACTATGTTAACACTGGCCAGGAGATTACAGAAGAGACAGAAGAGGGGATCTGCTAAGCTAACAGATTTTCATGCAGAGACAGAATGAAAATGCTGTGCAATTATCCTACACAACACAAACTGACTGACTTCATAAGTGGTATAAAAACACTTGCCTTGTTGAAGCAAAACCACACAGCAGCAGGGTCCTATTCCTGGTCCCAGTAATCCTAATAGCAAGAAACAACTATTCTTTTGAAAAGGAGTCAGATTGGGCACATCAAAGAGCAGCAACGGGTTGCTGCTCCCTAAAGGACGGAGAGACAAGAATCAAGAGCAATAACTCAGATGACAGGGCAGGGATCTCAGCCAGAGCCCAGTCCCACAGCCCCTCTGCAAGGTGAGTAGGGCAGAACCAGGGACAGTGATTGGCTTCAGCCAAGGGTCCAGACCCCCAGACATGTTCATGCTATTGTGGCAGGTCCCAGGCCAAGACAGAAATTTAATCTGCAGGACAGGGACTGGGTCAGTGGAGAGTACAGCTGAACTGGAGAGCAATACTCCAGTGACTGGGCTCAGGGAGAAACAGAACATTCAGAGCTGAGCTTAAACAGAGCTCATGTCCTGGGGACAGGGTGTTAGGTGGAGGTCCTAGATGGGTAAGGGCTGTTGAGGATTATTTCTGCCCTCAGAACTTGGGGCAGATGGTGCCTGCACAAAAAATACACAGCCAGAGAGCAGGCAGAGCCAGGCAGTCTGCACAAAGGCAGATCATCCATGGCCAAAAGGACTTCACGCAAAAATCACAGAAGGAACAGCAGCAAGAGTTCTCTGTAGAAATTCTTAGAAAGACAGCATGGGAAAAGAATATTACACTGAACCCTAACAAGTATTTCTACCAGCAAACTGAATAGCAAACATACCCTGGCGCTGAGGCCAGCTGGCATGAAGAGGCCTGTGCCTGTTCTTGTAAACTGCCTTGGCTTTTGAGTATTAAACTACATCCAGCTCAGGAAATTCCCCATGGAGCATACAGAAGGCAGGGCAATACTCTGGGCATTTTTGGAGCTTTGGCTCTCTGGCAAGGGGAGAGCTATTCTTCCAGTCCCCAAGGTGTCAAGTGTCAAGAAGGTAGCTGGTTGATAGGACGTGAGACAGTAAATGTTTGTGACAAAATGATGCTCAAATCTCCTGCCCAGGCGAGTGCCTGCTCAACAGAGCGAGTTGCCCTTCTGCATTCCAGCAGTGGGGCATGTTAGGAGTTATGGGAGCATTCAGAGCTTGCTCCTGCCCTGCCTCAGCTCTGGCAAAAGCCTGGGCACAAGTGCTGGTAAACTCTGATAATCTCTGCTGATAAACTCTGGGCCATCCCAGGCTGATGGCAGAGGTCGTTCAGGGACATCCTCAGCCTCCCCTTTGTTACTATTCAAACTGAGTCTTTGGGCTGTGGAGGGCTGCCAGCCAGGCTGTGATTGCTTTAGGGCTGAGGAGAGACCTCCAAAATGAGAACAAACACAAAAGACATAATGATATTTCACTCATTTGAGACCACTTGGGATTTTCCATTTTCTGATTTTCTGGTTTCCTGCTCACTGTTGTTTATCCCTCCGTACCTTTAAGCTGTGATTCATCCTTTAAAGACTGTGCAGCCAAACCGGCAAACAGGAATCTGGAATAGACTGTGGAAGTGCACAGTAAAATAGTATTTTGGTTCTCTAATTCCTAATTTACCTTTTTTTCCTTCCTTGAGCACTAGTGTTCACCAAGAATGACTGTCAACAGCTCCAAGATTCCTGTCAGGAGCACTAATGGCTCATTGCTGTACCTGGGCAGCCAGGGCTGTTTCCTGCTGCCCTTCCCACAGCTCTGTCATTAGCAGCACTGAATTCCCTCTGCCATTTGATCTGATGACCTTTTAAAATTCTAAGACGTTTTTCAAATCTTTGAGATCAGTTTCAGTTTTGTCAACATTTAATAATTTTGATTTCTCATTATTCAACAGCATTTCTAGGTAATTTGTGAATATATTGAGCCTACATCTTAGGGTATATTCCTGTTAGTGTAAGAGATCTGGGTAAGATCTGGCTATTTAGCCTCATCCTTTATTTCTCTCTTTTTTGAGTGATTTTTCTTCTCTTTTATTCTTTCTATTTTTTCCTTTTTTTTAAATGAGAGTGTTTTGAGGAGACATCTTGACTGGATTATTTTTCTTTTTTAAAATACAAATATACTTATCCATTTCCTTGTTCACTGCCTAAAAGAACAATTCATCAATTTGGAGGGATAACTTCTCTCTACAAAATCTCTGTTGACTTTTGCTTGCTTAATCATTGATCACAGATCTATTAATTTTCTCTTACATTCCACTTTCATTCAATTCTTCTTACACCAAAGACAGACTTCCTGACTCGTACACCTAGGGGCAGTTTTCAAAATTTTCCATGACATTTACTTTCTATTTTACTGGTAGCAAAATAGATTTAAGCAATAGATTACACACTTGGCTGGTTGGCAATCTGTTTTACAATCTGGCCAAATAAAAACCACTGATTTTGAAATAGTTTTACTATTTTTCACTTCTTATTTGTGTTTTCCAAGATGTTTTTCTTCCTTCACCTTTTCAAGGAATACTGTACTTGAGTTCCCAGTTTCTAAAGCCCTTTGTGCTTGTTGAAAGTGATAAAGAAGGGTTATTAAGAATGACCTTGAAAATTCGTAGTTCATAAAAATCTGTGTGAAGAGCATTCCAGGAGGAGTTTGAACCACCTCTTCCATTTAATTTTGTTTTGATCCACATGTGTATAACCTTTCTACCAGCTACTGATGATAACCAAAAAACTGGGTTCAGTGTACAATGAGTGATATTAGATAGTCTATCCCTGGATAGTCTATGCCTTTCCAGGCAGATTTTTTAAAACTAATAAAGACATATGGCTTTTCTGTCAGACCTTTCTTAAAATTTAAATATAGATGCGAAGATAGGTGACATATAAGAGTGTGTGTGTATATATATATATATATATATATATATATATATATATATAAAGATATTTTTCTACATACGCATATATATATTTATAGCTGATCGGAAGCTAGTTTTGCTATAACATTAACCAAGTGTTTATCCCTGTTTTTTGCTTCTGTTGTCTGGTACATAAAAAAGTATTTAGCTAACAAAAGAATTACTCAAGATTTCTTGATCCTTGAAAAGGTCTATCTTGAACAAAATGAAGACATGTTGTAAATTTGTATTAATCTAGATCACACAGGCCTAATTAAATTACTTTATGTGTGGGCTTCTGATTAAACCTAATGTAAGCACAGAAGTTTCAATCAAGGACCTTCCCTCCCTTACATTACTAAGAGGAGCAAAACTTTACAAATTTACTACATCCTGTGACTCAAGAGCAGCCTACTTGGGGATTTTTTTGAGAAATCTAGATAAGTCTAGTATTTTGAAATGCTTTTTCAGCGTTCATAAGGTAGACTTTGGGAAGTTTGAATTCTTTCTTAAAAGTCTTGTTTTTTGATCATATTGTCATTCTGATCACTTAGGGTTTGGTTTATCTTTCAGGTGGACAATAGTATACAGTATTCTATAAAGCACTCATTGCAAAAAATGCTTAATTGCTATGAGAACTGTAGGTTTTCCAGGACAAATATACAGACAGTTTTTTCCTGGTCATAGATTCAAAGTAGGGTGTGGGTTTGAAGGGACATCCTAAAGTCTGAAGGGGCATCCCAAAGTCACCTATTTTAGTGCCTCAATTGAAATCAGGACTAGCTTCTAAATTAATTACCTGTTCCTACTGGTGTACAGAAAACTTAGGAATAAATGACAACCAAAAAATAGGGTAGAGATGAGTAATCCTGGAGCCTAAGCTGTAAACAGGCTGCTCACTACTCAGATGTAACTTCAATAGCATGGGTTTGTTTGGGATGTAGTAAGCAGTGAACTATGAAAGCTCCTGGGCCCAAAATCAGCGGCACAAGACGTGCACCACACCACAGGGGAGTAGTGGGAGCCCTTTTCCCAGCTGAAGTGTTTCAGCTTTGCAAAACTGTGAGTGGAGAACACTTAGTCCTGAGAACTGAGTTGCAATTATTAACAGGTAGGTTAATAAATAGAGCACTCTCTTAAATGGAAAGGTCACAGTGACCTTGTTTATGGAAGAAAAAGAAGAGATTTTATATTTTTGTTGCAGTGAAGCTGTTCTTTGGCTGGCAATGACATGCTGGCTAAATTATAATAATAATGTAACCATGGTAATGCAGGCTTAGCGAAAGTGATTTGGTTAACTAATTTCATTGAATGTATTAACTAAGGGCTCATGGAAAACTTTGAGTTCAAGTCTTTCTGTCTTTTCCTAATACAGTGATTCCAGAGGGCACACACCTCTGCTTCCACTGGTGTAGGACACAATGAAGGAGGCTGGCTGCTACTCTGGCACTCTGCCATGAAACTAAACTGGAAGGTGTGTGTCAACAGCCCATCTAATCTGCTCCTGCTCCACATGACCCCGCAATACATGAGATCAGGCCAAGGCTTGATCAAAATAAAGCTCCCAGAAGCATATCTATGTCCAGCATATGTGGACATCGCTTCCTCAGCAGTAGGTGTTTCATTCTGCCTATGTGTACTATTATTATTTAAAGCAGACACACTCAAAAGATGTTAACTCTGTTTCTTGATACCTATTTAAGTGGGCCTTTGACTTCCTGCAAGAATTTGCATCTTTGAAGGGATCAGCAGCTGAACCCAGAAAGAGTCGTGTTAGTTAACGCTACCCCTTTACAACAAACTCTGATGGTTGGCAGCCACAGGGGTCTTTAATATAATCTTGATTGGTTTTAATTCTCCACTCCCTGAGATTTCCTTCCTGTATATCTTTGAAGTCTGTTGTTGGTATTTTACACCTCTCAGCCTTGCACAGCTTTTCCTGTGTGGATTATATGGTAGAAAAGTTATCCATGGCCTGTGGAAAGAGTAGAAAGCAGGACTACAGACTAAAATACCATAGTGTACTTTGACATTGCTTATACAGAAGGTAAGGAAGTGAAAAAAGGCCTTGTAGAGAGAAGAGAATGTTTTTAGCGCAGAAAACAGAAACAAACATAATTCAGGAAGTGCTTGCTCCAGTGTAGTTTGAGCACAGATGCCTCATACTGATGAGCTAAAATGATTCCATGGTTTGCAGGAATGGGGTCACAGGGTATTCACAATCTTATTGTATCAATATTTCACCAAATTTAAACAAATGAGTTATACCTCCTGCAGAAGCTCAAACCCAGGAAAAAAGTGCCAAAACACCAAAGGCAAAGAAAACAGCAGAAATAATGCATTCATTAGTGGCATGTCTGAGTTTGTAAAGCATTGGGCTGAGTGTTCACCGTTTGATTTGAAATGACAGAATTTGGACAGTACCTACAGCTGCTGTAATGCTGTGTAATCTGATGAATCATTTCTACATTTAAGCATTGAGTACTTGCTGACTAAGACTGATTGCTGAATTATAAGTTAAAATCATTTTATCAGATAATGTAAATGAACGGTTATGCTCTTTTTAATCTTCAGCTATTAAATACTATGTGACCATTCACGTGGAATATAGTGCTATGACTGAAGGACTGGTTCAAGCCCATAATTTTTTCCTGATCTTAGAAGTCATTAAGCCATAGCATTTCCTCCCTTATCAATGCAAATGGTCTTTATTGATCCTATTATCATAAAACATTTACCTCTTTATGCTGTGGTGTGAGATTTTTCTGAGATGAAGAGCTCAATCATTAAGTAATTCATTGTATCATCTTCGTCACGTTCTCAGGAGAAACACAGACAAAGAGGTATGACAAAGAGTATTGATTAATATTAAAGCTAATAATGTATTTTTTTACATCTGTGTTTTATGCCCATCTATCATCTTCTTTTACACTGTTGCCTCATTTTAAATGTACCAATTTATCTATCCACACTCCATTTCTCATGTCTGTTTTCCCTTACTCTTTTGCTTCAGAGTTCTGAACACATCACTCACGTGGAGCAGTCGGGTAGGACAGGGGCTCTCACTGGCTTGTTGTGTCATGCTTTGCCCTTCCAGGTCACTTCCTAATGCTTACACCTGCTGTGAACCAGTGTGGGAACAAGGATTGTACTCAGATCCTTGAAGAAGCATGTGTCACTAACTTAGCCTACTCTGCAGACACACAAATGTCAGAGAGGTGTCCTCTTTCCATTGTATGTCAAAAGCCAAATACCACAGGGGAGAAGAAGGAAAAAGAAATAGTCTAATGAGGAGCTGAAGAAATCACTGATATTTCAGGATCTGGAAACAAAAGAATTTAGTAAAGGGGAGAATGGATAGTAACTAGTTGGGTACTGCACTGATAAAGGTGGGTAGCACATATCAGTAAAGCATTTTAAAAAGCACATATTTAAAATAAAAGGACATAAACACAGGGCTGAAAGGAGAACAAAATCTATTTTCAAATGTTAAAACCATTTTCTATCTCCTTTCATTTGGAGAGAAATTCAGTAATAGCAGAGTGAAGTAGATTCAGGCTTCCAATAGGCATTTTAATAATTAAGATAAAAGGAAAAAGTTAGATATAACTGAAGAGATGAGGAAGAGAAAACTTTAAAAATCTAAAGGGGCTTTAAGAAAGTTTGAAGTTAAATATAGCTTGAACAATAGCTCTTTACAAACTTACCAGCTGATGGACTGGGGAACTAAAATGGGACTCCCTGGAGAATATTGAAAAATAATTCCCCACAACATCTTTTGTGTGAGAAAGAAAGTTCACAGAAAAAACAAAGAGCAAAAATGTGATACAGCATTGCTTTAAGGTCTTATGGGGTCACAAGACAGAAACTTGAGACAAACAGAGCCAAAACTGTATTAGTCTGGACAATGAGTCATGATCCAGAGTCATGCTCCTTGAGTCATGATCCAAGATTGGCAGGAGAAAAAAAGATGAAAGGAGAAAGAAGAAGAAGAAGAAGAAGAAGAAGAAGAAGAAGAAGAAGAAGAAGAAGAAGAGAAAAATGACGACAGCCACCAGCCACCCAAAATGAGGAAACAAAAGGAAATAGGCAGCTTAAGATTTTCAAAAGATGAAGCAGGTTTTCTTAGGAGGTAAAAGATGATGCCTTTTTGAGAAAGATGCAACCAAGAGCTTCTGCATGGTGGGGGTGGAGGGCATGGATTACACACACTTGGTATTCAAAGTAGTTTTGAATGTTTTTCCTTGGTGGAAGAAAACTTGGGCTGCCTGCATGATATCAAGATTCCTGTGATCCTCAGATTCCATTCCTTCCACGTTTACTCATCGCTTTTCATCTTCTCATTTGCTAACAGATTGTATCAAATTATCTAAAAATAACCATGCTTTCTGGTATCTGGAAATTAGCCAAAGGATATCCTTCCAACAGAAAAAAATGAAAAATGAACAAGAGAATCAGCCAAGCAATCCTTTGTACAGAGGTTGCAAGTAACTAGAACACTGTACAGTATTTTTGAGGATGGCAGCACAGCAGACAACATCCACACCACGCTCTTATTTTCTTTTTTTTTTCCTTGAAGTTCACTTTTTAAGTTTCAAAAGGTGTTTCTAATATACATTTGTTTTCTAAAACACCTGGTGAGAAATCCTTTTCTATGGTAACCAATTTTTCTGGTTAGGTATTTAAGGGTTATTTTCATAATTTTCCCCTGTTTTTATTCTTCTGCATATGATATATATATATATATATATATATATATAAATAGATATAAATATATATAATATATACATATATACAAATAGATATTTTATAAATATATACATAGTATATTATATATTATATGTATATTCTTATGCATATATATGTGTTGCATCTCTTTTTTAAGATTATTTTTCTCAGCCACAGTACAGCTGGGGACAACCAGCTCTTTTTATATAGTCAAAACAGATTTATTTACCCCACTGGTTCGTAGCTTTTCAAATAATCCCTTTGACTGTCATGCAGGCCTCCCACCGCTCCACCAAGCTGGAATTTTCTGGGCATGTAAACACAAGCATGATGTGCTGGGGGCACCAGGCGCTAACATAAGGGAGTCTCCTAAAGCACCTTCTGAGGAAGGTTCTGCTAACCCCCTGCATCAGAAATGCCACAGAGGCTGAGGCATGTTTGTATCATCCTAAACAAATAAAAGGACTGGGGAATAGTCTCCTAAAACATGCATGTTTCTGACAGATGTATTATAGTCTTTGGCATACATCCAAAGACTATAATAGCTGCCATTTCACTGCTGAGTAAGTCAGAGGATGAAACCAGTTGTTCTGTAAGGAAAGGTGACAGCAAAAGAAAAAAAAAAAGTTCAGGCTTTCTCAGGGTACTGAGATGGTAAAGATTTGTTCTTTGAATAAGTTTGCCACACAGATTTATCAACTTTTTCCTTAGGCGAAGTTCTTTCAGTACTACGTGCTACAATAGGGTAAGCATGGGACTGTTCCTTTTACTATATGCTACTGTTCTGTCCATATTTTGTGCTATAGAAATACACAGCTCACTTTTGGTGGAGTTTCTCTTGTCCCCTACCATCCCAAGCACTTTACCGTACAGGAAATTCCAAACCCTCTTTCTCCTGTCTGAGATGTAATTTCATCTAGTCATAAAAAGGAAGAAGTGCTTTATTTCCAAGCAGTGCTGACCATGTTCACTCTCCTCCCCTGTTACACCCATCATGATCTGGGCCCAAAGGCAATGAATGTTTTCAGGCAGTGTGGGTGTGTGTTCCCTCCTGATGGATTTTCCCACCTGAGGGGTGCAGAGGGAGAGCTGAAATGCATTAAGCAAAGCTCTCCACCCAGCTCCAGTACTGCCTTTTTCTCTTATTCCCAACAGGTCCTTCAGTGAACTTGTATCTAATTAAGATCTCCAATCTTGTTATATATCGGTAATAAAGGAAACAGTATTTTTTTTTTAATTAGGCACTCCCCTATTGTTTCACAATAGCAAAAATCTTGGAAAAACAGTCTATATTCAAGATGTTCTGTCAACAACTGTGTAACTTCAAAAAAAGAGCCCTCTTTTAATTCCACTCCCATGATCTATAACAAATCTTAAGGTTTCTTTGCAAGATATCTGTCCACTACTGTATCAATAAGTCTGTAACAGCTGCCTGGAGGTAGAAATCCTATGCCTCGTGCCTTAATTACACAAACCTCTATACAGCCAAGCAGCCGGCAGTTTACTTGAAAAGATCTGTGCACCCTTTTTCTTTCTCACTTCTATTCCCTCTTCATGAAAGTGGCCTGCTCTGCCTTCTCTTTCTCATAGAGAGTTCAGGTTGACCTCAAAATTTTAGCATCTGACAGCAATAAGGACAAACATTTCTTCTGAAGGGTAAAAGTCTCAGTCCTGTTCTGATGTTTTTTTATTTAAAACTCCAGCTTGTTCCTGGACTTCATTATATCATTGTCTTTGGAATGGTTAACAAAATGTAAATTTTTAAGCATATTATAAATAAAAGAAAAAAAGAAACCCCAAACTCTTTAGGGACTTTAAACCCTATAGTGGTAAAGTTTGTTTGTTAAACAAAAATGCAAGGAAACAGTCAGTCCAGAAGCTTTACTTTTACACACATCAGATCATGAGTGATCAGATTTTCCCTTTCCTTCAGCAGCTAGATGTTATAAAATGGCCTTTTCAACCTGTGAAAATGTTTCCTGCATCCCCACATTTTGTGCCCACACATCTCCTAACAGGCTCTTTACTTTTAAATTCTTAATGTTTCTCCAGCTCCAGGCTCATGCCAGAGCTGCATTTGGTTATAAGCCTTCCTGTCTCAAACATGCACTCAGAATTATTGCAAAAGTTATTTTCTTGAGTCTTCCAGGTCTGTAATTTGGAGACTGACATGCAAAAGACCTTTCATGACAAAAAGCAGAAAATAACACTCATTGCACTGCTTTATTTTGCCTCTGTGATTCCTGCCCCCGCCAGAGTGGCACTAGCACATACACCTCATTTGAAGCTGGCCCTCAGCACAGCTCTCACTGGCACACAGCTGCCTGTGTGTTTTAGTGCTTTTCTGAACAAATATACTGCAATTAGGCCAATTCAAAGACCACTCACCCGAAGTTGTCTGCACATATTGCACTCAAATAAACAACAGTGGGGCCAGCAAGAGAGCTATGACCACCTGATGTCTAGCCAGAAATTTCACTCTCTGGCAAGGTATTCACATTTCAAACACCATGGCAACACTAACCTGTAGCATAGCAAAATACATTGGAATACATTGGAGCGTCATTAATTTTGAGCACATCTAAGGTTTTGCTTGCTGCCTGGAAGCCCCTTAGTAATAATCAGCAAAAGTTTTTTGAAAACCATTTGGTCAGACCATCTCATATCTTGGGTTTTGGCCCTGCAAGTAGTTTTGTATCTGTGCTGTTCCCAGTGAGTATGAAGGCAACTGCAGAACAGGTTATTGCTTACATTGTATACACCTAAAATTAACTCTGCACGACCACAGCCCATGTACTTCAACTGCATGCCCACTGTATCTGTGTGCTTGCTACAGGAACCAGAGAGAAACAAAAAATTAATTCTGGAGATAAGAAAGTTGTGGAGGGACTTTTTAAAGGCCAAGTACTGACAGGCCAAGGGCAACTGGCTTTAAACTGAAAGACGGTAGGTTTAAATTAGATAGTAGGAAGAAATTCTTCACTGTAAACATGGTGAGACACTGGAACAGGTTGCCCATAGAGGCTGTGGATGCCCCATTCCTGGAAGTTCAAGGCCAAGCTGGATGGGTTTTGAGCAGCCTTGTCAAAGAGCAACCTAGTGGAAGATATCCATGGCAAGGAGGCTGGGACTAGATGATGTTCAAGATTCTTTCCAGCACAAACCATTCTGTGATTCTGTGATAGGGAATGCAGAGCAATTCTCCTTCCTGCCTAGTGAGGGCTGGGACTCTGGGTATTTCTCCAGCCCTGATTGGCAGTGCACAGTGGGGGTGATTCAATCTTTATGTGGAGCTCACAGCAAGGCTGGGTGCAAGTTCTCAGTACAGACAGACTGAGCCCACAGAACCCAAACTTTTCACAGAACTCCCCTCACGTGCCCTGTCCCTCACAGAGATATTGGCAACTTTTGACCACTTCTCACTCAGATGCTTATTAAGTCCATGAATTTTTCATGTCACAATCAGCTGTTTAACATGTTCAGTTCAGCTACTTGGTGCTCAGCCAGGCCAGGGCTCTGGCACTTGCACGTACATCAGGAGGAATGGTACAGATAACCGAACCAACTGAATACGTAGTCACAGGCAGTCAGATAATCCAAATTTATTTGTTTGAAAGGCAAAGTATCAACCACATCACAGTCCTGCACACTCTCCCATATATCCTTCCACGCACCACTTTCACCACGCCCACGGTCTAGCAAGGACTCCTGAAAAAGCTGACACATCCTAATGGATATTCTCCCTTCTTAAGGTACAGAACATCTTGAATTCATCACATTCATATCACACATGTACCAGGAAGAGCCTTTTTTGGTATTAGGTTTACTAATCAAACAGAAACTTCCCCAACCATTACTGTACAGACTCAGCTCAGGGTATAAATACTAATGAGCAGCAATGGAAAGCATAGAACAGCCATCAAAATCATGTGAACATAGACTGAAAATCTGAAGTTAATGCCTAGCTGACTTGATTCTGCAAACAAGAAATGGAAATTATCATGGATTGAAAAAGTTTTGAACCAGAGAAGTTCCAGATAGAGAGAAAACTTCCAGTAAGGGTGGCCATTTCTACACCTCCATAGGCAGGCTGATCCTAGACAAAACAAACGAACAAACAAAAAAATCCAACAAAACTCCCCCCCCCCCAAAACATAGAGAAAAAAGAAAGAGCGTGAAGTAGAGAAAGAATATATCCATAATATTTTAAATATAAGGTCCATGATTCCAACATGATTTCACCAGAAGCTAGACTTTCATCTGAATCTGAGTTCAGTTTTCTGTCTACAAGCTCTATAGACTATTCTTTGGTGAAGGAATGTCCCATTCAAATATTAAAGATTAAGAGGTTCTACCTGTGCCCTGGAGAATACAGATATCAGTTATTTTATGACTAATTCAAAGCATGAAAAAGTCTTCACTGCAGAAGTCAGGGTGTTTGAATACATGTGCTGCAGTGAACATACTCTATTGAAGTGTTGAACTGAAATATATTGACAGAAACACTGTGGGAAAATTTAGAACCCCAAATGGTCACCCATAAAAACTACTTGTGCTCATGTTCAAGCTATTGGCAGTATCTCAGTAAACAAGCATTTTGTGGCTTACTGAAAGTAATTAACATATAGAATACAAAAGTTTACTAATGACGAAGACGCAAATTTCAAAAGCTTAAATTTTCTGGAGTGGTATTAAGTTAGTGCTGTAGATGAGAAGAAAGAAATGCTAGTTATATGCACAATCACTCCTTTTGGCAAGGATTTTCTGAAATCAGAGGAAGCAAAACAATCCATCTTTAGAAACCCTTGAGAAGTGTGATCATGTAAAGCCTCAAAATGTTCTCTGGTACAATTATCATTGAAAGGAAAGGAGACCTATCAACACCTTATGTTGGTCTGGCAAAATTGCTCTAATAAATGTTAATCAGAAAACATAATGAAATTCTGCACAGCACTGCCTAATTGTATTGCAAAGCATCGATGTAGGCATCAGTTCAGCTACTGGCCAGTCAAAGACTATGAAGTGATGACAATCCATGCTAATAATAACACAGAGATCATTAAAAGGTAGCGTGGTTTTAATACAAATGAGAGAAGACTATTATACTTGCCTATAGCATGTTTTCCAATGGATTCTGTCATCATGTCTATGTGTCCTCTCCTTCAGATGTTTCCCAACACCTGACCATTATGAATGTGCCGAACATACAGTCTCTTTAAGCTACAAAAAAGGTAAACTTAGTTGGGGCTTAGGTTGTAGTTTTGCTTCAAAATTACTTGTGACCTGTTCAGATTAATTTATTCTTTTGGCATCATTACACTTTTTCCTTTATTCCCTTCCCATCTCTTCCTATGTAATAGCCAGTTCTTCTGATGTGTTTTGGAAGAGCCTCTGTACCCAGTTACCAATCTAAACAAATGAACCCTGATCAGCTACTATCTGTTCTCTGTTTTGTGGGACATCATGTGGGGGAATATCACTTTGGTATTTTATCATGAAATTTGGTAGATACAGTTTTCCCAGTTCCACTGGGAATTCAGAATTTGTAGTGGCTGAATCCAGAGTGTATTCCCAGCAAGACTGTGCACACATACTTACACACAGAGAGTACTTCTGTACCTGCATACAAGGGAAACATACTGTTTTCCCCCACCTACTATTATTTAAAAACAAGCCTTTGTGTGCATTCCTGGGCACAAGAAGCAGCCCAGACAGACACACTCACCGCACACAGAAGCACAAACGGCACCAAGAGCCTCATCCTGCCCCCCTCTCTGGCTGAGCATGAGGAAGGCCTCAGTGGGACAAAGACTGTGTGTGATTAAATCCTAACTTCACAATTAGATTTTAACTTTTACTTCTGCTTATTCATAGCTGCATCATCGTAACAAGATGGCTTGACTCTGATACCTGCTTTAGGCAGAGTGAGGAGACAAGAGTTATGGAAGGGCTTTTTTTTCTTTATGTACGTGACATTGCAGAGATCAGATAGAGAAGTCAAAGTATTGTGCAGATTTTGGTTCTCACTAAACAAAGGAGGTGGAAGAACTTCCTTTGTTTAGTGAGCCTCTCCATGTTAAGTCTGCATGAACAATGAAAGCTAAGTAGTGGCATGGAGTAATGATTGAATAAGCTCTGCAATATAAATCTGCAATTTATAAAGCAATTTTAAATATTGTATATTTCCAATTATAAATTGAAACAGAAATGTCAGGTGAGATTTAGAAGGAATCTGCTTAGCACCTGGCTCATAAATCAATTTTTTGATGTAATATTGGTCTGAAGTGACTTTTTGTTAGCTTATTTTATTCTTTAGAACAGGGAGAAAAAATAATCACACAGTGTACTGTACAAAAAGTCTTCATATCAGGTTATCTGACAATATCTCAGACTTTTTCCTTGCAGTATTTTATTTTCTCTCAGCAGCCTTGAATGCTCAGAACACTGGGTAGGAGAGATTTGCTTAGAACTTAGAGGGTTCTAAAACTACAGTAGTTAAATTCCTGCTTACAATCTGAATGAGACAGTAGGGACTGTCTTTAGGAACTGACAGAGGATAAATAGCCTCATTCCACTTTCTAAAATGCTGAGGGCAGAATATTCTGTTCCTAGTGGATAGTTGACTTTATTGCAAAAAATATATTGCTTAAAATGTGAATCTATCAGTGAGATTTTTTTAAAATGGAATGGGCTTCCAATTTCCCCATATTCATTATAAAACCCTATTGAAATCTGAAATCTAGACTACTTTCTGACAATAGGCGCAGCATCTACAAGGCATGCGCAGTGCTCAGGCAAAATCCAGCATAAGCCGCTCCTAACTGTAACTTGTTACAGGAGAGTGAACACTGGGAGAACAGCAACATCAGAGCACTTGGTCAAAGCACATAGGGCAAGAAAAAAGAGCCTGAAGGGAAAATGCAGTTTCTCATCTTGCATATGACCTGAATACTAATTTTTCACAGGAAAAATCAGGTAGGCTATTTACAAACAACAGAATTGCTTTGAAGTGCTTAGTCAGAAAAAATTCTTCCTCTCCTGTGCTTGTCCCACTCGTCCTCCACTGTGAGCCACAGCCACCCCTTCCACCTTCCAGTTTCCAAGAGGCCAGGATGCATTTGGGATCTACCATAATGCCATAAGTCACTGAAGATTCCAGCCTGGAACTTGTTGACTTCTTGGTCTTGCTGCACTCAGGGATCAGGAAGCATTTAGCACAGTTTAACTCTCAATCATCCAGAATTTTTCAATACTTCAGGACAAATGAACATTTAATGACATCAAGTAAAAAGGGCAGATGACAGAAGAATATAGTAAACATATTTGTGAAGCTACTTAACTGGTTATGTTTCCAGACTGTACCCAACTGTATTTTTTAAGCAAGCCAAGGTTAAGAAACAATTTTGCAGCTAGAAAGACAAACTGTGAGCTATTTCTGTAACCTTTCAGAAAATAAAAAGTCTGAGAGCTTGAGCCTTTAAGGAAAGGCAGTCAAAGCATTTGACATCTTGTTTATCCTACTAGATGATCTTTAATATTTTCTGTCTTTACTATCAAAACGTACCCAATATAAGTGATGTAAAGAATTGACAGAAATACTGTTTCCCCCCACCTATTATTATTTTAAAACAAAGCTCTATACAGAAGTTTACAGTACCTGGTTGGGGAAAAATTGTCCCTTAAGATGAATGCACTGAAGTTGGCACACATTAATGTAACTTTGTATTTTTTCCATATTCTTAACCCAGAGCTCAAAATTGTTAACAACACAAAAATGAACTGAAGAGGGCAGTCCAGTCTCAATCTTCATAGCTTCCAATGTCATCAGTTCAGTTATTCAGAATGCCAATGGAGAAAAGAAGAAGAGGGAATGTTATTCCTCTCTTTGCCTTTCAATTGTTTTTACATTCGAAATAAAAATGTAGTGGCTCAGTTAATAAAATGAGAAAAAAGTTTGTAAGTGTGACTAGTCCAGTGATCATTTAAGAGCATATATGGGCAACTGGGTTCTAGTCCTTGATCCAGTGGATGACTTCACATTTCATTACAAAATATCTAGGTGCTGCTGAGGACTTACAGAGCTCTGTCCCAAATTTAAAAAAAGGAAAAAACAAACAAAACTCACCCCCCCCGCCCCGCCCAAGCATCTAAAACCACATCTTCAGTAACCAAGCCAAGTTCTTTCAAGAGCAGAGTATTGCAGACTGACAGCTACCACCCTCAGACTGGTTTTCAGGAAGGTGGGAGGCTTTGGCACTACCTCTGAACCAATTGTCTTGTGTTGAGTCACCTGTATGAATTAACGGGATGGATCCTGAAGGAGAATTGGCATTCCTCCAGGTCCTCACAGCCCACACAGAAGTGATCCTGCACATGCCTGCCAACAAACCTATAGAGACAGTGAGGAAGATTCACTTGTTTTATCTGAATACCTACTAAGGTAGGCAGGAATACAAATCCTCCTAGTGAACCCATACTTCCCTTCACTTCCAGAAACCAACACTTAGAACCTGTCATTTAGTGCTTGTTTCATGAACTTGAAAGAAAGAGATTTCACTGACATGATGTTAAGTATCTCTGATGGATTTGCTCCAAGGTAGCTTTATTTAAGAATAATTCACTGGAATAGGGCACTCACTCATGTCTTATATCTTCCTGATGTACTTTATTCAAGTAGAGGCTTGGCTGTGTAAGCTATTTTAATTAACACTTAAAGATAAGACTTCACCATCTGCTCTCCTTTATAATTACCAATGTAAAGGGAATCTCATTCTCAGTAGTATCATTAAAATACAAGATAATAAAGAAAATACATAAATGCATGCCATTTTTTTTCATTCCAAGGGCACTCATTTGCTGTGTTCCTTTTTACTGGTTTTGTCTCCTCTAGGACTCAAAGGACAGAGCAGCACTAAATGGTGCCCAAATATTTCCTTGACTGAGCCCTTGGGACTGCCTTTCAAATAATGCATGACTCATATGAGCTTCTGAATCACAGAAGAGAAAATTGTATTGTACCAATATCATTCTGGACCAATGAAACTGCATTAAAGAAATTTCATGGAATTTTTCTTTATTAAATTCCCCAACTTTATCTGTTATGAGGGGAAAGGGTATTCATCAATAACATAAAAGTAAAAACAGGAATCATACCAGCAAAAGATGCAAAAAATTAATGAGTGAAGTAAATAAGTTCCTTGAAGTATTGCAGTACCCAAAGCTATAATTTCCATTCTCCAGGTTACTCAAGACCCCTTTTAGTCATGGTTTCATGTGTCCTGCAATGACCTCACAACGTGCAGAGCAATCTAACCATCCTTTCCGTCAGCATGGCCAGCAGGGAGAATGCTCACAAGTGCCCCACTGCCTCCTGCAGCACCAGCCAGCCATAAACACTTGTTATCAGCTGTACACCAAGGACAAAGCTGAGACAACACCCAGCAAACCACTCACACTGAGGGGAACAAGCGCTTGGAGCAGCACTGACCGAGAAGATTTTGTGTCATAAACAAGGAAACTCCTAGCAGTTAGTTCCCAGTATGTTTGGGAGAAGTTTGTCTTTTAACTGTCTTTACTGAAAAAGACAAGTGTGTGAAGGAAGGGATCTTACTATTTTCCTACCAGTTTCTTTTGCTCGTGGAAGGGAGACCAAACACAGGACTCTTTGTACATGTCAAAGGGAGTCTCTTGGCACCCCAAAGGCCCTCTGGAAGACCCTTTCCCTGACTCCCTACACACAAAGAAACCATCTATGTAGTTTTTCTATTGTTCAAGTACAGAGACAGATGAGGTTCCTTTGCAGAAAGGGCATCAGTGATATTTTGAATGAAAATAGTTATACTTGCTATTAGATTACTAGTACTATTTTTAGATGTAAACAAAGAAGATGTCATTCTATAAATTATTCAACAGCTGTCAGATAGAAACACTAGGACTCACAGAGATTTTAACTTGCCCAGAACTGGAGTCTGGTTTGTTCCCAACTGCAGATTTTTCCCAAAGAAAAAACAATGTTTTTGAAATTAATTCAGATACAAAATTATTTAAAAAATATATTGATCTTAGATTTATAGCTCATAATTCCATCAGTTTCTTCATTACTTCAACATTTCATTTTTAGCTTTACTTTATTTCTGCAGTTTTTGATAGTTAATACTAAATAGTCTTAATTCATAAATGTTTTTAATACTTGGACTTATGGAAAGATGAATGCCAGCTTCATAAATTTTCAGCTTCTTTCCACATTTCCATCAGAGTTGATCGTTACTGATATAAGTGCATTTCATTAATCAAACTAAAATGAGATCTATCAAATGTCAGTAATAACTTAGATACGATCTGTTATCTCTTTAGTCACAGCAAGTTATTTCTAGTCTGTTATTCAATATTTATTTGTATTTTTTCATTTCAGTGTGCTAAGGTAAATAACAAAATATGCGAAGTCATTCTAAATTTCCTTGCAACACTGAAAGATAAGAGGTGAATACCATTTCTTATTTTCTTTTAACTTGAGGAGCCTTCATATCAAACATGTTGAAGTTACATGAAACTTAACTTTGAATGTCTTCCACTCATGGAAGGGCTTGGGACAAGATGATTTTCAGAGCTGCCCTCCAAATGTCTGGATTCACTGTTTATATGGGTGAAATCATTCCCATGTGAACCTCAAGGCTAGGCTGATAAAATGCATCCTTTTAGACAGGCCTCAGATCTTGCTCCTGCCCACACAGCTGCCTTGACAGAAACTAGTTCCCATCCAGGAGTGGTATCTTCCTATAGCTTAAAATTATCTAAAAAGAGCTCAGAACCACCACCTTGCTCTCACTGGTGCAAAGTCTCTTTCTTGCTGCTCTCCTGCTCTAACAGAGTTTTACACTAATTTGGAAATTCATCAAATAATACATGTTGGAAGGGATGTCTGGATGTTATCTGTTCCCCCACTACCAGCCTCCCCAAGTTAGGTCAGCTTAGACCAGGTTGTCCAGGATCTTCTCCAGCTGTATTGTGAGTTATTTTTGAAATGGAAGCATCACATCACCTTTCAGCAACCTGTTCCAATTGTGTATCCGTGTCTGACAGATGCAGCTGAGGTACCCCTAGCAGTGTTTTGCACAGAAGGAGGTCATTTGGTACAACTCTAGTTTGTAGCAAAACACTTGTACAGCGCTAGACATGAATGCCAGCTTCATAAATGTGAGGCCAAAGCTTTCAGACTTTGTCATATATATCATGGTCATTCCTCCAAGCCACGGCAGGAACAGCACTATCTAAATAAGAGCAAAAGAAAGTACATGTTTACTCAACATCTCCCTCCACACAGCCATTGCTTTAGCTCCTGTCCATGAATCTAAACCATGAAGATATATCAGAGACTATTCTTAATCACAGCTCCAGGACTGCATGGAGGAGGTAGAGATTTTTGTTTTTTGGAGTCAGTGAAACTGTGTTATTGAAAAGATTGTACTTGAACATGATGAAAGTAAAACAGAATCTGAAGAATTTCTAAAAACCTTCCTTATTGTGAGTCAGCACAGAGAATTTGCTGGCATCTTTTTATTTTTCAGTTTCTATACCAGCTCTTACAGGATGCCATTTTAGAAGCAGTTGTACGTTTTTGCAGTGTGGGATTTTTCCCTAGAGTTTTTCTTGGTAAAACTTCTTGTTTGCCTGAGAGTACACATACATTTTGAAGATAATACAGGGATGATGTATACTCAGACCTTTAATGCTACTAAATGATGCATTCCATACTTTGAAGTTTACAAAAGGGCTCTAGAGGCTGGGATTTAAATGCTCACCCCAGAAATATAAGACATCATAGCTACATACTTGTGATTCCTGTGCATTGCATGAGGATGATCTGACACTTCACATAACAGCCTCAAATCCAGCATGTTTACCAAGAAACTAACGTCAGTAACAGAATGAGCAGCCTGTCTTTCTCCTTGAATAGCATAGGGCACCTGAGGGGCTGCAGAAGAGCATTGCATTTTTTCTTTTTATTCCAGAGGGTTTGCTGAAAGTTTTCTGCAGAGAGAGAATTGATTCAGTGGTTCTGAAATAAGCAAGGCTGAAGGCCTGAAACTTCCTGCCCTGTTGTTTGCCCAGTAGTGGGACTTCTGGATTCAGATCTCTGCTGCAGCAGAAATACAATTATCTTAGAGATAAGATAGAGTCCAGGCTGTTCTTACTTCTTGTCCTCTTGGCTCCACAAGTTTGGCATTATCATCTGGTAATACAAAGGCACCTATGGCATTCACCTTCTCCCTGCAGCTCTAGGATTGGGTGAAGCACAGGCTCATGACAGAAGGATGGTCACCGACTCCAGTGTCCAAGGAAAAACTGGGCATAGCTTGGGATTTCACTGCTGTTCTTCCCAATTTCAGCCAAGAGATATTTTAGCACATGCAGAACTTCAGTGGTAGGATATATAGAACCTTGAAACTTCTCTGGGACATGACTAGTGAATTTCACGTGTTTTCAAGTTTAGCTAGCAACTGAACAGATGTTTTCTCATCTGTAATTTTGAACCATGACACCCTGATATTTATCCATATATTGTAGCTGGCACTGAGAGCCTTTCCTGTTCTCCGTATTACAATTACCACTGAAGCTGATGATGTTTGCCCTTTTTATATCACCAAATTCAATTCCTGCTAGCAGCCTTTTAATTAACTCTGATGTTCAGTAGACCAGTCGTCAGAGAAAGGCAAAAGGGGATAATAAAATTTCATTTTGCCCATGCTTACTCCTACTGAAAATTATGACTCAGTGGGAGAAGAGGAGGCCGACATGTAGCAATGAATGATTCATTACAAATATCTCAGAACTCTGACAGCACTTATCGTTACATTTTTTTATAAATGTGTTTCCTGGAGAGAATCCCATGTCCAGATCAGTCCTTCAGTGCAGGCAGGCTCAGTTTCACTCAAAACAAAGGTGGCCAACAGCAGCTTCAAGCAAGCTTTATAAGCCTTTCAAATTTCTAGTTTCCTTTGAGATAATCTCAAGAAATTTTGTATTTATGTCCATTTTTTCCCCAGGCCTTTAGGGATGGTAAGTAAAGGCTGTATGTGTTTTGTAGATGCAACCCAAAACCAACTTCTGGGGAAGTTGGTAGTTGGGTACTAGTAAAAAAAGTGAAAACTTCTTGACAAGTAGGAGAAGGTAGTTTATTTTTTATTGTACTAACTCGCATAGACAGAAGAAATAGGAAAATGTTAATGTACAGAAACTTTGTGTATTGAGCAGAAGGAACAGATTTTAAAGCTGCACAGAAAGTTTAGTTCTTGCTCTTGTGCAAACCAAAAATAAACATATCCTTGTACCTGATAATTTTTCTATGACTTAAATTTTTCTGCCTGAATCTTTTAACCAAAAGAACAGTAGACCTCACCCAGATGATTTCCTGTTGTTCAGTTAAAATCTGCAGCAGCTGAAACAAAGGAGGGGTTTAGAATCTTCATTTAAAAGGAAAAAAATTAAGCAGAAAATGACTAATCTTGCATCACAAAAAGTGTAGTTGAGGTACAATGTGAATACTGACAAGAATCATCTTGTTCCAGGTGCCATCTGCAATTTCTTTACAAATAAAAAGCTGTGGGTGAAAGCCTTCTTACAAGCACCTGCTGCCAGGGAGCTCACCCAGCAAAAGCTGCCCCTGCTCTGAGTCAGCTTTACTTCAACATCCACACTATTGAACAAAGTTGTGAAAAAAGGGGTCACTTCAGGGGGCTCCCAGGTGTTCAATCCTCCCACTCTGGCCCCTCACAGCTGAGCGTTACCTAATCCCTGAGCACCAACACTGTTCAACACAAGCTTCCTGCTGCCCAGGTGTGTCTTTGGAGAAAACAAACATGTGGCTAGCCTGATGTAGTTGTAGATGAGAAACAGCCTGATGGCTGAATGGTAGGAGAAAGAGCTGCATCTCTGGTGTTTTAAATCAGATTTGGGGTTACAAATCAGCCCAGCTCTCCGAAAGAGCATGAGGCTGCTCCACCACGGGCCAGCAGTGCCTGAGTGAGTGATATTGCTGAGGCTCTGGTCTGCACGTCTGTGGCCCTTTCCCAGAGCTGGGAAAGCCTTCACTCAGCTGCAGCACCTCCCCTTGTCTTCCCCAGGCTGCTGTGGCCATGGCCTTGTCTCTGCAAACACCAATATCCACCACATCCACCTGGTTATGGTGGGCTCCCATGGACAAGGGTTTCCACCAGCACAGGAATCACCCCTTCTTTCCCACTTTTCCTACTCCTTGACTACAGTTTCAGTTTGCAATATAGGAAAAATACTACCTGGGGTGATGAATAGAACACATCACCTTTTCTCCTCTGTTTTCCATTTCTTGGCACAGGTTGTTGTTCTGCTTCTTGTACTAACCAGACTGCTGCCCTGTCCCACCCTGTCCCACCCTGTCCCACCCTTAATTTCTATTTCAAGGAGCTGGGGTGGATATTGACTCTAGGAAGGCAATGTATTTATAATCTTTTAATTTTTTTCTTTGGATAAAGATCAGCATCAGCCCTCCTGTCCTGTCAGCATTTCTGACTTGTCCAGGATGATCTGAAAAAAGTGTCTGAGCACAATTTTTGCAATGTAATTTGTTTTGCAAATTGCGATTGCTTCTGGCTCAGGGGCAATCTCTTCCTGGCATAAATCCCAATGATACTGTAAAATTAATTCTAGGGGTGAAAAAAAAAGCTTGTTGCAAATAATTTGATAAAATACATAATTTCTCTTGGAAAAACTAAGCTGTACAGAAATCTGGCATGCTTTCATTCACCTAACTGTAAAAAAGTTACATTTTAAAAAAATGAGAAACATTAATTATGAATGGCTCAGGCTGTTGCAGGAAAAGAAGAGATACATGTATGGAAAATGAAGTTTAACTATGCTTTTCTGTAGTGTTTCTATTGAAATAAAGTATGTTGTTTAGCACATGACTAACTCTCTAATTCTTTTGATAGGAAAAAAACATGTAAAAATTATATGCCTTATTACCCTACAATGTGTCTGTGATCGTGACTTCTAAAGTTGGAATCAAAAAGAAAAGAGACCTTTCTTACTCATCACTTGGTGTTAATACAAAAGCACCATAAGGAGCAGATGAAACAAACCATTTAAGTTAATATACACTTGTCAAGCAAGAGGCAGCATGATGGCATGACTCCAGTCTCTCAGAGGAAGGAATTTTTTTGTTCAGCGAAAGCTGATATCTCAGTGAGCCGCCCAGCACAAAAATAGGAAATGAAGCTAAGAAATGCAAAGCTCTTACATTCCTCTCATCTTTTCTCTTTTCTCCTTGCACCAATAAATTGCTATCTTTAATTTTATGGGAGTATAGAAAGAAGAAAACAAACCATAGCTTGTCATCAGAGCTTGACAAAACTAGAAAGAAGTTTTCTTTTGTTGTCAACATACAATGACAATTTTCACAGTACTGTTACAGGTATCAGCTCCCTATAAATATTTCTGTCCTATTATAGCTAAGCAATACTTAGGGGACAGAAAGCACTTGAATGCTTTCAACTGCATGAAAACCTATCCCTTGCTAAAGGAACAAACAGCCAGTGGACTGCCAGCAAAGTCACGTAGCAGAGTCTGAATTACATGCATGCCAGAGTTCATTTGGATCTCTCAAATTTAAAGGACAATGCTCTCTTGTGTGCCAATCTGTACTTCATTACCTCATTAGGTAAAAATCAAACAAGGGCCCAATCCTCTCTCAGCAGACTCATCTAGTTGAAAACTCTCTAATTTATATTTTCACTAATTCACAAATTCACTAGCTGACAAAGGCAATAGCGCACAAACTCAGTCTCTCAGCCAGTGACAATGTTGCTCTCACTTTAGCTTAGTAGTACTGCTCCTGTTGGGCCAAAACCTGGGCAGGAGTCAAATAATCCACCCACACTGCCCCACTTGAGTATAGGCAAAAACTCTGGTAAGTCCCACGCTGCAGTGGGTGGGATACTACTACTCTTCCTGTCCCACTGTGAGGGTACGGCAAAGCTTTGAGCCTTGGAAAGTCCATTCCCATTGGAAAGTCTAGCATCACAGTTTATTATTAGATAACATGCTTTCAGCATGATGTTAGCACTTACTCTGGATGCATAAAAAACCAAAATACAGAAAAAAAATACAATGATCCTGAGTTTCAACCTAAGATGCAATATGCCAGTTGCAGATGGTGACAATCCATAAAAATCTCATACCAATTATGTTTAGCAGTTTTTTCAATTCCTGGTACAGTCTTGACAGTCTGGTCAGTATAGAAGCAGTCATTTGCTTTTGATAAACAATTGTTTTCTTATACTTGTTGATTAAACTTTTTAGTTCTTCAGTTTGAGAATGTACTATGTCCCACATTATTCCTAAGAGTCATGTCCAAGTTGCAAGATAGTATTCCAGCAGCAAAAACATGAATTAGATTTTTAGTTTCTATAAAGTCATCCTGCCATTACAGAAAACACCACAAAGCAAACCAAATGCATATACAACCCAATTTTTACTTGAGTACAACCATGCAGTGATCACACACCTAGCCTCAATAGCAGTTACTTGAGGCCATATTATTTGTACAAGGGCCTTGTAGCTCTAAATGTTCAGGGCATACCATTAGTGCTTTCCCCATTTTTCATCCATGAGTACTGAATTGGTTACCTTTGTTATCCATGCATTTGGCCCCTTGAACTTACAGCCACATTCTCTCTAATAATAGGGAATAGGGTGTGTAAATGGGCTCATTTTCACCTTCCCTACTTGTGGTGTGGTGCTACACAGATCTACCCTACAGACTGCTTTTGCTTGCTACTCCTAAGCCTTGATAAATGGAAGTTATGATACTGACATCCATCCAAATAACTGGGACCCTAACATCACAAGATTCCCATTATGGATCCAATGGGCTTGCAGTCCATATTCATTTATAACAAAGATTTGCATCACAACACAAACAATGGCATTGCTGAAATTTGAAACAGATTTGGGAACATCAGCATACATTTCCTTGAAAATCTTCTGGAGTTTTCTCCAAGGGTTTAGGCTAATTATCAAGATGTCAGTAGTTGCATCCTTGCCATTTATTATATCCAGGGTCTGTTCAATTATAGCTTGTCTGCTTAATAGTCCTAGACTGGATACTTAATTATTAAGGATTTCTGGACTGACAGAGTTCAATGCTCCTGTGCCCAATCTGACTGTTCCTAATCCTCCAGAAAGATTCCTAACTTTGCAGATGTTCTGGTGGGACAGCGGCATTGTTCACATATAAGTACTATCTATTATGAGCAATGGGATTATACTTGAGCTAATGTTGTCCCATCAAACCCGAATGGAACATCCAAAAACTTCAGAGGTAAAAATTGCAAATCTTTTTGGAAATCCTTGACTAACTATTAGTGCTGTATTAGTGGTAATGGGAAGTTGGGAAATTTCAAATTTTTTACTGCCCCCTGTGAGATGCAATCTTGATGGCTAGTTGGCTCACAGACTTAAAATGAATTCTAATGGTTCTGTCTCCCAGCAGGCATCACCATACCTTGTTGTGTTATCTGTTATTTCGCACATGTACAACTGCACAAGAGGAAAAACTTACACAGAAGAGTAGGAGCTTCAATAGTGTTGTGACTGTTTTGGGGGGTCCTTCATAATGTATTAATTTCTCTACCAAGCCCAGGTTGCCAGATTCTGGGAGAAATCTTTCAACAAATGTAAGGTATAGGCAATCAGACAGATATCTGATTCTTGCTACCTCACTAGTGGGTTTTGAATATACTGGACCTCTCAGTCTATGTCATTGAAAAGGTGTGCTTGATTATACCACATCCATAGGTCTGCTTGATTGTTGCACTGTGCATCAACATTTCTCTAACAGTATCTGAGAATTCCCAATGGAAGGGTCAGGCTTGTTTGATTATGAAGGATAATTACTTTCTAGATATTGTCAACATTCTCTCTGGTGATAACATCCCACTACAGGGAGTGTTAATGCAGTTTCAAGGAATAGGTACTGTACTTGCTGGATGGACACTTTCCACAGCAAACAAACACATTTCACTCATGTCCAGGATATCACTGGCTCTTTGGGACTTATGACTTGGACTGTATTTACTCTGTAATGGTAAATTTCACTTCCATTTCCCATGTTCCTTTCCCTCAAACACACTGCAAAGTAACCCAGCATTTTCAGAGCAACAGTGGTGAATTCTTGCCTGATGTCCTGGATGCCACACTGAGGTGTTCAAAGCATCCTGATCCCGTTGGTTCAGAGCAGGAAATGGTTCAAAACTTTTATACAGTGACTGCCAGTTGCTGTCTGTCAGGATTTTAAAAATTGCATGGCCTCAGATACATTTATTTCCTGATTAGTGACACCATTTCACCATTTTTTAAACAACTGGCTTAATCTTTCTCCTACACCACTCTTCTGAGGTCAACGTAGTTAGTGCAAAGTCCACTTAACTCCATGCCCAAGACAATATTTCTGTATTAATTTATTTTAAAAGCTACCTGACTGTACTTGTTTTGTCATTGGCTGTGTAGCAAAACCTGGTGGCAAAACACTGTACAGGGGGCTTACATGCTGCACCTAAAGGTAGTGTTTTAACAGCCAGCATAGGTGTAAGAATAGGTGTTGGCAATGCAATTTTATGTTCCTTCCCTGGGTCAAGGATTCAGTCCCTGCCAGTTATTTGTAAGCTGGTAACAGCTTCTTTCAGAAGTGGAATGACAGAGCTTATCAGTGCCACACGCACACATACACTGCCCAACAGTGACCTCCTGTGGCAATGGGAATGTCTCCAGGTCTTCCGACAAAACAGCAGTGGTCAGACTGATTAAAATGTGAACAAAAGGAGTAAATGTTTACAGTAGAATCCGTGCCAGGTGGAAGCCCATTGCTCCCTGTCTGCTTCTGGTACATGTCATAGAATCACAGAACCAGAGAATGACAGGCTGGACGATCCAACCTTTCTTGTCAAAGCATTGTCTAGACAAGATGGCCCAAGCACCACACCCAGCTGGATCTTAAATGCATCCAGTGTTGGGGAATCTACTGCTTCCTGGGGGAGATAATTCCAATGGCTGATTGCTTTCACTGCAAAAAATGTTCTTCTTGTGGTGAAACAGAATTCCCCCCGGAGTAATTTTACCAATTACCCCTCATCCTTTCCATGGGATTCTTGTAAATATGGAATCTCCATCTTTGTGGCCACCCTTCAAATACCAGAACATGGTAATAAAGTCTCCCATAAGCCTCTTTTTCTCAGAAAAAGAACAAACTGAGCAAACCTACTTCCGACTGAACAAACCTAACCTCTCTTCATGTGTCAGGCTTTTCAGTCATTGGGTCATCTTCTCTGGACCCACTCCAGCCCATCCACATTGTTTTGCTTACCAGGGACCAAAACTGAACAGTATTCCAGATGTAGCCTGAGGAGTGCTGTATTGAATGGGATAGTGATTCCTCTGCCTCTGCTGGTGATATGATTTTTGATGTAGCTCAGCACCCTGTTAACTTTCTCTGCACTGTTCACCCATGTTGAACTTCTTGTCTACCAGGCCCCTCAGGTTCCTTCCCATGTAGCTGCTCTCCACCCAGGTAGATCCCAGCCTGTGCTGCCCTCCTGGCTCATGGATGCCCAGGTGCAAGATCTTATATTTGTCCTTGTTGAACTTCATAAAGTTCTTGCTAGCCCATTCTTCCAGCCTATCCAGGTCTTCCTGCAGGCTGTCTCTCCTTTCCAAATGGTCTACTCCCCCACTCAGTTTGGTGTCATTGACAAACTTCAGCTGAGCAAAGAAATGCTGCTGGAGAGGAGAAATACAAGCCCTGCTGGCTGTTGAACAGTAAGGGCTCTGGGCTGACCCTTCTCTTGAGATGGAGAGAACGGCAACAGCACAGGTACCAATAGTGACAGGAGCAATGGGTGTTCATTATCTCCCTTCCACTTCCAAAGAGCTCCTCTCCACCCCCACAGATGAGACGTCTGGCCACAGCTTTTGTAGCAGCTCCTTATTCTCCTCTGGAGCCGGAGCCCTTCATCCCTAACAAAATGGTGCCAAACACTGCCTTCCCAGGTGACCTTTGGTGCACTTGGAGACAGCTCACAACTGACTCAGGCTTATGCAGGACCAAGCTGGTCCAAACCAGGGATGTTCAAGACCTGCAGTCCCTACTGCTGCTCTTGGGTCTGCTGCTGAACTGCATGGGTACTGAAGGCTTCAAGGTGCTTTTCCTCCTTGCTGCCCTGCAGGAAAACAACGGCTCTGAAGACGTGACCCTGGTGTTGTGTGTCTGCCTGTCCTTTTTCAACAAGTCCCTCTGCAGTTCATACCTGAGGATGGTGCTTTAGGATATCCCCAGGGCTCTCTTCTGCCTTGGTCCACTTCCCCTGCTATGACCAGAGCAGGGGAAGAGCAAAAAATCTGCCAACAGGGATGTGACAATGTCCCCTGCCTCAGAGGAAGTGGGGGCTTAACTTCTGCAGGAGGGCTAAGCCAGTTCTCTGAAGCTGAGGGAGAGGCAGTAGCCAACATCACCTGACCCAGGAGGCTGAGGAGCTTCTGGAGGACCAGGAGCATGTTCTAGGGGAGGGGATGTCCATCTGTTGCAACTCCTGCAGTGCCATTGTGACCACAGAAAGAGGAGCAGGCACCCTGAGGCATGACTGCATCTTGGACTGAGCTCCAAGTGTAAGGAGAGCTTTGGCATGTGTCTGACAGGTGTTTACCAAGTGGGACAGCTTGGTGGAGAATGCCTCTAGAGCAGGCAGCAGTGTGCCAGGCTTGCATCTCCTTCTGTGTTTGTCCCCTTCAACAGTGGGGGATGTTGGGGTTTCTTTGGGCCAAGGCTGGTTCTGCTGGTGGTCAGGGCTCTGAGTGGCCACCCTCTGGTCACCCACCATGGCCATTCAGGCAAAGGCCAGCTGGACCCAACAGCAGTGTCCCCACAGTCTGTGGCATCGCACACTGACAGAGAGTAGTGCTGGGGCAGAGCTGGGCCCATGAAGGTTTCAGCAAAGCATTGTACTGGCATGAACACTTGAGTCTTTTGGTTTTGATCAGCATTAGAGCCCTGCTGCCCCAACCTTCTGCATGGGGCCATTTCAGAAATTTGGCTGTGGGCAGAACTACTTTGAGCCCCGATGGACAGAGAGGACTTTTTGGAGAGTGCCCCAAAGGACTGAGCAGTTCAGGGTTGGTGCAAGGAGAGACAGTGGGGTAGAGCATTTGGTAGGACCAGAGTTCAGGGAGAGAAACAAGAAAGAAAGCAGAGGACAGCACTGTCAGTGATAGGAAACACTTGGCAACAACAGCAGCTTTCCCTTGCTCTTTGTGCTTTGCAGCATTCCCTGTGTCTGCCCAAGCTCCAGGCGCAGCAGGAACTGTGAGTTCAGACTGGGCAGACGTGCACTGCATCAGAATGCTGTGCACCTGTCGGCTGCCTCTGAGCTCACAGCAGCCCGACTGCTTTTAAAAGAAAAAAGCTAATCACCTGTGGTTTCCATGACTGTTTTCTATAGGAACTGCCTTCCCATGCATCTATTCCTCCCTTTTACTTGCCCTGCAAGAAAAAAATTTAAGAGAGGTGCAGAGTAAAGCTCCGACCTTGAGACTTCTTAAGTCACTGTCATGCTTGCTACTGAACTTCGTTCACTCACTTGTGTATCAAGAAAATCCACTGTCCCTTCTTTTGAGAGTGAAGTGCAGGACTCCATCCATGACGGCAGCAGGAAGGCTGTTGCCAAGCTTGGTCCAGGCTGGGGTCTCAGGCTTTACTGGAGTTGTGAGGAAGGGCACGCTGCAGAAATTTCTTTCCTTCCTCTAGCATGTATTCTCCTCCAGTTACCTGTCAAAGCCAGCCAAAATGTTGGTGCTGATTAAGCAGGCCCTGTTATGGCCACACTTCCTTTTCATGCTGTCTCAGACTTCCTGATAGAGGAAGAGAGTGCCATGGTGGGAATTAGTGTTGCCTTAGTTGTACCTTCCTCTCCATCCACGTCTTGAGTCCTCCTCAAAGGAGGACTGTAAAGAAAGGACAGTCTCAGCAGTGTGTTTACATGTGCTGCTGTGGTCTGATCTCTGTGGCACTGCTCTGTCAGCAGGCACACATCACAGAGGAAAAGGCCATTCATTTCCCCTTCTCATTTCAGAAGGAGCCCTCTGGTTTTTTTTTCTCACCTCAGGCTGCAGATGCTGGGCCACTGTGGAACCTGAGCCACAATTCCTGCCTGTCTTGAGTCAGGTCCCACAGGGATCCTGGCGAAGAAGAGGGGCAGGTATTGGGTCAGTTTTATCTGGCAATAGATCCTATTTATTTTCCCCAGACTGAGTGCAAGGCCATTGTGCTGGGGATACAAATGGGCAGGGGAGCACGGCTGGGAGGGGTGGGAGGTGGCTCTGCTGGCAGCTGGCAGCTCTTGGCACACATGGAAGGCAGGATGGCAGATGGGGCAGCACAGAAACAGATCTGTGTGATGGTCAGGGAACACAAATAGTCGAATGGAATAGATGAGACCACTCTTGGCACTGAGGAAGCACCAGGAAAGGAAGCCCTGTCATTAGAGAGTGGATGGGGGTGGGAGGGGGTTGGAAGCCCAGAGAGCCCTTTTGTGTCTGGATGGACACAAAAGGCCAAATTACCAAAAGTAAAGTCAAGGAAAACTCTGGCTCTGTCAGTCAGAACCAAGTTCAAGTCAAATCTTGTTCAGCCAAAGGGGAGGCTGTAGCCGACCTCACCTGTCCTAGGAGGATGAGGAGCTTCTGCAGGACCAGGAGTGCATTTTAGGGAGGGAATGTCTAAGAGGAAAACGCCTGAGTGGTACAATCCTTGGTTTTGAGGGGCCTTGTTCTTGTTCCCAGTCTTCCAGTTCAGGGTCCTGGGTATGCTGAGAACAAGTGCTCTTACTCTTAAAGACTGAAGCTGAGGAGGGATTAAGTACCTGAGCCTTTTCCTCATCCTTGCCGCTATGTTTCCCCCCATATCCAATAAAGTGTTGGAGCAAATTAGGTAAAATATGGAGAAAACAAGATAAGTTATGAAAATATATGGGAAAATCAGGGGGCAATTAGGGTGAAATTGAGAAAATTGTGGAAAGTGTGAAAATTGTGGAAACTGTCAAATTCAGAGAAATGGGGGAAAATTGGGGGAGATTGCAGCAAAGTAGGATGGAATTAGGGGAAATCTAGAGAAAGTGATAAAAATTAGGAGAAATATGAAACATTTGGTAAATTTGGGAGATAAATTTCAGTTAGGGGAAATTAGGGATATAGTCTGGTGAAAATTTTGGGAAAATAAAGGGAATTGAGGAAATGTGGAAAAAATGAAATATCTTAGGGGAATCAGGGAAAATGTATGGAAATTTAGGGAATTGTAGGGGAAACAAAGAAAAACTTGGGGGTAGTGGAGCAAATTGAGGGAGATTAGGGAAAATACCAGGAGAATAAGGAGAAATTTAGGTGTGAAAGGTCAGAATAAGAAAATCAGGGGACATACAGGGAAATAAGGGAAAATTGAGGGAAACTAGCAAAGTGAGGGAATTAGGAGAAATTAGGGAAAACAAAATTTGGCCATAATTTGGGGAAATCAAGGGGAAAACCAGGAAATTTGGGGCAAACTGCAGTGTAAAATAAGGACATTTGGGGAAAAACCTGGAAAATTTGGGAAAATTAGGGGACACCAAGGAAATTCAGGGCAAATTGATGGAAATATAGGGAAAACAGGGGGAAACCAAGTTAATTTGTGGCAAACAGGGGGACATTTAGGAAAATCAGGGGGAAAAGAAAGTAAATTTGGGGAAAAATTAAAAAAACTTTGAGGGGAATAAGAAGAATTAGGTGAAATTCAGACACCTGGTTCTCTGTAGGGCATCTAATGGGATTGATGGGGCCTGGATGCCTGGGTGCCCCTGTCTATTCTTAGGTGAGCTTTGGGGGTCCAGGGGGGGAAGGGGAACCTGTGGGGCCAGCCCCATATATGGTTATGAGGTGAAGGTGCCCCACAGCCCCACTGGCGTCACAAGCTGATCGGATGTCAGGGGTTGTGGGGGGGGATGTCCCAAAAATATCCCATTGTGGGGGAAGGGAGAGGGAACAAAGGGATGGGAGGAGGGGCACAGATGCCTGAGTTCCCTTGGAGGGGGAAGGGGGGTCACACCTGTCCTTTGTCTGTCTGTCCCTTCCCCCACCCCAGGGGGACCCAGGCATCCAGGCGAGTCTTTTGGCTTGCCTCATCTATCCCATAATAAACTGGAGGGTTGGAGGGCAAGGGGAGTTAGAGGGGGCCCCTATGGGGGCTGAGAGTGGGGTATCCTGTGGGTCTGGGGGGTCCTGTGGGTCTGGGGGAGCCCTATGGGGATTCTGTGAGGCTAGCAGTGGGTTGTATGGAAGGTCCATAGGGCCAGTAGTGGCCTGTGGTAAGGGGGGGAACCATGAGGGTCCTATAGGGAAATATTTAGAGGTTCTATAGGGCTGGATATGGGTCCTATAGGCCCATGGGACTGGGGGCGGGTGTCTGGGAGCAGGTTCTATGGGGCTGTGTGCACTCACAGGGATCCTATAGAAAGGAAGTAATGGGAACGCTGTGGGGCCGAGAAGAGTTCTCTGCATGTCCTATAGGGCTGGAGTGAGGCCTTATGGGGCTGGGGGAATCCTATGGAGCTGGAATTAGGTCCTATGAGGTAGGGGGAAGCTATAGGGTCCTTGTGGGTGTGAGATTTGGGGATCCCATGGGACTGGTGGAGCTTTATGGGTCCATAGGGGTCACTGGACCCTATGGTGCGGTGAAGGTCCTGTGGGACTACAGAGCAGAGGGAGGTCCTTATGGATTTGGGGAGTGTACTGTAGATCCACAGGGGTCACCGTGTCCCTATAGGGCAGTAAGGTGGCCCTGAGGTCACTGTGCATGCCCCCTCCCCCCCTCCTGGTGACGCAGCTGCAGGGGGGAGGGGGGGATATAAGGGGGGTCCCCCAGGCAGCGCCTGCAGACCCAGGGGCAGGTGGGGCAGGGGGCACTTGGAGCACTGTGAGGGTCTGGGAGGGGGTTATGGGGGAACTAGGGGCAACTGGAAGGGATTGGGAAAAAACTGGGAGGAACTGGGAGGGTCTGTGGGTGAACTGGGAGGGACTGGGAGGGTCTATAGGAGAACTGGGAGGGTCTATGGGGGAACTGGGAGGGACTGGGATTATACTGGGAGGGTCTATAGGGGAACTGGGAGGGACTGGGAGGGACTGGGAGGATCTAGGAAGGAACTGGGAGGGTCTTTGCAGGAGACTGGGATGATACTGGGAGCATCTGTGGGAAAACAGGGTGGGACTGGGATGATGCTGGGAGAGTTTATGTGGTAACTGGGAGGGACTGGAGTGATACTGGGGGAGGAGGGAGGGTACTGGATAAATCCTAGGGGGATACTGGAATTTACTGAGCAGTCGTGTGTGTGTGTGTGTGTGTGTTTGTGTGTGTCTGTGTCTGTGTCTGTGTCTGTGTGTGTGTCTGTGTGTCTGTGTGGTGGTGTACTGGAGAAGTACTGGCAGGGCTGGGCAGGGATGCTGGGATATAATTGGACATATTGGAATATACTGGGACATACTGGGACATACTGTGGGGGGGTGGTTGTGTCCCGGAGCAGGACCGGAACCGCCCTGAGTCTGCACTGTCACCCCCTGACTCGGAGACCACAGAGAGAGGTGGGGCTGGGTAGTGGAAGGAACTGAGGGGTGTCTGGGGAGACTGGGGGGGACTGGGAGGGTCTGGGATGATACTGGGAGGGTCTGTAGGGAACTGGAAAGGACTGGGAGGGATGCAGGAGTACTCAGGGGTACTGGAAGGCACTGGGGTGGGATAAAGGGCAGGCAGTGTGAGGCACTGCAAGGAACAGGGAGCACTAGGGAGGTCACTGGTACTTCCAAGAAGGAACTTGGGATGGAGATGAGGACTGGCAGGAACTAGGAGCACTGTAAAGGAACTGGGAGCACTGGAGAAGAATGGGAGAAGACGAGATCACCAAGGATGGACTTTGGATGGGGCTGACTGGGAGCACTGGAGAGGAACTGGAAGCATTGAGAGGGCACTCTAGATAACGGAAGCACTGAGGATGGACTTGGGATGGGCCAGCTGGGAGGGGTGGGAGCATTGGAGAGGAACTGGGAGCACTGGGGAGGAATGAAGGAGTTGGGTTGACCAGGAGGAACTGGTAGATGTGGAAAAGAACAAGGAATGATGAGTTCACCAAAGAAAGAGCTGCAATGGGGTCAACTGGGAGGAAGTGGCAGCACTTGGATGGTCTGATCCTTCCTACCCCACCCAGCCCTCTCCAGCGCCACCATGCCTGATGTGGAGATGGCTGAATTTGGGGAGGCCGCCCCCTACCTCCGCAAGTCGGAGAAGGAACGGCTGGCTGCCCAGACCCGCCCCTTCGACCTGAAGAAGGACATCTTCGTCCCTGATGAAAAGGAGGAATATGTCAAGGCCACCATTGTCAGCCGTGAGGGCTCCAAGATCACTGCTGAGACCGAACATGGCAAGGTGGGGGGACCCCAGCTACACCTGGGACACCAGAATATTCCACATGGGACACAAAGAACCCAACCCACCTTCTATAGAACCCAAGAAACATCTAGACCCCAACATGCCTTCTCTGGCACCTACTGGATGCTCAGATTCCACAGCATCTTCTCTAGAACGCAGGAAATACCTAGACCCTGCTCCACCTTTCCCAGAACCCACTGGACAGTTAGACCCCATCCAACCTCCTCTATTACCCCAGAGACAGCCAGACCCCAAAACATCTTCTCTATCACTTGAGGGACACCTAGACCTCCTCTGGCTCTCAAGTGAACATTCAAATGCCCAGCTCCCAGCCCTTTGGGAGCAACTGGGGCAACTCCTTGCCCTGTGTTCCTGCTCCATGGGGTCCTCCTTACCTTGAGCAGACAGTGACGGTCAAGGAGGACCAGATCATGCAGCAGAACCCCCCCAAGTTCGACAAGATTGAGGACATGGCCATGCTGACTTTCCTCCACGAGCCCGCCGTCCTTTACAACCTCAAGGACCGCTACGCGTCTTGGATGATCTATGTGAGTTGTGAGCTCATGAAGTTTTACAGACCCTATCCAGAACTCAGATGCCCCTTCTATAGACCCCTTGGGCCACAGAGGTGCAAGATGTTCCTTCTCCAGATCTCATGGTCCACCTGTAACTAGGATGATCCTTCTTTACACCCCTTGAGCCACCCAGATCCAAGATATCCCTGATCCTTTGGGTCACTAAAAACCACAATGTCTCTTCTCCAGATCACATGGGCCACCCAGAAAAGGGACATCCTCTCTCCAGACCTCTTTGGTTCCCCATATCCAAGATGTTCCATCTCCTGCCCACAGGGGTTATCTAAACCCAAGATATTGCCTAGCCACAAGAGGTTACTCTGCAGACCTCTTGAACCACCTGGTAGGGTGGCACCTTCTGACTCTGACCCAGCTGCTCCTTTTCCCAGACCTACTCGGGGCTCTTCTGTGTGACCGTCAACCCCTATAAGTGGTTGCCTGTCTACAATGCCGAGGTGGTGGCTGCCTACCGGGGAAAGAAGCGGAGTGAAGCTCCACCCCACATCTTCTCCATCTCTGACAATGCCTACCAGAACATGCTAACAGGTAGGCACCTTCTGCAGGGACCCCATAACCATATTCCCTGATCCTTTTTGGGGAGCAGGAGATGTAGGGCAGAGCCAAGATGAGCTTCAGAACCTCATGTTTCTTCTCATCCCACCAGATCGGGAGAATCAATCCATCCTCATCACGTGAGTAATCCCATCTGTAAACACTGTCTTAATCCTGCTCACAGCTAAGACCCCCCCAACCTGGCACATAGCCCCTCCCCTTCCCTCTTGAAATCATGCCCACTGGCCAACCCTTTATCACTACATGGACTTCTCTGTAGAGGTCCGTTATCCATCCCTCCCTCCCCTGTGAGTTCCCACCCCCAGCACCATAGCACCAGTTTCCAACCATTGCTCTCCTTGGCTACCTTCAGCGGAGAATCCGGGGCGGGGAAGACTGTGAACACCAAGAGGGTCATCCAGTACTTCGCTGTCATCGCTGCCATTGGTGACCGTGGCAAGAAGGAGGCGGGGGCCCCGGGCAAGGTAAGGGCAGTAGGTGGGGGATGACACCCTGGGGTGTGGCAACATTCTGCTGCCTGTCTGTCCAACCAATGACACAATCAACCACCCAAACAATTACCAAACCAAACACCCCAAAATCCAACCAACCAGCCAACCATCGATCACACCTTCCATTCATCTGTCCCATCCCCATCCAACCAACTCTCCATCCACCCAACTCTCCATCCACCCATGTCATCAACCCACATCCCTGTCCATCAACCTGACCACCCACTCAAACCTTCATGGACCACTGTGTTCTCCCATCCATTCAAACCTCACATCCTTCATCCCCTGCACCTTACTGTGAGAAGCCCCCTGACACTGCCCCACTCCATCCAGGGCACCCTGGAGGACCAAATCATCCAGGCCAACCCTGCCTTGGAAGCCTTCGGCAATGCCAAAACTGTCCGGAATGACAACTCATCCCGATTTGTGAGTGTTGGGGGTGGTGTCTGTAAGGAAGAGTCTAGGGGGTGGAGTCTGTGGGGAAGGGTCTGTGGGTTGGGGTGTTCTGGGAAAAGGCGGCCACCTCCACCTCCTTCCACTATTCTTCCAGGGGAAGTTTATCCGGATCCATTTTGGGGCCACTGGGAAGTTGGCATCGGCTGACATTGAGACCTGTGAGTAGGTTGAGGGCTCCATGAGAGGGCATCTTGTTGTCCACCATGTCTCCCTCTATCACTCCATCCACCTGTCCATCCTTCTCCTCATGCCACCATCCATCTATCCTTCCACATCCTCAAGCCTCCCTCCATTCATCCATCTGACCCTCCATCTCCTCATCCCAAATTCCACTCATCTTCTCTTCATTCCCATCCCAGACCTCCTGGAGAAGTCCCGTGTGATCTTCCAGCTGAAGGCTGAAAGAAACTACCACATTTACTACCAGATCCTCTCCAATAAGAAGCCAGAGCTGCTGGGTGAGCTATGCTCCCAACCTGATCCCATAAATACCTGATCCCACACCCCTTTTGGGACCTGCTTGTCCCAACCTCTTTTTCTCCTTTCAGACATGATGCTGGTGACCAACAACCCCTACGACTATGCCTTCATCTCCCAAGGAGAGACCACAGTTCCATCCATTGATGATGGGGAGGAGCTCCTGGCCACAGATGTGAGATGGGAGGCCATCAGGCAGTGCGTATGTGTCTCTGTGGGCTGTAGAAGATCTTGAACACATTTTTGCCCCACAGAGTGCCTTTGATGTCCTGGGATTCACTCCAGAGGAGAAGAACTCCATCTATAAACTGACAGGAGCCATCATGCACTTCGGCAACATGAAGTTCAAGCAGAAACAACGGGAAGAGCAGGCAGAACCAGATGGCACAGAAGGTTGGGTCCAACCAAGGTTGAGGTGGAAACTGGCGTGAACTCCATGACCCTTCCAGGTTCATATTTTCACTTCTTCATCCTCAGAGGCAGACAAGTCAGCTTACCTAATGGGGCTGAACTCAGCTGATCTTCTCAAGGGGTTGTGCCACCCTCGGGTCAAGGTGGGCAATGAGTATGTCACCAAGGGGCAGAATGTCCAGCAGGTGAGTATGACATCACAAAATATCTTCTTTTTGGGGCGACATGGTGCCATCTCCAGCAAGGAGAACACCAAGAGGCCCTCTCACTGGTGGAGCATCCTTCTTCCAGGTGATTTATGCTGTCGGAGCCTTGGCCAAAGCTGTGTATGAGAAGATGTTCAACTGGATGGTGACCAGGATCAACAATTCACTGGAGACCAAGCAGCCACGGCAGTACTTCATTGGTGTGCTGGACATCGCTGGCTTTGAAATCTTTGATGTAAGCCCTGGTTGACTGTGTTGTGTTGACTCCATTGGATGTAGATTTGATCATACTGGATGGTCAGATGACTTTGTTTTCACTTGTGTTGACTCTGCTGGGGCTCAGGTTGACTCCGTTGAACATATTAGCTGTTCTGCTGACCACACCGACCACCTCCTCTCTCCTTCCCCAGTTCAACAGCTTTGAGCAGCTCTGCATCAACTTCACCAACGAGAAGTTGCAGCAGTTTTTCAACCACCACATGTTCGTGCTAGAGCAAGAGGAATACAAGAAGGAGGGCATTGAGTGGGAGTTCATTGACTTTGGCATGGACCTCCAGGCCTGCATTGACCTCATTGAGAAGGTACCACCTCCCCCAGGGTCTCATGTGAGCTGGGGAAAAGGCCCTTTCTGTTGCAGCTTGGCAGGAACCCCAAAGTTCCTTGGCCAGTTGGATTGTACTTGCTGTTCACTGTAGCCAACAAGGTTTCTTCTTCTTAGCCCATGGGAATCATGTCCATCCTGGAGGAGGAGTGCATGTTTCCCAAGGCCACAGACATGACCTTTAAGGCCAAGCTCTTTGATAATCACCTGGGCAAGTCGGCCAACTTTGGGAAGCCACGAAACGTCAAGGGGAAGCAAGAGGCCCACTTTGCCCTTATCCACTATGCCGGCACAGTGGACTACAACATCATCGGGTGGCTGCAGAAGAACAAGGACCCTCTCAATGAGACAGTGGTGGGGCTCTACCAGAAATCAGCCCTTAAGCTCTTGGCCAACCTCTTTGCCAACTATGCTGGGGCTGATGCACGTAAGAGGAACCCCTTTCCTCAGCATCTGTGGTTCTTTCCACCTTGTCCTTGTCCTATCTCATCCTTTCTTCTTCTCCAACAGCCGTGGAGAAGGGGAAAGGAGCTAAGAAGAAAGGCTCCTCCTTCCAAACTGTCTCTGCCCTGCATCGGGTGAGTGTTCAAAGGTTATTGGTGGACCCCAGGGTGTGTGGGCATGGAAAACATGTCCCAGGGCAAGGGATAAACCTTGGTGGGACAGGCTGGGGGGATGTCTTCATTACCTTCATCATCTCCCCTTCCATTTTTCAGGAGAATCTCAACAAGTTGATGACCAACCTGCGGTCTACCCACCCTCATTTTGTCCGCTGCATCATCCCCAATGAGACTAAGTCTCCTGGTGAGTCAATCCCTGAGGGTTGCTCCAGAGGACCCTGTGGGGCTCTGGCCAAAGGTGGTGGTGGGGAGCAGTGCTCTGGAGCAGGCCTTGACTCACCAGTCTTGATGACCTACCAGGTGTGATGAACAACCCCCTGGTAATGCACCAGCTGCGCTGCAATGGGGTGCTAGAGGGCATCCGCATCTGCCGCAAGGGCTTCCCCAATCGCATCCTCTATGGGGACTTCCGACAGCGGTAGGCACAGAGGAGAAAATGTGGGAATGGGGTGGACAACCCCACTGGGACTGAATTCAGATGTTTCCTGTCCTCTCTGGTCACCAGGTACCGCATCCTGAACCCTGCTGCCATCCCTGAGGGGCAGTTCATTGACAGTCGCAAGGGCGCTGAGAAGCTCCTGGGATCCCTTGATATTGACCACAACCAGTACAAATTTGGACACACCAAGGTGGGGTCACTTGATCTCAGTTCTTGTGGTCCCATCATTCACAAGGTTTTCATGGTGGGACGAGATGGACTCTATGGTCCCATCATCTGCTTGTCCACCTGCCCATCTGAGCTCCCTCCATCCACATCACCACCCATCCCTCCATCCTGCTTTCAAATGACAGCAGCACTTATCTTCATCTTTCCTCAAAGGTCTTCTTCAAGGCTGGGCTGCTGGGGCTGCTGGAGGAGATGAGGGATGAGCGTCTGGCCCGGATCATGACCCGCTTGCAAGCCCAAGTCCGTGGTTTCCTGTCCCGTCAGGAGTTCAAGAAGATCCTAGAGCGCAGGTAGGTGGTGAGATGGAGATGGTGTTGCATCCATGTTGAGTGGAAGTCCCTGGTGACCCACGTCTTGATGTGGCTTCTCCAGAGACTCATTGCTGGTGATCCAGTGGAACATCAGGGCCTTCATGGGGGTGAAGAACTGGCCTTGGATGAAACTCTACTTCAAGATCAAGCCCTTGTTGAAGAGTGCCGAGACAGAGAAAGAGATGCAGGTAGGACAGGGCCATGGGTAGGGAAGGTGGGTGGATGGATGGAGAGAGGAAATGGTAGGTGGGGACAAAAAGGAAGAAATGAGATTTACGTGGCACCTTTGTGTCTCCCACAGAACATGAAAGAAGAGTTTGGGCGGCTGAAGGAGGCCTTAGAAAAGTCAGAAGCCCGGCGGAAGGAGCTAGAGGAGAAGATGGTCTCCATGCTGCAGGAGAAGAATGACCTTCAGCTCCAAGTGCAGGCTGTGAGTGACCTAGATATCCCAGCCCCATGCTCCTTTTTCATTCATCTCAAACCAAGCTTATCCCTTCCAGGAGCAAGACAACCTGGCTGATGCTGAGGAGCGCTGTGACCAGCTGATCAAGAACAAGATCCAGCTGGAGGCCAAGGTGAAGGAGATGACTGAGCGGATGGAGGATGAGGAGGAGATGAATGCTGAGTTGACGGCAAAGAAAAGGAAGCTGGAGGATGAATGCTCAGAGCTGAAGAAGGACATTGATGACCTGGAGTTGTCATTGGCCAAGGTGGAAAAGGAGAAACATGCCACTGAGAACAAGGTGAGGGTGGGGAAATGTCTTGACCTCAAACTGTGGGGAACTAAGCTGACTCAAGCCAAAGTGAATACAGTCTGGTGAAGACCCAAGGCTGGCTGGGTTGGGTTGCCAAGAATCAAGGCTGTTTGGGGTGCCAAATTCAAGCTGGAGGGTCATGAAACCCAAAACTTGGGTTGGATTGTGATAATGCAAGACTGGTTGAATTGCATCACCAAGAACCAAGGCTGGTTGTGTTTTCCTGCATCCCCGGACTTAGACCCAGCTTCACAAAGAGCAAGAATAACCTCCTGTCTCTTGTCCTACCTCTGGTACCAAGCTGGAGGCCTGATATTTCTCCTCCTGCAGGTCAAGAACCTCACAGAGGAGATGGCCGGGCTGGATGAAACCATCGTCAAGCTAACGAAGGAGAAGAAGGCCCTGCAAGAATCTCACCAGCAAGCACTGGATGATCTGCAGGCAGAGGAAGACAAGGTCAACACATTGACAAAGGCCAAAGTCAAGCTGGAACAGCAAGTGGATGATGTGAGTATAGTCCACAACAGGCACATAACTGGCCCCTTGGGGTGTGGAAGTCCTTCTGGAGTGTGAGTTTGTGGGGGCTGATGGGTGTGTCTCTTTCTCACTTGCAGCTGGAGAGTTCACTGGAGCAAGAGAAGAAGATCCGGATGGACCTAGAACGGGCCAAAAGGAAGCTGGAAGGTGATTTGAAGTTGGCTCAGGAGAATATCATGGACCTGGAGAATGACAAGCAGCAACTGGATGAGAGGCTGAAAAAGTAAGTACCTGCACGCTTTCTTGTTCTTTACCTCTTAACACCTCTGCTGAGCATTCAGAAGAATGCCTTACTGGTGTTTCTCCCCACACCTAGGAAAGACTTTGAGCTCAATGCCCTCAATGCCAGAATCGAGGATGAGCAAGCAGTTGCAGCCCAGCTTCAGAAGAAGCTCAAAGAACTTCAGGTGAGGTGGGCTTCAGGGGTCAAGCAGAAGGAGGAACTGGTCCTTCTCATTATCTTCTTCATATCTTTTTGAGAAGAACCTAAACCTGCATGCCACCCACCTGAGGTCAGAAGCTCATGGCACATCCCTTGTCCCAGAACCTCTCTGTCATTTATTGCCTTGAAATGAATCATGGGCTCCTGGACAGGTTGGCTCTCATGGGGTTTGAGCTGAACCGATGGCTTAGGAGTACTCAAAGTATGGGAAGCATCTTGGGTAGAATCATCTGAACTGAGCAGACCACCTGGGTTGAATCACGTTCATTCCAATGTCCTTAGAGAAGTTTGTGCTGAGTTGTCTGTTAGTCCAATTAGAATGGACCAATTAGAATGTCCTCAAGACCAGCTGAGTTCAAGAACCTCAAGGTAATTTGAGGAGGTGGAGTGCCTTCAAATAAGGCCAGGTTGATCTGGAGAGCTAGCTTGACTAGGTTGAAAAGAACTGGATGGGATCGAGACTGATTGAGGTGAAGGGTCTACAGCTGACTGGGTTGAGCTGAAGAGTCTACAGTTGGTTGGGTTGACTTGAATTGACTTAAAGACGCTCCAACTTGATTGGCTGAGTTGAGTGGAGGAGTTGGGTGAAACCAAGCCTGCTGAAAACATGTTCATCCCTGGAACACAGGCGCGGATTGAGGAGCTGGAGGAGGAGCTGGAAGCAGAGCGGACAGGCAGAGCCAAGGTGGAGAAGCTGCGCTCAGACCTGTCACGGGAGCTGGAGGAGATCAGCGAGCGGCTGGAGGAGGCGGGTGGTGCCACTTCAGTGCAGATCGAGCTCAACAAGAAGCGGGAGGCAGAGTTCCAGAAGATGCGGCGGGACCTGGAGGAGGCCACGCTGCAGCATGAGGCCACGGCAGCTGCGCTGCGCAAGAAGCACGCCGACAGCGTGGCCGAGCTCAGCGAGCAGATCGACAACTTACAGCGTGTCAAGCAGAAGCTGGAAAAGGAGAAGAGTGAGCTCAAGCTGGAGCTGGATGATGTCGGCTCCAATATGGAGCAACTCATAAAGGCCAAGGTAGGAAATAGGCCTCCAGCCATGAAGGTACAACACTTCCACTGCCCTCTCAAGGGTCCCTTTCATCTTTCTGCCCTTCCTGCTTGTAGGCCAACCTGGAGAAGATGTGCCGCACCATGGAAGATCAGATGAATGAGCACCGGACCAAGTCCGAAGAGGCTCAACGCATGGTCAATGACCTCACCACTCAACGAGCCAAGCTCCAGACTGAGAATGGTGAGGGTCTTGCTATTCCTAACCCAACTGCCTAAATCTTGCCCAGTGGGGTGGCTTTGGGGTGTGTCCTGCAACTGATTATCTGCTATTCCACCTGACAGGTGAGCTCTCCAGGCAGCTGGAGGAGAAGGAAGCCTTCATCAACCAGATGACACGAGGGAAACTCACCTACACTCAACAGCTGGAGGACCTCAAGAGGCAGCTAGAGGAAGAAGTCAAGGTAGGGCTTTGTTAGGGGGTCAGTGAGGCTGAAAGGTGCCTCCAGTGCCAAGGATGTGTTTGTTCTGGGATTGAGAAGTATATCATAAGCCTGCCCTCACAGCAGGTGAAAATTAATTGAGGGTCCTCAGAAATTCAGTAGTGCTGGTGAGTTACAGGGAGGTTGGATTAGGTTGGGTTGGGTTGGGTTGGGTTGGGTTGGGTTGGCTGGTTGCTAACTAGGCAGTTGGAGTTGGAGAATGACAGTATAGCTCAACTTGATATGGACCCAAATTCTCCTCACCTTGTAACTCTCTCCCCTCCCAGGCCAAGAATGCACTGGCCCATGCCCTGCAGTCAGCCCGGCATGACTGCGACCTTCTGAGGGAGCAGTATGAGGAGGAGACAGAGGCCAAGGCTGAGCTCCAGCGCTCGCTCTCCAAGGCCAACTCTGAGGTGGCACAGTGGAGGACCAAGTATGAGACAGATGCCATCCAGCGCACTGAGGAACTGGAGGAGGCCAAGTGAGTCCTCTCCTCATGAAGGGAGCATCTGTGGGGCAGGGGGGAGAGGAGACTCTTCTACAGTACAAGGATCCGGAGAAAGTATAATAATCTGGAGATGGTAGAGGAGATCCAGAGCAGAGCCTCAGCTAACCAATGGGTGGAGAAGGTTTGAGTTGGTCCACTTAGTCCATGGGTCACACAGCCAGGTTTTCTCCCGTGGCAGGAAGAAGCTGGCCCAGCGGCTGCAGGAGGCTGAGGAGGCAGTGGAGGCGGTCAATGCCAAGTGTTCCTCCCTGGAGAAGACCAAACACCGGCTGCAAAATGAAATTGAAGATCTCATGGCAGACCTGGAACGATCAAATGCAGCAGCAGCTGCATTGGACAAGAAGCAGAGAAACTTTGACAAGGTGAGACAACCAAGAAATGATGGAAGGAAAAGGGTGGGAAGGGGGTAGAGAAATGTGTGAATCAAAAAAAGGCAGGAGAAGTCAAAAAGAAAGCTGAACAGCTTTCAAGGGCCGTGCTTTAGCAGAGCCTCAAGTCCCTTTCAGGAGAGGATTGGGGAAAGGAGGAAGAGGATGGAAAGAGGGTTCTTCATGCGCAAAGCAGCAGCTGAGCAGGTGATGTCTTCATAGATCTTGTCTGAGTGGAAGCAGAAATTTGAAGAGTCACAGGTGGAGCTGGAAGCATCACAGAAAGAGGCCAGGTCCCTCAGCACTGAACTCTTCAAGCTGAAAAACGCTTATGAGGAGTCACTTGATCACTTAGAGACTTTAAAGAGGGAAAACAAGAATCTCCAAGGTGAGATACGGTCTTTCCCTGCCCACCTTTTTGTATTCCACCACTTCCCACCAAGTCTGATGAGATCTTATCTGAGCAGAGGAGATCTCGGACCTGACGGAGCAGCTGGGTGGCAGCCACAAGACCATCCACGAATTGGAGAAGGTCCGGAAGCAGCTGGATGCTGAGAAACTGGAGCTCCAAGCTGCACTGGAAGAGGCTGAGGTGAGCCAAATCACATCTCCATGAGTCTCATGTTGCCTTGGTCTTTTCTGTTGCTCACTAATTTCTCTTTGTATCCACCAGGCCTCTCTGGAGCATGAGGAGGGAAAGATCCTGAGGGCCCAACTGGAGTTCAACCAGGTCAAGGCAGACTATGAGCGCAAGCTGGCCGAGAAGGATGAGGAGATGGAGCAGGCCAAGCGCAACCACCTGCGGGTGGTGGACTCACTGCAGACCTCGCTGGACGCTGAGACCCGGAGCCGCAACGAGGCCCTGAGGCTGAAGAAGAAGATGGAGGGTGACCTCAATGAGATGGAGATTCAGCTCAGCCATGCCAACCGTGTGGCTGCAGAAGCTCAGAAGCAAGTCAAGACACTGCAGGGGTGCCTTAAGGTACCCATCAGACTTCTATTCCATAAGCATGTTGACATGTAGTAGGTCCCACGGGTCCAGAGTGGAAGAAAAGTAAAACTTAAGCCACTTCCCCACCATCCCAACTCACCCTCTTTCCCTATGCCACCTTGTAGGACACCCAGCTGCAGCTGGATGACATGGTACGGGTCAATGAGGACCTGAAGGAGAATATTGCCATCGTGGAGAGGAGAAACAACCTTCTTCAGTCAGAGCTGGAAGAGCTGCGGGCAGTGGTGGAACAGACTGAGAGGGCCCGCAAGTTGGCTGAGCAGGAGCTGATTGAGGCCAGTGAGAGGGTCCAGCTTCTCCACTCACAGGTGAGACATCACATACCTTCAAGGATAGAGGTCACCTCCATCCATGGGTGTGGACTTCTAATGGGTTGAGTTACCAAGATTTCCAGATCCTTTAAGCCGGCAGAGTTGGCAGGGAGTTGGGGGGCATTAAGTACTGGGGGCATTGAAGAAGGAAGGGCCAGCAGTTCAAGAGACACCTCCTGAGATCCTCTCCTCTAACTCCAGAACACCAGCCTCATCAACCAGAAGAAGAAGATGGAGGCTGACATCTCGCAGCTGCAGACAGAGGTGGAAGAGGCCATCCAGGAGTGCAGGAATGCTGAGGAGAAGGCCAAGAAGGCCATCACTGATGTGAGTGCCATGGTGGGACCAACATCTAGGACACCTTCCACTGGAGGGTGAAGGAGAACATGCTTTGGTCCTCCTCCGCTTGTTCCTCTCCTTTGGCAGGCGGCCATGATGGCAGAGGAGTTGAAGAAGGAGCAGGACACCAGTGCCCATCTGGAGCGGATGAAGAAGAACATGGAGCAGACCATCAAGGACCTGCAGATGAGGTTGGATGAGGCTGAGCAGCTGGCCCTGAAAGGGGGCAAGAAGCAGCTGCAGAAGCTGGAGGCTCGTGTGCGGGAACTGGAGAATGAGCTGGAGGCTGAGCAGAAGCGCCATGCTGAGAGTGTCAAGGGTCTCCGCAAGTCCGAGCGTCGTGTCAAAGAACTCAGCTACCAGGTGAGTTGTCTGAGCTGGTCCTGGAGGTCATCCACTCTCCCTGTGGCCCCAGGGCCTTATGTCCCATGCTGAACATTACCTAGAACATGGCTGACCTGCTGGCCAGAGAGGCGTTGATAATCTAGACCACCCACTGCGTGTATGTCTGATACTGCAGTGGGATCCAGAATATTGTCTGGGTCATGAGCCACCCAGGCCACCTCTCAGTGTTCCAGCATCCATGGGGTCTCTGCATGATCCAGGACCTCAGGTAGGACCTCATCAGGGGCAAGAAGATACCTTCACAAAGGGAGACAATCCACTTTCTGCCCCACAGCTGAGGTCACCCACAGGTCTAGAGAGGCTCCACTCCCCAAGAACATCATTAACTGTCTCCTGACCCTCACTGCACTCATGGTGATTCAAAGCACAGGTAGGATCATGTCCTGACTCACATATGTCTCACCCTACAGACGGAAGAGGACCGCAAGAACCTGGTCCGGCTCCAAGACCTTGTGGACAAGCTCCAAATGAAGGTCAAGGCCTACAAGCGACAGGCAGAGGAGGCGGTGAGCACTGGAGGGACATCTGTGGGACTATCCCCCAGGAGGGGACACTTTGGGATTGGGAGTGTGGGAGAGGATGTGGGGAGTAGTAGGGGACCTTAGGGTGGTCAAGGGGTTGGGCATCAGGGGGTGAGGAGAGTAGGTCAAGAGAAAGTGGAGAGAGTGGGTGGGTGGTAGGATATGGAGATGATGGTGGGATGGATGGATGGATGGATGGATGGATGGATGGATGGATGGATGGATGGAAGGAATGTTAGATGGATGGTTTGTTGAGGAGATGGTTGGGTGGCTGGAAGATGGAATGTCTGGAAGGACAGGTGGGTCCATGGTGGGCCAGATGAAGCAATGAGAAGATAGGATGGAGGGACAGCTGGCAGGGCTGCAGGAGGCCAGACAGACAGAGCTGTGTGGGAGCCTCACTGGCGTCCCTGCACCCTCAGGAGGAACAGGCCAACTCCAACCTGGCCAAGTTCCGCAAGGCACAGCACGAGCTGGATGAGGCAGAGGAGCGTGCCGACATCGCTGAGTCCCAGGTCAACAAGCTGCGGGCCAAGAGCCGCGACATTGGAGCCAAGGTGGGACCTTCCCCTGCCCTACAGCTGCCCCATGGCTGCCCCACAAATTCCTCATGCTCACAGTCCCTTTCTCTCATTCTCCATCAGAAGGGACTCAATGAAGAGTGAAGCTCTGGACCCCCAGCAATATCCCCTGGACCACCAAGTGGCCCACCCCCATTCCCAGCCCCCTAACCTTGGTCAGCCAATAAAAAGCATTGAGCAGCATCAGGTTTTGTGGGGCTGTGTTTGTGTGGGGAGGGTGGGGTTTCCCCATGGCATGGCACACAAAAAGATATCTGTAGCCCACACAAGATCACCAACCAGTGTGCAGCACAGCGTGCCCCACAGCATGACGCAACCAGACCCACAGTGCAATGTGATGTGAACCATGAGCTCGACCTTGAGCTGCTGCCTCACAGTGTATCCGCTGTGGGGCAGATACTCTATCTGCCCCATGGTGTTCTGTAACCTCAACCTGCTCCACAGCAGCCTAGATCCATGTGGGGGAGACACATCTGGGGACAGATGTGAGGGTGGGGAGGACCCCAGGATGTGGGGGACAGCATCTGGGATCCCCACATGAGGGACAGAGCCTCAGTGGACCCCTCGGGCATGTTCTGGTTCCTGAGGTTGCACCTTCTCCTGTAGGTGCTGAGATCCCTCTGTCCTGGCCTCAGTGCTCCCCTAGCCACCAGCTGCTCCGTCCCACTGCACTCCATGTCCCACAGCCCCCATTCCCTATTGACCTGTCCTTCCATTGCTCTGGACTTGCCATCCATCACCCCACCACCTCTTCGCCCACCAGCCCTGTGTCCTCCATCTCCCACAGTCCTTCTGCCTTCTCAATGTCCCCCTAGACCCTGCAAGTTCTCTATGTCCCATTGTCCCTCTGTCTCCTGCCTGTCTCTCCCCACCAAATCCTCTGTCCCTCCCCCATTCCCCCTCACCCTCCCTCTCGCCGTCCATCTGTCGCTGCTCCATCCTCCCGGTCCTGGCGGCGCCGCAGGAGGGACCCCAGGGGACCCCGGCTCCCCTCCCCCGGCGAGCTCGGGCAGAGGGAGGGTGGGGAAATGTCTCTGTGGGGCCTTATGGGGACTCTATGGGGCGCTAAAAAGACTCTATGGGGATTTGTGGAGACTCTCTGTGGCCCCATGGAGCAATTATGGGGCTCTGTAAGGGCTCTGCGGGGCAGAGGAGGTGGTCGGTGGGGCAGGAGAGGGGGATCTGTGGGGCACAATGGGGAGGTGGGGACCTCCCCGCCTGCGGGAATGTGTCACCTCGCGGGAACACTTGTCACCTCCTTGATGACAAAGTGGACACGGTGTTCGGGGACTGCTGCCAGACCCCCCCGTGCCTCAGACCCCTGGCAGCCCCACGGCGCCTCACTGGAGAGGAGGGGACGAGATAACAATCTCCCCCCCTCTCCGGTCGTGTCCCAATATAGACCTGGAAGGGTAGAGCTGTCACCACCCCACGGGTGACAGGACATTGGCCAGGGACCCAGGCATCCCGGCCCCATAGGCACCCCCTCCACACAGGTCCCTGGAGTCCCAGCCCCATAGATCCCCTCCATGCACAAAGAACCCAGGGCGGCATCTGGGCTCCGTAGATCCCATGCACACAAGAAACCCAGGCATCTGGGACCCATGGAATCATCACAAACGCCACCAAAGCGCCCTGGTCCCCAGAGATCACTCACACTCACACACACAAGGGACCCTGGAGCCTGGGCTCCCTAGTTCCCACCCCCCCCGGCCCCCCACACCAGAGTTCCAGACATCTGGGCTCCACAGACACCTCCTACACAAGGGACCCAGGCATCCAGGCCCCCTAGCCCACCCCACATCCCACCCCCACAAGGGGTCTAGACAGCCCTTGCTCACCCCTAGAGCTCTGCCCCATAGATCATCCTGGGTGGGATGAATATGTGGGTCCTGGAGGCCAGAGTCACTGGAGAGATGCCACCTTGTGGCGGGGGAAGCGGGGGGGAGGTGCCCCCCTCCTCCTTTATCAGCCACCCCCTCCCCAGGAATGCTCCTCCCCATCCCATGATGGTCTATAAAGGCCTTGGGGCTGCGGGGCTGGCACAGGTGTCGGCGTGGGGCAGAGAGGGAGAGGGTGGGGGATATAGTGGGAATGTGGGATGTGGATATGAAGGGCTGGGGGAGGAAATGGGGGGCTATGGGGTGCACAGGAGGGTTATGGAGCATATGGGGATCTATGGGACACAGGAATCTGAGGGGGAATATGGGGCACAGGGTGCCTATGGGACACATAGGGGTTCTCTGGGGTGTGGGGACCTGTGGGTTTCACATGGGGTTATGAAGCAAGAAGACGTAAGAAATACGTCTTAGAGAGGAACTGTATGGGAAAGACATCTATGGGGGCACAGCAATCTAGGGGACACTGATGGTCTGTGGGGCACCCAGGGTGTCTATGTGGCACCAGCAGGGCTATGGGGCACATGGGGTCTACATGGCAAAGTGATCTATGGGGCATAAAGGGGTCTATGGGGCAAAGAGGGTCTGTAGGGGGCAAGGGATGTAGCCCTACTCACCCTCTCCATGTTCTTCCAGCTTCCTTCATCTTACCTGCTAGATCCACAGACTCCAGGTGAGGGTGATGCTGTGGGGGAACATGAGGATGGGTTCTTTGGGTGGAGGGAGTGGTGAGGCCATGCTGCTATAGGGTGTGTGTGTCGCTACAGGGTCTGCACATCACTACAGGGGATCCATACTTTGCTGTGGGGGTTTGCATGTGGGGCTGTGCAGGACTCTAAGGTTCCCTGCATTGTTATAGGGGTCCCTGCACTGCTATGGGTCTCTGTGCATCACTGTAGGGATGCCTGGATCATTATGGGGGACTGTGTGTGGCTATAGGGATCTTTGTGCTGCAGGGGGCCATGCACCATTCCAGGGTTGTGGGGGTGCCTGCGTCAATACAGGAGTCTGTGCATGGGGCTGTGCATGGGACTGGGGTCCCTGCATGATTATAGGGGTCTGCCCACAGCTACAGGGGATCTGTGCACTGTGTAGGGCTCAATATATGAGGTCATGAATGGCTACAGGATTCTGTGCATGGGGCCATGCTCACCTATGAAGTCCTGTACATCAGCATTGGGGGTCCTTTAATGGTTAAAGGGGTCCCTTTAATTGTTATAGGGAGCCCCTGAATCACTGCAGGAGTCTGTGCAGGGGGCAGTGCATGACTACGTGGGCGTGCAGAGGGCTACAGGGTGCACATCTCTAGGGACCCATGCATGGGGCTGTGCGCAGCGGCAAACCTCCGTGTCTGGCTCTGGGGTCTGCCACAGGGGTCTGGGCATGGCTAAGGGGGCCCATGCATGGCAATGGGCTCTGGCCAGTGGTGCTGTGTGGGGCCATGGAACAGGGGGCGGGACCCTGGCAGCCCCCGGGTGATGCAGGGTCCGTGTCTGTGCGGGGCAGGATGGCGGACGCGGTGCTGGCAGCGCTGGGGGCGGCAGCGCCGTTCCTGCGGCCCGGGGAGCGGGAGCGGCTGGCAGCGCAGACCAGACCCTTCGACCCGCGCAGCGAGTGCTTCGTCCCACACCCCCGGGAGGAGTTCGTGCGGGGCCGGGTGACGGGGCGGCAGGGAGGGGAGGCCACCGTGCAGACTGAGCTGGGAGAGGTGGGCAGCTGGGGGATGGAGGGGTGAAGGGAGGGGGGCAAAGGGCCATGTGGGGCAAAGGGTTAATGGGGGTGAGGGGGCAATGGAAGGAGGGGATAAGGATGGCAAGAGTTGATGGCAGGTGGGGGCATAAGAGGTGACAGGTGTGGGAAGAAAAGAGGGGATTTGGCATCATGGGGTATGAGGGGTTGGTGGGAAGTAGGAGGGTGAAGGGTTAAGGAGGGAGGAATTAATGAGATGAAATTAATGGGGGAGGAGTTAAAGAAGGGAGTGGGGTTGAAGGTTTGGGGGAGAGCAAACGGAGGAGGGGGAAACCAGGCTGATAGTGGTGGGAGCCCCGACCCATTGAAGTCTCACAACCGATGGGGGGTACCCTCCAAACCTTAGGAGACCACTCTCAACCCATGAAAGAAATCCTACCAATGGAGCACCCCCTACCCCCCAAGCCATGGACATCTCCCAACCCCCAGCCCCATGTCTCTCCATTCCCCTCAGACGGTGACGGTGAAGGAAGCTGACATTCACCAGCAGAATCCCCCCAAATTTGACAAGATTGAGGACATGGCGATGCTGACCTTCCTCCATGAGCCTGCTGTCCTTTACAACCTCAAGGAGCGCTATGCCTCTTGGCTAATCTATGTGAGCCTTCCCACAAGTCCCTGGAGCACCTGGGAAGTAGGCGAGGCCTTCCCCACAGCCTATGGGATAGATGGATGGAAACTAGGGACCCTTCCCTAAAGCTCTTGGGATACCTAATACCAGATGGGACTTCCAGAGAATCTATGGGCCACCTAAAACCTGGTGTGGCTTTTTCACAGACTTTGGAACACCTAGAACCTGGTGGCTCTTTTTCCAGCCCCCTTGGGCCACCCAGACCAAAAATAATCCCATTTCTAGACTGCCTCAGCCACCAAGACCTCAGATGTTGCATCACCTGACCCCTGTGGCCACCCAGATCCAAGATGTCACTTCAATAGCTCCCTTGATAGGACATAATATGTTCCATCCCCAGATCCCTTGGGCCCCTGACAAGAGGTGTCCCAGCTCTCTGCATGTTGTGGGCCACCCAGACCCAAGATGTCCCTTCTCCAGACCCTTTTCAGACAAGATCGGGACATTCCGTCACCACATCCTGTGGGCCACCTAGACCTAGGATGTCCCCACCTGGTGGGCTGGCACCTCCTGGCTCTGACCTGCCTGCCCTTTTCTTCAGACCTACTCGGGGCTCTTCTGTGTGACTGTCAACCCCTACAAGTGGTTGCCTGTCTACAATGCCGAGGTGGTGGCTGCCTACCGGGGAAAGAAGCGGAGTGAAGCCCCACCCCACATCTTCTCCATCTCTGACAATGCCTACCAGAACATGCTGACAGGTAAGGATGTTCTGTGAGGACCTCAAACTAGAAGAGCCCACTCCAATAAATGGCTCCTGACTTAGAACTGGTTCTCACCTGGGAGGATGGAGAATCTCAGCCTCAACCCTAAGACCCCAAGTATGTTTCCCAGCTTCATCCCATCTGACTCTTCTTTTTTCTTGGCAGACCGAGAGAACCAGTCCATCCTCATCACGTAAGGCCCTGCTTTCTCCAGCCCTGTCCCAGAGCAGTGGTTATTAGGATGGTTAGTGGTTATCAGGATGTTATCCAATATCTCACTGTTGCTCCCACAGCGGAGAATCCGGGGCGGGGAAGACAGTCAACACCAAGAGGGTCATCCAATACTTTGCCAGCATTGCTGCCATTGGCGACCGTAAGAAGGAGGTCACCAATAGCAGCAAGGTGAGTTCCTCAGTCCATGTACCCTTGGCAGAGAGTGTACACCAGTGGTATCCACACCCAGCATTGTCCCACCCCATGCAGGGCACCCTGGAGGACCAGATCATCCAGGCCAACCCTGCCTTGGAGGCCTTCGGCAATGCCAAGACCCTCCGCAATGACAACTCCTCCCGATTTGTGAGTGATGGGGGTGGGCTGTATGAGGAAGGGTCTGTGGGGCAGTTTGTGGGACAGGATCTGTGGTGTGGGATCTGCTGCATGAAGGCAGCCACCTCCACCTCCTGCCACTGCTTTCCCAGGGAAAGTTCATCCGGATCCATTTCGGGGCCACCGGGAAGTTGGCATCAGCTGACATTGAGACCTGTGAGTGGGTTGAGAGCCCAGTGAGAGGCTGTCTTGTAGTCCATTATCCATCCATGGACTTATCTATCCATGGATTTATTCATCCATCCTAGGACTCATCCATGTATGGACTCCTCCATCCACCCATGAACTTCATCCATCCACCCAGAAGCTACATTCATCCACACATATCTCCCTTCTTCCCTCCATTCAGTCGCCTCTTCATCTCCATCTCCTTATCCCACCATTGACCTGACCCTCCACCTCCAATTCTTTGTTCCTCCATCTCCTTGTGTCTACCTCCCTCCCTCCCTCCTTGCCTGCCTCCCCTTCATCCATGTCCATCCCTTCATCTGTCTTCATGGTTGATGGATCCATCATCTCATCCCACTATCCATCTGACCTTTCATTTTCCTCTCTTCTTCCCTCCATCTCCTCATCCCACCATCCATCTCTCCACATCTCAATCCATCTCCTCACCGCAACCTCCATCCTCCTTCTCTCCATATCCACCTCAGACCTCCTGGAGAAGTCCCGTGTCATCTTCCAGCTGAAGGCTGAGAGGAACTACCACATCTTTTACCAGATCCTTTCCAACAAGAAGCCAGAGCTGCTGGGTGAGTAGGATGCTTGGCCTTGAGTCTTCTACCTCCTCTTCTCCAATTCTCCACTCCTTCCTGGGGCAATTGAGGATGATTTGGGGCTGTTTAGCCAGTGCAAATGCTCAGTTTTTCTCTCTATCCTGGCCCCACGGAACAGAGATGCTTCTCATCACGAACAACCCCTATGACTACAGTTATGTCTCCCAAGGAGAGGTGACTGTGGCCTCCATTGATGACTCTGAAGAGCTGTTGGCAACTGACGTAAGTGGTGGAGTGGGCAGGTGGACATCCCGTGAAGGTGGATGGTTGAGATAGTGGAAGATGGATAGGTGGAGGAGAGGAGGAACACAGGGACGAGAGGTGGAGGATAGGAAGGGTAGAAGTGGGATGGATGTGGAGTGGGATGGAGTGGGGTGGCTATCCAAACAGCCGGGAATCCGACATGGGGTGAGGGATAGAAGGTAGGACAGAAGGCAGGGAGTGGAGGAGGTTTTGGATGGAGATAAAAACAGTACTTAGGTGGGGGAGTACTTAGGTGAACAGATGTGTCCGTGGGTGAACAAGTCCTTAAACAGATAGATGAGTCCATGGATGCATGGATGAAGTTAATGGTGAATGGATCAGTCCATGGATAGATGAGTCCATAAATGGATGAATCTATGGATGGATGAATGGTTAGAAGAATTCATGGATAGGTAAATGGATGAATGTAGTCCTCGGATAGGTGGATGGATGTATCCATGTATGGATGGACAGCTACATCCATGGATTCATGGGTCCTCACATGGATGTATGGATGGGTGAATCCATAATGGGAGAGTCCATGGATGGATGAGTCTGCAGATGGACGGAGGAGGTGATGAGCTGGAAGGGCAGGGAGACACAAATGGTGGCCAGCAGAGAGCCATGACCACAGCTGGTGGCAAGGCCCCCTCCCTATCACCCAGAGCGCTTTTGATGTCCTGGGCTTCACGGCTGAGGAGAAGGCTGGTGTCTACAAGCTGACGGGTGCCATCATGCACTTTGGCAACATGAAGTTCAAGCAGAAGCAACGAGAAGAGCAGGCAGAACCAGATGGTACTGAAGGTGAGTGGGTACGGAATGACATAGGCCTTGGGGTCACCAGGCTAGGTGGAATCTGACAGCACGTCTTTATCTTGATGCTCTGCAGATGCTGACAAGTCAGCCTACCTGATGGGGCTGAACTCAGCTGATCTTCTCAAGGGGTTGTGTCACCCACGGGTGAAGGTGGGCAATGAATATGTCACCAAGGGGCAGAATGTCCAGCAGGTGTACTACTCCATTGGGGCCTTGGCCAAGGCTGTATATGAGAAGATGTTTAACTGGATGGTGGTGAGGATCAACAACTCCCTGGACACCAAGCAGCCAAGGCAGTACTTCATCGGTGTGCTAGACATCGCTGGATTTGAGATCTTTGATGTGAGGACTGAGGGGGTGGCAGGGTATTTGTCCTCTTGGGGGTTGTGTTGATCCTCTTGGGTGTTGAGTTGACTTCATTGATACTACTGGGCATTCCTTTGACCCAGCTGGGGCTCAGGTTCACCTATGGATCTCATCAGGCATTCTGTTGAATGCCAGTTAACCTCATCTTCTCTCTCCTTCCCCAGTTCAACAGCTTTGAGCAGCTCTGCATCAACTTCACCAATGAGAAGCTGCAGCAGTTTTTCAACCACCACATGTTTGTGCTGGAGCAAGAGGAATACAAGAAGGAGGGCATTGAATGGGAGTTCATTGACTTTGGCATGGACCTCCAGGCCTGCATTGACCTCATTGAGAAGGTACCACCTCCCCCAGGGTCTCGTGGGGGCTGAAAGGACTTCAGGGGGAAGGGCCCTTTCAGCTGGAGCCTGCCAGGGGCCCCAAAGTTGATCAGCTGGGTTGTGCTTGGTGTCCTCCACCACCACTTTTCTTCCTAGCCCATGGGGATTATGTCCATCCTGGAGGAGGAGTGCATGTTTCCCAAAGCCTCAGACATGACCTTCAAGGCCAAGCTGTTTGATAATCACCTGGGCAAGTCAGCCAACTTTGGGAAGCCACGCAATGTCAAGGGGAAGCCAGAAGCCCATTTCTCTCTTGTCCACTATGCTGGCACAGTGGATTACAACATTATTGGGTGGCTGGAGAAGAACAAGGACCCTCTCAATGAGACAGTGGTGGGGCTCTACCAGAAATCAGCCCTGAAGCTCTTGGCCAACCTCTTCTCCAACTACGCTGGGGCAGATGCTGGTGGGTGAATGGATGATGGGGTGATGGAGCAATGAGTTGATGGAGAAGACTACTGTCTACTAGTCACCCTCTTTCCTGTGTTACCCTATCCCCCTTCTCTCTAGGTGGTGATGGAGGGAAGGGGAAAGGAGCCAAGAAGAAAGGTTCCTCCTTTCAGACCGTCTCAGCACTGCATAGGGTGAGTGACCTACATAGTGGACCCAGTTTGGAGCAATGGGACTACAATCTCCTAAGTAGTGGAAGACCCCTTCAGTCCCACAGAGCCTCTCTTGCTCTCTCATTAGTCAGCTTCTTCTCTCCTCCCTCCCTCAACAGGAGAACCTCAACAAGCTGATGGCCAACCTCAAGACCACCCACCCTCACTTTGTCCGCTGCATCATCCCCAATGAGCGGAAGGAGCCGGGTGAGCAAAGGGCAAGGCTGAGGGCAGAGAGAAGGGTGGTAGGTGTGGCTTGTGGCTGACACCACCCCTCTGACCCACTGCCAGGTGTGATGGACAATCCCCTGGTAATGCACCAGCTGCGCTGCAACGGGGTGCTAGAGGGCATCCGCATCTGCCGCAAGGGCTTCCCCAATCGCATCCTCTATGGGGACTTCCGACAGCGGTAGGCACAGAGGAGAAAATGTGGGGATGGGGTGGACAACCCGACTGGGGCTGACCTCAGGGTTTTCATGTCCTCTCTGGTCACCAGGTACCGCATCCTGAACCCTGCTGCCATCCCTGAGGGGCAGTTCATTGACAGTCGCAAGGGCGCTGAAAAGCTCCTGGGATCCATTGACATTGACCACAACCAGTACAAATTTGGACACACTAAGGTAAGGGCACATGGTATCTCCATGGTCCTACCACCCATGGGGTCATGTGGACCCCATGGTCTCACCACTGATGTGTCCACCTGGCTAACCACTGCACCATCCATCGCTTCATTCTCCCAACAACCTGTTAACCCATCTATCTGTCCACGAACTCTTCCCAACCAATTCACCCTCTTGCTTGCCTCCTTCGTCCATCAGGTCTTCTTCAAGGCTGGGCTGCTGGGACTGCTGGAGGAGATGCGGGACGAGCGCCTCTCCCGCATCATCACCCGTATCCAGGCTCAGGCCCGAGGGCAGCTCATGCGCATTGAGTTCAAGAAGATCCTGGAGCGCCGGTGAGAGGGGAGGGGTCTTTCTCCTAGAGAAGGGACATCTGGTGGGTCACCAGATTGGCGGTGTAGTGACATTTGTCTCACCATTCTAGGGACTCACTGCTGGTGATCCAGTGGAACATCAGGGCCTTCATGGGGGTGAAGAACTGGCCTTGGATGAAGCTCTACTTCAAGATCAAGCCTTTGCTGAAGAGTGCTGAGACAGAAAAGGAGATGCAGGTGGGAGGAGGTGATGAGACGGGCAGCTTGGGATCCAAAATGGGTTGGGTGAGGTTGATGGATAGAGGGGATTGGATGTGGCTACTGGTCGCCTGGGTTCTTCTTTAGAACATGAAGGAAGAATTTGGGCGGCTGAAGGAGGCCCTGGAGAAGTCAGAGACCCGGCGCAAGGAGCTGGAGGAGAAGATGGTCTCCATGCTGCAGGAGAAGAATGACCTTCAGCTCCAAGTGCAGGCCGTAAGTGAGACTGCCCCAAAAAACCATGTCAGGGGGGTGACCAGCAGCCCTCCAGGGCCACCCTACTTCATCTACCATTCCAATACAGGAGCAGGACAACCTGAATGATGCTGAGGAGCGCTGTGACCAGCTGATCAAGAACAAGATCCAGCTGGAGGCCAAGGTGAAGGAGCTGACAGAAAGACTGGAGGACGAAGAAGAGATGAATGCAGAGCTGACAGCTAGGAAGAGGAAGCTGGAGGATGAGTGTTCGGAGCTGAAAAAGGATATTGATGATCTAGAGCTGACTCTGGCCAAGGTGGAGAAGGAGAAACATGCCACTGAGAACAAGGTGAGTCTGGAGAGAGGCCTTGACCTTAAGTTGTAGTGATTTGGATCAAAACAACCTGGTTGTGTGGGGTTGAGGAGATCCAGGGCTAGTTGATCTGAACTACATGAAGACCCAACATCCTTTGGCTTCTCTACCACTGCAGTGGCCTCATTGGTCAAGGACAACAGCAGCATCACTCAGCTTTGCCCTACCTCTGGTACTAAGCTGGAGGCCTAGTGTTTCTCCACCTTCAGGTCAAGAATCTCACAGAGGAGATGGCTGGGCTGGATGAAACCATTGCAAAACTAACGAAGGAGAAGAAGGCCCTGCAAGAATCTCACCAGCAGACACTGGATGACCTGCAGGCAGAGGAGGACAAAGTCAACACCCTGACAAAGGCCAAACTCAAGATGGAACAGCAAGTGGATGACGTGAGTGTGGTCTGGTCCTACCATGAGTAGTACTAAGGAGCTTTCTGGGGCAGATATGATGGAAAACTGAGGTTCTCCCCTTTTCCATGTTTCCACACAGCTTGAAGGCTCCCTAGAACAGGAGAAGAAGGTCCGGATGGACCTGGAACGGGCAAAAAGGAAGCTGGAAGGCGACTTGAAGCTAACCCAGGAGAACATCATGGACCTGGAGAATGACAAGCAGCAGCTGGAGGAGAAGCTCAAGAAGTAAAAATGGACCTCTTTCCTCAATCTAAAGTGGAGGCAAGGGCAGGAACCTCACTGGTAACTGCTTTCATTTTCAGGAAAGAGTTTGAGATCAACCAGCAGAACAGCAAAGTTGAGGATGAGCAGGCTCTGGCTCTGCAGCTCCAGAAGAAGCTGAAAGAGCTGCAGGTGAGGGATCTATTCTCTGCTTATTTGGGCTGGACTGGAGAGCCTCTGGCTGGTTGGGTGGACGTGAAGAGTCCCTATCTGGTTAGGCTGAGTTTAGGCGTTTTCTGTTAGTTGACAAATGTTCAGATGTCTGGCATGAGCTGAAGTGTTTTCAGCTTATTGGGGTGAGTTGGGTTGAAAAGTCTCCAGCTCAGCTGGTTGAGTTGAGTGGAGGAGTTGGGTGGAGCCAAATCTGCTGACAACAGCTCCATCCCTGGAGCACAGGCGCGGATTGAGGAGCTGGAGGAGGAGCTGGAAGCAGAGCGGACAGGCAGAGCCAAGGTGGAGAAGCTGCGCTCTGACCTGTCACGAGAGCTGGAGGAGATCAGCGAGCGGCTGGAGGAGGCAGGTGGTGTTACTTCAGTGCAGATCGAGCTCAACAAGAAGCGGGAGGCAGAGTTCCAGAAGATGCGGCGGGACCTGGAGGAGGCCACGCTGCAGCATGAGGCCACGGCAGCTGCGCTGCGCAAGAAGCACGCCGACAGCGTGGCCGAGCTCAGCGAGCAGATCGACAACTTACAGCGTGTCAAGCAGAAGCTGGAGAAGGAGAAGAGCGACCTCAAGCTGGAGCTGGATGACCTCAGCTCCAACATGGAGCAACTCATAAAAGCCAAGGTAGAAAGAGGCCAAGGTGGAAATCCTGTCTCCACCATGGGCATCATTCTCCTTCTTCATTCCTTCCCTCCATACTTTTCTCCTCCAAGGTGGGCATGGAGAAGATCTCTCGCACCATGGAGGACCAGGCAGCTGAACACCGGGCCAAGTTGGAGGAGACACAACGAGTCCTCAATGACACCAGCACCCAAAGGGCCAAGCTCCAGACTGAGAATGGTGCGAACCCTGACCCATCATACCCCTCACTCCACATCCTCAACCCCTGCCCCACATCTTCAATCCTTGCTACAACTTGAAAACCTGCCCTACCTCTGCAGGAGAGCTGTCCCGCCAGCTGGAGGAAAAGGAGGCCCTTGTCTCTCAATTAACTAGGGGCAAGCAGTCATACACCCAGCAGATGGAGGACTTGAAGAGGCAGCTGGAGGAGGAGATGAAGGTGAGGTTTGTGGGATGGCTGATAGGGTCTCCAGGAGGGCCACAAGACAAGGTGCCCTTCACCCTCATAGTGGTAGTGCCAAATGGAATTCAAGTTTAGGCCAGTTCAGTGGGGTGGTTGCATCTAAGAGTGGTTGAGGTGGGTTGCATTGGTCTAACAGCTGAGAAGTTGGGCTGAGGAGGTCAGTTCTGAAGCAGCTGGGTTGATCTATGGATGGTTGGGTGGCACTGGACGAGGAGAAGTAAAACTGGGCCACACTAGAGCATCTTTAGATTGCTCTGGGTCAAGATGTGCTGAATTTGGTTGGAATGATCTAGAGTTTGGCTGAGAAATACCAGTGCTTACTGAGTTTGAGGACATACACATAGGTCAAGTTCACCTACTCCTTGCCTCTCCCCTCCCAGGCCAAGAATGCACTGGCCCATGCCCTGCAGTCAGCCCGGCATGACTGCGACCTTCTGAGGGAGCAGTATGAGGAGGAGACAGAGGCCAAGGCTGAGCTCCAGCGCTCGCTCTCCAAGGCCAACTCTGAGGTGGCACAGTGGAGGACCAAGTATGAGACAGATGCCATCCAGCGCACTGAGGAACTGGAGGAGGCCAAGTGAGTCCTCCCCCCATGAAAGGAAACCTCTGTGAGGCAGGGAAGAGTGCATACACTTCCACTGTAGAACAATCTGGAGAAGATATAGGGATCTGGAGATGGTGGAAATCCAGATCCTCGGCCAATGAATAGGGAGAATAAGTTGAATTGGCCCACTTGGTCCATGGGTCACACAGCCAGGTTTTCTCCCACGGCAGGAAGAAGCTGGCCCAGCGGCTGCAGGAGGCTGAGGAGGCAGTGGAGGCGGTCAATGCTAAGTGTTCCTCCCTGGAGAAGACCAAACACCGGCTGCAAAATGAGATTGAGGACCTGATGGCAGATGTGGAGCGATCAAATGCAGCAGCAGCTGCATTGGACAAGAAGCAGAGAAACTTTGACAAGGTACAAGAACACAGTGGTGAGACAGGAGCACACAGGAGGCACGGGGATAGAGGGTAACCCCTAGCTTTGCTCCAGATCTTGTCTGAGTGGAAGCAGAAGTTTGAAGAGTCACAGATGGAGCTGGAGGCATCGCAGAAAGAAGCCAGGTCCCTCAGCACTGAGCTCTTCAAGCTGAAGAATGCCTATGAGGAGTCACTTGAGCACCTGGAAACCTTCAAAAGGGAGAACAAGAACCTCCAAGGTGAGACTGTGGTACTTCCCCTGCCCACCTTCTTCTCCACCACTTTCCACCAAGTCTGATGAGATCTTATCTGAGCAGAGGAGATCTCGGACCTGACGGAGCAGCTGGGTGGCAGCCACAAGACCATCCACGAATTGGAGAAGGTCCGGAAGCAGCTGGATGCTGAGAAACTGGAGCTCCAAGCTGCACTGGAAGAGGCTGAGGTGAGCCAAATCACATCTCCATGAGTCTCATGTTGCCTTGGTCTTTTCTGTTGCTCACTAATTTCTCTTTGTATCCACCAGGCCTCTCTGGAGCATGAGGAGGGAAAGATCCTGAGGGCCCAACTGGAGTTCAACCAGGTCAAGGCAGACTATGAGCGCAAGCTGGCCGAGAAGGATGAGGAGATGGAGCAGGCCAAGCGCAACCACCTGCGGGTGGTGGACTCACTGCAGACCTCGCTGGACGCTGAGACCCGGAGCCGCAACGAGGCCCTGAGGCTGAAGAAGAAGATGGAGGGTGACCTCAATGAGATGGAGATTCAGCTCAGCCATGCCAACCGTGTGGCTGCAGAAGCTCAGTCTCACCTGAAAGCAGCCCAGGCTCACCTCAAGGTGGGATTACACACCTATAAGGAGGTCTTTCTAGCCCCCTGAGCTGCAGGCTGATGTCCATTTTATTTATCCCAACAGGACACCCAGCTGCAGCTGGATGACATGGTACGGGTCAATGAGGACCTGAAGGAGAATATTGCCATTGTGGAGAGGAGAAACAACCTTCTCCAATCTGAGCTGGAGGAGATGCAGGCAGTGGTGGAACAGACTGAGAGGGCCCGCAAGTTGGCTGAGCAGGAGCTGATTGAGGCCAGTGAGAGGGTCCAGCTTCTCCACTCACAGGTAAGACATCACACACCTTCAAGGACAGAGGTCACCTCCATCCAATTGATGTGGGCTACTAATGGGTTGAGTTACCAGGATCTCCAGATCCTTTAAGCCTGCAGAGTTGGCAGGGAGTTGGGGGGCATTAAGCACTGGGGGGGCTGAAGAAGGAAGGGCCAGCAGTTCAAGAGACACCTCCTGAGATCCTCTCCTCTAACTCCAGAACACCAGCCTCATCAACCAGAAGAAGAAGATGGAGGCCGACATCTCGCAGCTGCAGACAGAGGTGGAAGAGGCCATCCAGGAGTGCAGGAATGCTGAGGAGAAGGCCAAGAAGGCCATCACTGATGTGAGTGCCATGGTGGGACCAACATCTAGGATACCTTCCTCTGGAGGGTGAAGGAAAACATGCTTTGGTTCTCCTTCTCTGCTTGCTTCTCTCCTTGGGCAGGCGGCCATGATGGCAGAGGAGCTGAAGAAGGAGCAGGACACCAGTGCCCATCTGGAGCGGATGAAGAAGAACATGGAGCAGACCATCAAGGACCTGCAGATGAGGCTGGATGAGGCTGAGCAGCTGGCCCTGAAAGGGGGCAAGAAGCAGCTGCAGAAGCTGGAGGCTCGTGTGCGGGAGCTGGAGAATGAGCTGGAAGCTGAGCAGAAGCGCAATGCTGAGAGCATTAAGGGTCTCCGCAAGTCCGAGCGTCGCGTTAAGGAACTCAGCTATCAGGTGGGGCTCCTGGGATGGCCCAGGTCAATTCCTGCCCCATTGCCACAGGGCCTCATATCTCATGCTGAACATGACCAGAACATGGCTGACCTGCTGGCCAGAGAGACACAGGCTGTCTATATTCAATACTATTTACCCACTGTGTGTATGTCTGATACTGCAGTGGGATCCAGAATACTGTCTGGGTCATGAGCCACCCAGGTCATCTCTCAGTGTCCCAGCATCCATGGGGTCTTTGCATGATCCATCCTCTAACCTCATCAGGGGAAAGAAGACATCTCGCCTCCTACTCCCAGAGCTGAGGTCACCCACAGATCTTGAGAGGATCCACTCTCCCAGAACATCATTACCTCTCTACTGACCCTCGTACTTGGGTGGTGATTCCAAGTGCAGGTAGGGTCAGGTCAGGATCCATGTGTCTCTCACCCTACAGACAGAGGAAGACCGTAAAAATATGATCCGGCTCCAAGACCTCGTGGACAAGCTCCAGCTGAAGGTCAAGGCCTACAAGCGACAGGCAGAAGAGGCGGTGAGCACTGGGCAGGCAGCCATGGGACCACCCCTGCCTCAGAGGGGACAGTGTGGGTTTAGGATGTGGGAGACGATGTGGGGAGTAGCAGGAGACTTGAGATGAGGTGGTGGGGTATTAGGGGGTGAGGAGGGTGGGTTGGTGATTGGATTGAGAGATGTTGGTTGGATGTGGGAAGTGGCGGAAGTGGTGAAAGGAAGGAAGGAAGTGGCGGAAGGAAGGCAGTGGTGGAAGGAAGTGGCGGAAGGAAGTGGTGGAAGGAAGGAAGAGGCAGAAGGAAGTGGCGGAAGTGGCGGAAGGAAGGCTGTCTTGAAGTTTATGTGGGTGGAAGATTAAATGGCGGGATGGATGGATGGATGGATGGATCATTGAATAGATGGTTGGGTGGTTCAAAAATAGAATGTCTGAAGAAACAGGTGTTTCTACTGTGGGTCAGAGCATAAAAAAAGGCAGATGTATGGGGGGCAGAGGGGGTGCAGGAGGCCAGACAGAACTGTGTGGGAGCCTCACTGGCGTCCCTGCACCCTCAGGAGGAACAGGCCAACACCAACCTGGCCAAGTTCCGCAAGGCACAGCACGAGCTGGATGAGGCAGAGGAGCGTGCCGACATCGCTGAGTCCCAGGTCAACAAGCTGCGGGCCAAGAGCCGCGACATTGGAGCCAAGGTGGGACCTTCCCCTGCCCTACAGCTGCCCCATGGCTGCCCCATGGCTGTCCCCCAACATCCCCTTTTTCTCCTCCCTCAGAAGGGACTCAATGAAGAGTGAAGATCCGGACCCCCAAGTATCCTACCTGAACTTGCAGCTCTCCCATGTAGACTTCCAAGTGCTCAATTCCCCCTAGCCCCCTAAGCTTCAAAAGCCAATAAAAACCATTGAGCAGCAGCCATTTGTCTGGGGTTGGATTTGTGTGGGGAGGGTGTGGTTATCTCATTGTATGGCACCTGTAATATGGATGGAGCCCATACAAGTTTCTAGTAAATCTGAAATTTGTGAAGAAAAAATTTATGGGATGTGGAAAAAGGGACAGGCCTCATGGGAGCATTGTCAGAGCATTCAGGGATGCAGCAAGGAAGGCCAAAGTCACCTTGGAATTCAATCTGGCAAGGGGTTACAAGGACAACAAGAAGGGCTTCTATCAGCAGCAAAGAAAGATTAGAGAAAATATGAGGGCACTGCTGAATCAGATGAGAGAGCACCTCTGTGGAGAAGGACCTGGGAGTCTTGGGGGATAACAAGTTGACTATGAGCTGGCAGTGTGTCTTTGGGGCCAGGAGGGCCAATAGTATCCTGAGTGCATTGGGAAGGGTGTGACCAGAGGGTCAAAGGAGATGATCCTGCCCCTCTAGTCAGTCATAGTGAGGCCACATCTGCTGTGGTTCCAGTTCTGGGCTACTCAGCACAAGAAAGACAAGGAGTTACTGGAGAGAGTCCAGGAGGCCATGAAGATGATCTGGGATCTGGAGCATCTCCCCAGGGAAAGAGACTGAGGGAGCTGGGCCTATGTCATGGTTTGGGCCTGGCACAGAGCCAGTGCCCCCATGAGAATACCCTCTCCCTGGTGTCTGCTGTGAGATGTGACCAGGAATAAGCAAAGCAGGCTCCAGCTTAGAAATAAAGAAAACTTTATTACCTAAACTACAAGAAAATAGGAAAAAAAACTATAAGGGAAAAAATTGAAAACCTTACAAAAAGCACTTTCCTCCTCTCCACCACCAAAATTTCCCAATCCGATACATTCCCCCAAATCACCAACTGCCCAGTCTGGCACCACCCTTTAGAATACTCAAACTTCAGTCCATGAAGAGGAGAGGAGTCCTTCTTGCACCATAGGCTTCCCCTGGAAACACGCTGAAACCTCGTGTGCTTCCATGTCACTCAACACCGCCCGGAAAGTCCTTTTGCCATTTGTAACATCTTCCTTCTATGCCCAGTGCTCTCACCACTGTGCATGGACCAGAGCTGCTTCTAGGGCTGTCTTTTAAGGATGCCTTGTCTCACTCCAAAAAGGCACAGTCTCTGCTTTGGGACATCTGTCCCCCCATTTTTCCCACCCCCTGGGACCGAGGGGTCCTCACGATGAACCCTCCAGGTTCTGAGGCACTGCCTCCCCCTAAATGCAGTCTCTGTGTCACAGGAATAAAACTGGTTCAGTCTATGGCCACACAAGAAAAGTCCAGCCAAAAGGCCACTCCAATCATCTCTCTCCCCACTCAGCCAGTCTTCTCCACTTCCCTCGGGCCAGGTCCTTGTTATCTCATATCTCTCTTCTTATCAGCTCCGAGGAGGATCAGCATTTTTGCGAAGTCCCAATCATGAAAGAAAGGGGTTAAAAATTTCAGTCTCTGCCTGTCCCAGAGCTCCGGCACTCCCACACTCACTGCTGCTCCCTCGCTGCTGCTCCAGCCGGGCACCTTCTCGCTGCACTCCCCTCCTTCTCCTCCTGGGCCGGCTGCTATCACATTCCATCGACGCCGGCTCTCCCTCTCTCTCCCTCCTGGGGGGGGATGGCTGCCCGAGGGCTGTCTCTTGGGGGTCCTCCACCCTTCCATCCTCAAGGGCCTCCTCACCCCCCATCTCTGTCCAGGCCCCGGCCTACCACATGGCTGCCCCTCCCCCGCCCAGCAGCAGCAGCTGGACGAGGGAGGGCGATCCAACCTCTTTCCCTCGAAGTCCCAAGAGAGCCTCCCAGGGCCGAAGCTCTGGTTTTTAACCCCTGTGTGTTCTCGGAGGTGTGTCCAGACCCCACTGGCCACACCAGGTGCCAATATCAAAATCCGAGCACCCATAGGTTTGACCACAGCATCCCAGAATTCCCACTTCTTCCTGGTCAAACCACCATAGCCTAAGTCTAGAGAAAACTCAGAGGGAATGAATCTCATCAATGCATGTCAAAGGTGGGTGTCCAGAGGATAGTGCCGGACTTTTCAGTGGTGGCCAGAGACAGGACAAGAAGCAATGGCCATAAACTAAAACACAAGAAGTTCCACCTCAACCTGAAGAAGAACTTCTTTACATCGAGGTTGACAGAGCACAGGAACAAGTTGCCCAGGGAGACTGTGGAGTCTCCCTGTCTGCAGACATTCAAAACTCAACTGGACATGTTTCTGTGTAAATTCCATAAGTCACTCTGCCTTGGCAGGGGGGTTGGACTGGATGATCTTCTGAGGTTCCTTCCAACCCTAAAAAATTTGTGGACTGCCAACCCGTGTGGACCTGGTGCACCCCACAGGATGTTGCAGCACACCCCACATGCAATATGATTTCACCCATGGGGTGTACCTTGACCTCAGACTGCCTCACAGGGTATCTCAACCTGCCTCACACCAATCCATGTCTGTGTGTGGGAAGAGATGTGCCTGGGGGTACATATGGTACTGAGGAGGGAGGGTCCCCAGGAGGTGGGGGGCAGCATCTGGTACCTCCACATGTAGTACAGAGCCTGGGTGAGCCCTTCAGGGATCTCCTGGTTCCTGAGCTTGCAGCTTGTGCTGCTTCTGGCCTCAGCATTCCCCTAGCCACCAACTGCTCTGTCCCACTGCCCAACATGTTCCATTTCCCCACATGTCCCACTGTCCTTCTGTCCCAAATGCTTTCAGCTGTCTGGCCTCTCCATTGATCATTCCACCACCCCTTGGCCCAACAGCCCTGTCTCCTCCAACTTGTTGCCTTCCATTTCTCACTGTCCCTCCATCTCGTCCATGGGCCATTGTCCCATCATATCCACCATCCCTATATGTTCTCTACCACCCCATTTCCTCTATGTCCCTACACATTCCACAATCTCTATGTGCCACTATCTGTCCATTCTCTTCACATCCCAACATCTTCATGACTCATCATGCCCCCATTCCACCATCCCTATGGCCCTCCATCTCCTCTACGTCTCACTATATGCTCCAAGTTCCATCACCCCACCACTTTCTTCACGTCCCTCCATCCCTCCACATTCTCTCACTATATCCCATCATCCTTCCATGTTCTCCAGGTCCCAGACATGGAAAGATGAAGAAGCAGCACTGGTGGATAAAGTGGCTTGCCAGCTCCAGGAACACAAAATCTCAGAGCAGGATATTTCAAGGACCCAAAAGGGTTCCAGCAGGCTTTCAGTATATGGACGGGCCAGAAGGCAAAAATTAAATAGTACAGACTGGTAAATGCCATGCAATAAAGGATGGATTTTGTCCTCCTTTCAGCTGGGATGGAGCTCCTCAGCAGGGGCAAGGTCTGGGCGGGCGGTCACAGTGGGAGAGCGTCTTTCCCTCTTTGGGAGGAAGGCGTCTTGGCACAGCTCCCGCCGCTTCCCGAGCGGGGAGCCCGTCGGCAGCGGCCCCCACTCTGCTCTGCGCCCCGGCTGCTGCTGGCGCTGGTAAGCAAGGCGCCGAGTTTCCACCTCGCAAAAGAAAGGGAAGAGGGAGGGAGGCGCCGCGGGCCGGGATGCTCCGCTCCGCCCCCGGCGGCTTCGGCTCCGGCTCCGCCCGCCTCTCCCCTTCGGGCTCCGTCCCGCCGCTTTCCCGGGGGTGCGGGTCACCCCTCGGGGAATGGCCCCTGGCTCTCCGGGCTGCAGACGCGGCGGCAGCGGGGACCCCGGGCAGCGCCCTGGGACGGACGGACCCGCCCGGGAGGAGCGGGCTGTGCCTCTGCGGCCTGACCCCGGGGAGCGGCAGCGCTTTGGGCTCTTCTTGGGGTTGGGTTTGGGCACAGCCAGAGCGGGTGTGTGTGCCAGGAGCTCCTCAGCGAGCTGCTCCTGGAAGTGCTGTCCTTACAGCGACTGAACGGCATCAGCTGCGGCTGGAGTCACTCCGGTAAGTGCCTGTGCATCTTTTATGGCACAGGACCTCGTACTGGCTTTTTCTTATTTATCTGCCGCTCATTCTCTCGTTTTGAACGATTTGTTTATATTTGCTTTTGCTCACTAGAAGTTGAGAAAGTAATGTATGGAGAAGTAGGGTGTTTGGTGTTGTTTTTATGATTTTTTTTTTCTTTTGGGATCAGGTTTGGTTTTACAAATAAGGACCTGCCAATGGACAGCTACTATCTTTGCTTTTAGATAATACATGTGAAGGAAAGGAAACCAAAGGCTGAAGTGTTTTCTGTTGTCTCATGTGCCTTTCACTGCTTTTGATGTGTCTTCGGAAATAGTTTTCTGAATGAAGAGGCACGATCCTCTATATGAGAGCACATTACAGGAAAACTTGAATGTTGTCTCAGAACTGAAACAAAAGTGTTTTGCATCTGATCTCTAGAAATGGCTTGTGCTGTATCCCCCAGAATAAGCAAGCCTTGTCTTTTGTCTTCACGATGAAATGTGGCACCTTGTTCATATTCCAGATGGGCTCAGTTTGTTAAGTTGTGTGAGAAAGGGATGTTATCAGTTAACTTTTACCATAAATATTTTCCATTAATTGCAGGACAGCAATACCCCATGGCACTGAAACAACCAGAGAAGAGCCCACTTTCCTCCCAGATTCTGGGTCTCAGTGACCTTCCAAGAGCTCCTCATGAAGTGCCACTGACTGGGTGCCACAGGAAGAGGATCAAAGAGACTGATTCAGCCTATGTCAGGCTGGCAAAGCAAGGAGGCCGACCTGGTGAGCATCTGTCTATATCTGCTTCTTTGGTTCTCCTCTGTTTTCCTTGGCTTTGCTTGAGTGCAGTGTAAAGTGCCTGTAGATGCTACAGAAGGATCCTCTGGACTTTTGAAATAAACTTGTGAAAAAAATGAGGAAATTAATTTATTCCTGACAAAACAGTAATCTGAAAACAAAGGTAGTGCTTTTGCTGCTAGATAAGAAGTGAGAAAAGTACTGACTTTCGTCTTTTTCTCTCCAGACCTGCTGAGGCACTACACTCCTGTGGTAATGAAGTCCCCTCCAGCAGCATATGCTGCCCCTGACTGGTTCACACACTGTGCCAGTCCTGCAGGGATTGAGAAGCCACGGTAAGATTGCTGGGGCCCAACACATCTTGGCCTCCCTCTTCACCTGTTAACATTTCTGAATGCTTCTGTACTAGAGTGCAGGATTTGTATACCTTGTACAAACAAGCATTAAATCTTTGCCTGCAGGAGCTGTGTTTCCTCTCTACCAGATTTTATGGTTCACAGAGAGTTTGTGGCTGGTGACCGTCATGGTAAGAGTTATGAGAGAAGAAGAGGGCCTTTTGAGTTTGATACAAAAAATGTTTGGCAGCAGGATGCCGAGGACAAAGAAAATGCAGAGAAAAAGAAGGTAGGATGGAGAGGTATGCTGTGATGATACTTTGTTTGTAGAGCTTGTGAACACATCTCTGTTGCTTCTTAGAGGAGGGAAGCTGCAATCCACATTTCTGTATTCCAGAATCAATTTTTATATTGCAGTTAGAGAACAAAAAGAAAGATGTTATCTTAAGTGCTGCAGGTGTAGTGTGAAAACCAGAAATGCAGTTTCCCATCACATTATATGGTATATATACGTCAGTATAAATAAAAAGCAGCAGTTCATTTTTATCTTATGCTTTATTTCCCCTGCAACTCATTCTGGGTGAAGAGACATCTTGTTTAGTAATCTTGAGTGAGGAAGTAAGAAGATGAGAACAGAAGACTATTCTGAAAAAGGAGTTTAATTTATTTTGAAATGCAAGGGAATTCCCAAAGATACTGTGCTGTGTTTGAAAGAAAGATGTATCCGAGACAAAATAAATATAGGACAAGCTATGCCCCAAACAAACCTTTCTGTACTGACATGGTGTTCTGTCTTGGAGACCTCTCTACTATCCTCCCTCTTTCATCCTCCCTTCCCCCCCCTCAATTTAGATGCTGAAGCCTTATGTTTTTTAAATATCCTCTGTAAATTCAGTTGCTGCGTCTACCATAGGCCTTTGTGGTATGCCTGGAAACACTTGAACACTACTACTACACGCTACTACAATACTTGAACACTAGTACCTCCCTTCTTCAACAGAAGGGTAGATGTTGGGCATTCTAGGAGAAAAAGTCCTCAGCCTTTGCTGAGATGAGTAACTAGTGCAAAATCAGAATGATGTCTTGTGTAAATGGGAACACCTCATTACTGAATAGGCTTGGGAATGTTTACTGAGTCTGTGGCAACAGGCAAACAAGCAACATATGTTTAAACTGTAATTTGCCTGATGCTTGTAGGTGAAGCTGCTTTTTTTTTTTTTTCCTATCATAGATTTAAGGCACTAAAACTAAAAACTTGACCTGCTGCTGTGCCTCTTAAAGGAATTCAACTAGGACCGAGAGGAAGTTCTCTTTCTCACTCCCTTACTTAAGAACCAATTATGTTCAGTGCTCTAAGGGTCAAACTAAACTTTGATAAAAGTAATTCAAGCCCATGTGCTGACTTGTAAAGTGGAACTGAGGTTCATTTCAACTTTGAATGAAACTGGGTCTCAACCAAACTCCTACAGTCATTTACTTTATTTAAGACTAAATACAAAATGAATATATGTTATATATTCAGCTCAGATTGCAAATATGCTGAGGCCCTCATATATAATTTGCACTATTCTCCTGGAAGCTGAAGTTAAGTTTTGCCTAATGTTCTAAATTAAACAAGTCTTTTTCTGTAAGACTAGGTGCCTGGGAAGACGGATTCTGTGTTGGTATGTTTAGCTCTACCTCCACACACCAACTCTCATTTGGCTCTGCTTCACAGTGTCTTTGCTGTACATTGAAAACTGTATTATGTATCTTGAAATGTCACATGGTACTTCTTTCACAGCTACTTCTTGAATATCCTCTTTTGACAAGTTTCTATCCCATGCTCTTAGAGTACCTTCCCAAAGAGTCTTCCAGGTGAGACAATGGAACTAACCCTACCAAAGAGTCTCAATTTTAGTTTTTCACCATACAACTTGTATGTTGAAAGGTAAGAATAATGTATTCCAAAACACCACAGGCAAATTTCTAAATTTCTCATTTATTTGACTTCATGATGACACTGCAGCAGCAAGCTACCTCAAGTATTTCTGGTAGTATGAGACTGAATGTATTGAAAATATTTTTCAGTCCAGTGTGACTAAGCAGTTATTCAGAAGAGACATGCATGATGCAATTGTGGAGTTAAATCCCAAAGGGCGCACTTAGGAACAAGAGCAAAACCATTTAACCTCTAAGGGTATTTCTTTTGCTTGGTTTGGAAAACATTGCTCCCAAGTGGGCCTTTGCTCTGAAGGTTTAAGCCTTTATGCTGCTTTGTTCTGAAGTATTAAAATCTCTGCTGATCCTTGTGGTTATTGCTGTGTAGAGGAGGACTGGAAATCCGGGGGGCCATTACATGGGAATTTTGCAAATCAGCAGAGTATTAGTGCATGAAGGATTTAGCCTTTGTGCTCATGGCAGAGTAATGGACTTCTGGCCCAGGGAGAAGCAGCCCATGGAAATCTCACAAGGCTTAAGAAGACCTAGTGCAAGGTCCTGCACCTGTGCTGGGACAACCCCTGTTATCAGCACAGGCTGGGGGATGAGCAGATCCAGAGCAGCCCTGCCCAGAAGGACTTGGGGGTGCTGGTGGATGAGAAACTGGACATGACCCAGCCATGGGCACTCACAGCCAGAGAGCCAAACATGTCCTGGGCTGCATCCAAAGCAGCGTGGGCAGCAGGGGAGGGAGGGGATTCTGCCCCTCTGCTCTGCTCTGCTCTGGTGAGACCCCACCTGCAGGGCTGCATCAGCTCTGGGACCACAGCACAGGGAACTGTGAGACGAGTTCAGAGGAAGGCACAAAGATGATCAGAGGAATAGAGCAGCTCACCTGTGAAGAAAGGCTGAGAGAATTGGGATTCTTCATCTAGGAGAAGAGAAGGCTTTAGGGTGACCTATTTATGGCATTCCAGTGAAGGGACCTGTGAGAAAGATAGAGAGGGACTTTTCACAAGGGCATTAGTGATGGAACAAAGGGGAATGGATTCAAACTCGAAGAGAGTAGGGTTAGACTAGATGTTAGGAAAAATTTCTTTACTGTGAGAGTGGTGAGGCACTGGCACAAGTTGCCCAGTGAAATTGTGGATGCCTCATCCCTGGAAGTCTTGAAAGTCAGGCTGGATGGAGCTCTGGGATACCTGGTCTAGTGAAAGGTGTCCCTGTAGCAGGAGAAGTGGAACTAGATGATCTTTAAGCCAAACTATTCTGTGATTGAGTGATCCTTTTGCCTGTGCATATTATTGCCCAGCTGGGTTGGGTTGAAAAAACTGTGAACTTTAAGAAGGGAGGTCTGTAAGGGTGGGAGGTCAGTAGGAGATGTCATCAGAATTTGCATCAGCATTTGGCAATATCCCTGCAGTACCACCAATAAGATTGCTCCTTCATCTTCAGACTCCTCTCTTTCAGGCACTTGCCTGAAATGTCTGTGTATAGATGCATATGTACTTAGCTATGTATGTGCTGTTGCAAAATGACTGCTCACCTGAGGCCAGGATTTTACCTCAGAGAGAGATTTGAAATTTTTTCCTTGATCACACAGGAGCCAGGATTTAATCTAAAGGCTTTTATCTTACCGTGCTGGCTGCAGATATCCATTGTTCTTCATATACTAGCCAGCCACAGTGCATATTCTATGTCATGTTTCTTTAATCCAAGATTAATAAATGTGTATTTATAATAAACATAGTAATTTTTACAGTATATTGTTGCCATCTCTTCACAGAGGGAGAAAACACTTTAAAGCAAGAACATGCCCTGTGTAGTTTGTAAAAAAATGCCCTGTGCAGTTTATCTGGGAAAATTGATGGCTGCTAATTGAGACTTGTCAAAGGGAAAAATCCCCCTCAGCTGTAATCATCACAAGAGTCTGCTTTTAATGCTGAATTTGCCCAGCAAAGTAACAAATAAGCACCTCAATGGATTGCAGATGCCCTCCAAAGCCAAATTCTGATTTGTTCCATTGCTACTTTTGTCATTAATTAGTTTACTTGAACAGTAGGGATTGTTTTGATTCCTGCAGTATAAGCTAGCCTCTCATTTAATGCCAAGAAAGGCAACATTTTAAAAAAAGCTCTTGCTTGCAGCTTTCAAGTCTTTTCTCTTTGTCTTTCCTCTCCCCTTTCTTTTTCTAGACTTTATTTTGGAGAGTTTGAACCTTTTTCTGTCTCTAGTCAAAATCGCTCTGGCTTCTGCTCTCCCTTTGTCCTTTAATTAACTCTTTAATTACTAGAGCTCCTTTCCTTGTGCTTCTGTTTGATGCCAAGAGGGAAATCTCATCTCTCTCCATCTGCTATTTGTTTATCCTGACTATCAAACTGAGTTGTGTTTCTGTGTTGCGCATTTCTGAAATGTAAAGCACAAGTAGGCTGCTTCAGCAAGCAGTGTGAACAAACTTGAAGAGCAGTTCTAAGCAGCTAACGGGGTTTTTAACCTCCAGGTTGGACAAAGACCCTTCTTTTCATCTCACATAGCTGTCTCTGATATCACTGCATGCCCTTGCTGATCTCATGTCTTCTTCTTTGACAAATGTCCCAGTCTGACTCCACTGAAGTCTGGAGGGGTTTCAGCACTGATTTTACACATGCTTGCATTGACATCCTGGCTCAGAATCAGTACAACTCTCTGCCCAGGCTTCACTTTCTTAGAGATAATAAGAAAACTTACATTCTCTGAACATTCAGATCTGCTTTTTCTTTGTGCCTTCCTAATTAGTTCATTGATTAGATGTGTTCAAAGGCCATTATACTTTTGTTTGCTCTTTCCATACTCTTTGCGCACAAGCTCCTTGAGAAGTCCTTGGTGCATTTACATTTTGGAATCTTCTCCTTACAGAGATTTTTGTGGTTGTTCTGTAGTGTCTGAAATCCAAGTGTGACTGCTGTTCATGCATCTAATTTTTGCACTTCATATTTTTTTTGCTCTGTCAACTGTATTGCAGCATCTGTGTCCACATAGGTGGAAAGTATTTTTATCTTTAATGTGCTTGTAAATTTACAGAGCAATACATTTCACCTTTAGTCACTCTGTTCTGATTTTTTTGTAAATAACCTGCAAATAACATCTCTTATTCCATGGGGCACTCTTCTGTGTTGCATGTTTAAAAAAGAAAATGGTCAAATAATATGTAGGTTCTAACTAAAAGGATATGTTAGTGTAACACAAAAACTTTGTTAATAAGCTTTGAAAATTCTGTGCTATCTTCAGGACTTCCCTCTTTTCCACTTTTCCTTGTGCAATGATGGAAGTTGTAAGTAGTTTTTAAAGATGTTTTGGGTTTTTTAAACTCAGAATTTTTTAGCAACTATTAGTGAAAAATATCTGGGAGTTGTTAAGGATATTTAATTTCATGCTTTGATTTGAGAGGGGGTAGGTTGACTCTTTAGTAGCTGTTGATTTTGATCAAACTTAAAATAAAGAGCTTTGGTATGTGTTGCTCATGTTTCTCCACTACTTACTGGTTTTCCCATTTTCAGGTCTGGAGTGAATGTTGTCTTTCCCTGGCTTTCTAGGTGTCATCTTTCAGTCTTTTAGTCAACACTGAGTTTCTTTACCTGTAATTGGAAAGATGATAAAAGTAAAGTAGATTTTTCTGTTGTAGGCTTCCCCCTATATATATATATATATATATATATATATATATATTATATATATATATAATATATATTTATATTTATATTTATATTTATATTTATATTTATATTTATATTTATATTTATATTTATATTTATATTTGTTTGAATATCAAAACTCTAATTAATATACCACAACAGTTTTCTTATTATATAGGATGTTTTATGCTTTTTATTAAACAAACTAAAAAAGGAGTAGCAATTAAACCATGAGTTAATTTCTAGTTTTCCTGACTTTAGTAAGACTGGTCTGTTTTCATATTCTGCATACAGAGAAATGGACTAAGATGAGAAGTTGCCGTGGATAAGTTTGAATTTGAAGCTTAATTTGAAGTGTACTGTGAGGGAAAGGCTTGTGTAGAGCACATTCTGGAGAGAGCAAGCAGCTAACCTCATGTAGAATAACTAACTAAGGGACTGCTTTATCTTTTGTTATTCCTCAATAATCCATTATTTGTACTTATGGAAATAATGTAGATAGGACATGGAAATTTGAACACATTCAGGCCTTTAATATCACCCTCACTTTTGAAGGCTATGCTAACATATAATCTTCTTGTTCATTTTTTTTCATAACTCCTTTATTTTGAGCTAAGATTTCTCTAACACAGGTAAAGCTTCCACCTATAAGCCCTAAATATCCAAGCAGAATGCCAACTGTTTCCACAAAGGAATTTAGTGGAGAAAATAAGCTTTCCTTGCCACCCATGTAAGTAGTACATTTATGAAAATCATTGAACACCTAAGCCTGCAACTCTTCAAGTATATAAGTAAAATTGCTTCTTGTGAAAATGCAGGAATTAGCAGATATGTGTATGGTCCTTGTGGATCTTTATTGCTGTTAAATTTGCTATTATATGTGATGCTAAAATAGTTTTAAAAGCTTCTAAAGCAACTAAAATAACAGTACTTTAACTCAGAAAATTTTTCTATATAACTTGGTGTTAGGAAAACTGAGCATAGAGTGGCACACCTTCATGTAGCTGAATTTTTTGTATTCTAGATTGGGCTTTTTCTTAATACTAGTGAACAGGTGAAAATGATAATCTACAGCGTGAATTCTGTTAGTGTAGGTTACAGAGAAACAAGTAGGATTGACACTTTAAGGAAAGACATAAACTGTAGCCTTTATAATGTCATACAGAGCAAAAGTATTCTCATGAACACCTGAAAGAGGTGGTTTAAGCAAATTTTTATATCATTTGTGATGTGATGTAATCACACCATCAGCTGTGTGCACAGCTGAATTGTTTCAACATACTTTGAAAATTTTATTGCTCAGTCACCAGTAGTCCTGGTGTGTTTTAGAACTATGGTAATGCTGCCAAATAAGTGATTAAACTGTCAAATGAATTTAAGAGAAAGTGTGTAACATGATTTCACTTTTGTGAACCACAGAATGAGTACTGTCTTTTTCATTTACACATTCTTTTGCACATTTGTCTTTAAGACAAGAACTGTGCAAGAATTATACATGTGAAATTCCAATGAAACAGATGTCTCTTCTTATGTAAATTTGAGTACTAAATCAGGCATAGTTCTTTGCTTTTGTTTATTTTTGGTATTTCTTCTTAGATGATTACATGTAGAATATATGTTTTGTTATTTATAAATAAATTATAAGGCTAGAAATTGTTATATTTTAAAATTGATGTTATAATTAGAAATAAATTCTAATAGAACATCTTTTCTGTGAAAAATATGATTTTTCCATCTAGCCCCCATTTCTGTTTACTTTTCCTTTTGTTTTCCTTTAATATATTTGTATTTACAGGCCTGCTCAGAGAAAAATTGAAGCAGTAAATTTTAGCAAATTAATAAGTAATGGTTATGGGACTGACTGGTTGCAGCAGTGTACTGGATGGGAAAAAAAGATTGACGAAACATCAGAAAATAGTGATGACTCTGAAGGTAATGTTATTGAAAGCTGTTTCTTTTAAAATGAGCTGGGCTCTCAAGGTAACAGCAGAGGGCAGCCTCAGTATTTGTGTGGCTCTCTGAATATGGTGAGACACACTGAATTATAGTGCTTACTTTACAATACCCTATGACCAGCTAAAGAAAGGAGTGCTCCTGTTTGCAGTCAGCGAAGGCAGGCGCTTTCATGGACTTTTTTCATCTCTACAATTGCAGTGTGCTCTGTTCCAATCCAGGGGCTTCTGTGTTCTGATCCAGGGGCATCTCTGTGATGTGTTTCCATAAAATGCTGCAGAGACACAGCCATCCTGCCTAACTTAAGCAGACTGTAAAATATTTGTTGCCTCCTTGTTATGAATATTCTTTTTCCAAAAACTTCTGTCACAAGTGTCATTGATACTCAGGTTTAAGAAATAGAGCACTACTTGTAGAAATTTGTCAAAATAAATATATGCACATGGTTGAAAGCAGTGGAATTTCAGCAGTTTAAGAGAAAAAAGTTATCCAATGTCATGCTTTCAAACCTTACTTTATTATGCACAATAGTAATAACTGTGAAATACTTCACTTGGAAACAAATATAAAGGTCAAAGGGTGAGAAAATTTCTCTTACTTCTGGCAAAGACCTTTTTCTTAGGTAGCCATGCTGGCTCTATCAGTTTTCTGTAGCAATGTTTGGAAATGCTATTGGATCTCCCATTTCATGCACCGGTATTTTTTTTTTTTAATATGTGTCAGGGAATCCTTTTGTATACACTGGCATTGTCATTATTCCCTTGACCTTGATATATTAATGTCTGAAAGTGTTAGAGGCCAGGTATTTTAAGTTTTCTGACACTTCAGCTCTGTCAGAATTAATTTTTGTGTCTTCCATTATTGTATCTACAGGGTTTTTTTTGGTGTTTTTGTGTGGGTTTTTTTTTTGTGGTTGTTTTTTTTTTTTTGGGGGGGGGTGCTTTTTTGTTGGTTTTTTTTTGTGTGTTCAAAACTTCTTCCTCCATGTAAGTATCAGGAGAAAACAGAGAACTAGAAGTTGTGTGGTTTTGTTCAGAAGAAAAAATGTCATAAAACTGAGGGATGAAGCCAGGTCTGGGTCTGAGGAGAATGCATAACCTTAGAAGCCGCTTTTCAAGTTAACTTAAGTATCCAAACTCTGATCATGCAGAGGATGCTGCTTTGAGAGTTCAGTGACCGAACAATTCAATCATGAAGGCTAAAAGTGCTCTTCCTCAGCATGAAAGAAAACCTTGAATATTCTTCTTTGTTTTCAGATTCTATTCAACTTTCTTGTGTGCTGACATTTTTCTTTCCCATTACTCTGAGTAAAATTAATAGGGATTTCAAAATCTCAATTTCCTTAATTTGGTGGTAGTTGATTTCTTTAATATGCATGCCTCTAATGAGACATCTGAGATATAAAGAAAAGTTGAAGATTTTTCAGAGTAAGCACGAAATTGGTTGGGTTATACCACTTAGGCAAAAGAGAAGAAAATGGGTACACTGCAAAGGCTTCTGAAAAGTCAGTGTGCTGTGTAGGTTGACATATAGATACATCTAATTTTTGAGTTGCTTTTATTTTTCATGTTTTTGATAGCATGATACTTGCTTTGCTTCTGTTGCCTTTGTTTGCAATCGTAGCTATTCCAATTGAGATTGGTTCTGTATCACAGTGTAAAAGGAGATTGCTTTTAATGCTCTTAATAATATGGTTTCATCCAGATGTGTGTCTTCCTTCAGTTTTGACTGTGTCCTTTTCATTCTTTTAGGTGATTGTTGACGATAGTGCTTTTACTTCTTTTCCCACTCGTGTACTTTTTTCTCTTCATCCAAAGCAATTGGCAGCCTGAGCACCTTGCAGCTCCCTTTTGAGATGGAGCTTTCTCCGTTCTTACTTGCACAGAATACGCCCTAGACACATCAGGAAGGAGATACAACCCATTCCATATGTAAATCTATAATCCCTTTGTTTTGGGGTACAGATTTGCAAATTTCTTAGGTAGCTTGGATATCTTGTTAATTCAAAATTAAAAGTAGTGGAATTTATGTGTATTTTGACATGAGGAAGAAACCAAAAATTTTAGCTGACCTTTTTATTAGTATGGTCTGTGAACTTTAATATTTTTTTCCTTTTGCAGATTCAGAACACTCTGAATCACCACCTGCAAGCAATGAGTTAAAAGCCACCGTTTCAGGGATGTAATAAGTAACTTGAAAGATTCTTGGGGAAATTAAAGCTTTGTATTGCTTATATAGCCCACTATTTACACATTGACTAGATTATTTTTGTAACTTAACGCATCCCTGATTAAAATGTTTGTGAGATGGATGAACCTCCTTGGGCTTGATTGCAGCAAATTTTGAAGAACCGAAGACAGCTGTCAGTGCTTAGTCCTAGACCTTTTCTTAATGTAATAAACAAAGCTAAGCTGAGGTTTTCTCCTGCACAAGACACCTGCTGCTTTGCTGTTCTCAAACAGGATTACCATATTGCTGCTGACTTGACTAGACACAGGCATGCTATTGATGTGCACAAATCAACAAGTTTCTTTAGTTAAGTACAGCTGTATTCATGAATTATGCCATAAAGAAAGGTGAAGGGGAACTGTATGGTATGGGATGAAATGTAGCTAGAAAGCATTGAACTGGAATGGATACTTGCAGTAAAAAAAGTCAAACCTTCACTGGAAAGAGTGCTTTTTCATCCCAAAAGCTCATTTACTTTGAACAGTCACTCAGCTTTTTAGGACAGTTCTATTGCTGTGCCTGCTGCACAAGAGCCAGTTGATCAGTCATAGTGTTCAGCCACATAATTAAAGATCTGGTGGCGTTTCCTGGTATAGTCTCATTGTATAGAAGCTGAATCATGGATTAACAGTTCTATGGACTCAGCTATCTATGATGTTAGCACTTTCAGCTGTTAAATAAAAAAATTATCTATCCTGAAGTCTTGACTGCAGCAAAAATATTGTATGCTAGATCACTGTGTTTATTCTCACCAGCAGAAGTTTGTACTTTGAAATAGCAATGTATAAATGTTGTACTTTATTACTTTGAAAAAGTTAAGATACACTGATATTTCAACACTTGCTATTTTGTCTACTTGAATTAGGATATAATCTTATTAATAATGAAATATTGATTATAAAGTCCACTAGAAAGTGGGTGCAATTTCATTACTGCACTTTTTACTAATAGCATGAAAAGCAAACTCTTAATTTTTACAATTGCCTCTTCAGATTACATTCAGTAGATTTTACACCTTTGAATCCAAGTACTGTTAAGTAGATGTCTTTGAACAGAATGTTTAAAGTATTTGGTTTAATACTGTTCCTTTAGAACTTTGATGTAAAAATTGATTGGAAATTGGTAAACCATTGCTAATCTGAACCCTCAAAATTTTCAGCAAACTGTAGAAATTTTGCTGTTGATGTTGTTAGACCTAGCACCTGAGTCCATGTTTGCTATCCATTATTTTGAACAATTCAACTAAATTGTATTTTAAAAAATAAAAGGCTAAGACATATGCAAATGCTTAAATGTACAGTTATTGGGTGCTCAGCAAGTTTTTCTAAATATAAAAAAAAGCTTACATCAAGCGGTTACTTTAGTGGTGTGTGAGATTAATTACCTTGTATCTGTTTTCACTTACAATTTGTGTTGTGAATTATGTCCAGATACAATGAAACCATTAATTTTGCGGTGAAAGCAGAACTTTTGGGGAAATCCAGTTTTCTAGGCTACCCTTATCAGGGGATGCCAGCGTTGGAGCCCATATCATTAAAACCTGACCAGTTGTGGTGTGTTGACCTTGGCTGGACACCAGGTGCCTGCCAAGCCTCTCTGTCACTCCCCTTCCCAGCTGGACAGGGGAGAGAAAATAAGGTGGAACACAACTTGTGGGAGTGACTCCAGTAAAGGGCAACAGAGCTGGTGAAGCTTTGAGAAAGTAAGCTTGAGGATCAGCTGAGGGAGCTGGGGTTGTTTAGGCTGCAGAAAAGGAGGCTCAGGGGTGACCTGACCACTGAGTGCCTGAAAGGAGTTTATAGCTAGTTTGTAACCTAGTTGGATGTAGGTTTCTCCCAGCCAACCACTGACAAAATGAGAGGAAACAGCCAGGGGAGATTGAGGTTGGACATCAGGGAGAATTTCTTCACTGAAAGGAGGGTTAAGCATTGAAATGGGCTGTCCAGGGAAGTGGTGGAGTCACCATCCTTGGAAGTGTTCAAGAAGCAGCCATACATGACAGTGCTATGGCTTTGTTGACAAGGTGGTGCTCAGCTGAATGTTGGACTTCTTGATCATGGTGGTCTTTTCCAACTTAAATGATGGTCATTAATGTGTATTCAGCTTTCCTTAGTCAAGCCAAGGAGAGGTTTGATTTGCGCTATTGGTCAACTGAATCTGAATGGATCACAGTTTGAATACTGCGAGTTAGAATATTAACAGCCTGAGATTTCTCTTCACAAGAACAGAATCTGGAATCTGTGCATTCAGAATAACAGAGAGCCACTCCAGACACATAACCTGCCTGTTCTCCAAGGGACATGCAGTCAAAGTGGTGTAACAAATCAGAAAGCTCCAGCTGAACCCAGGGGTGGAAGTGTGCTGCTTGAATTCACCTTATCGCAGTAATCACGTTGTTCTATTTGCTTCTGAGTCAATGCAGTCATGCAGCTGTCAGTTTTCAAAGCCATCAGCAGTTCCATGTAAAAGTGGTGGAAACTTCTGGCTTTCCATTTCTGTTTTTCAGAGAAATGCCAAAGTCAGAAGCTGGGTATTTATTACAAAATCTTGCCTTATTGTTTTAAATGCTGAAACATTTGTTTCATTGTCTTGTGCTCTATTTCTGCCCTGAATGCCTTTAAGCAGTGAGAGTTTTTTCTTTTTTTTTGAATACTGATTGCTTTGCAAGCCCAAAGATAAAACAAAAGTGCAGTTACATTTTATGAATTGCATCCAAGATACTGAGTATGTGAATGTTTCTAAAAGAGAATTCCATATAAAGATTTAACAATAACTTGTCAGTTTAGTGACTGGAGACTAATTTTCCTTTTATATACAGCCATTTCACTGTAGTGAAGTCTAATATATATCTAATACACAATTCTAACCACTTCTGTCTTTTTGGACTAGACGACATGTCCATATTCATTAACTTTCTTTGTGTAGCAATGCAAACAAAAATTCAATTGCCCCATTTTAGATGCTTCTGAAGCATCTAAAATTCTCTTGATTTAGGCTTATCTATTTCTTAAATACTATTGTCTGTGCTGAATATGCAAGCTGAGTTGGAAAATATGTAGGTTTAAGCCAAATTTCTTTCTGTAAATAAATAGCTTCATATTCTTGCTCTTCATATTCTTGCCCTGCAGATATTTTTTCAGAATGTAGTTATATATTATGCTATATTGTGGGAGAAAAAGCATGAAATAGAAATAAAGAAGTTCAGTCTTAGCACATTTTGTCCTTCTATTAATAGCTGTCATGATACAAAACATCCAGAATAACTGAAAAATCAAAATGAAGTGGGTAAAACAGCTGCACTGAATTATTTGACCAATTGACTGTGAAAATAGTTTATGGTGAGTACGAGGGAGAATACATTTGATTATGACAGACACCCTTATTTTCCATAGCTCAAATTCTCACCCATGCAATAGAAAAACCTGAAAACAGACACCAGTTGCATATTGTTGTTATTACCCCAGTATGTGGCTGTGTATTTTTCACCCTTCTAAAAGACATTAGTATCCTTCCCACTAAAATACAAAATGGAATGAAAACCCAAACACTACACTACAAAACCAGGAAGCTAAAAGGAGATTTAAAGTTTTTAGTGAAAACTGAGAGCAAAGGTTACTACCAGTTGTTAGACCCATAGAAATGCATAGATTATTGAACATTTCAGACAAGGTCAACTATAGTAATCTTATTATTATATACAAAAAAGCAATTTACATTGATTCTCTTAATATATAGCTGAATGGAAAATGACCTGAAATCTAAAGCAGACTTTTCTCTGGATCCTGAGTTGAAGGGGTAGGTAATATTCCTGTTTAAAGGAAAAATTTATTCCACAGAATTAAACACTCTTCTAAGGTGTTTGTCCACTCCTGTAGCTTGGAAGTCTTGACAAATATTTAAAGAACAGGAAAATGGAAGATGGATTAGAAACCTGTTCTTCTGTTTCACCCACTGGAAATCTAAACAAGCTGAACAGATGACGTTTTTCTGAGTTTGTTGAGCAATTCCTCTTGCATGTTGTTTATGCCTAGAAATGCATCTGTGCAAGGAATCTCTCTTTCTTATATTCCCATTCAAAGTCCTTTGGTGTGAGACAGGATATGAATAAATTTTACTCTAAATGCCCTATACATGATTTTTAAAAGAAATACATCTCAGCAATGCCTTATGCCTAATGTGTTTACTGTGCTTTCTGTGTCCTGAGGCACAGAAAGTTCTCTACCATCAAGATTTTGGTTGCTCCATCTCCCAAGTACTCCCTACTATGACAAACTACAGAGTGGTTCTGGTGTGAAAACTTACTTTTAAAATTGCATTGCAGGATTGTGGGTTTGGTGCTTTCAGTTACTGAAACAATGAACATGAACAATGTTAAATTTACGCTTCCAGTAGCCGAAACCACCTCTGCTCTTTTCTCATACTGTGTTTGCCGTGCCCACATGCCCATGAGAGCGGGAACATGGTGTGTGTGCACCGATCGACGCACGCAAGGACAGACAGACACAGGCACTAAGCTGACTCAGCCGTCCTTGGCCAACACCTGCATCTGTATCTGTATCATCTTGTTGTAAATTATCAAATCGGGAGCCAAATTTATAAGAAAATTTAGCAATGATTTATTAGATTGTCAGCAAAACAGAATTTCGAAAAACAACCACCACAGCCAAGAGTCAGCGTCGAGCCCGGGTTTCAGTGCTGGGTGAACAAATGGGCCTGACCCCCGAATGTCAGAGTCTCCCCCTGTTCACCCCGACTGCCTCTCGCAGTGAGCTTATATACAGTTTATTCTGCCTGGGGCAGAAATGACTGAGTGTTTCTTTGTGTCCCTTCACATGCAGAACTGGGGCCAAACATGTACAGGGTTAGACAAAAGTCTGGTTCCAGGTGTCTAGGTGACGTCAGAGCACTCTGGAGAAGCTGGCATTCACATGTAAAGGGTGGCACCGGTAGTAGATGCAATCTTTGAAGTGCAGATCACTCTTGAGCGCCCCGGACATTCCAGGGAAGTCAGTGATCATGGCCCAGGAAGGTTCCATTCATACATTAACAGACTTGATATTATCTTAACGTTGTCCGGGAACTACCTGAATAAAAATAAGACTCTGCTCCCGGCCAGGGTGGTCAAAAGACATAGCTTGGATTTTACAATGTTTTATACATAAATAGCATGAATTATCTCTACCATATACTACATAAATGATCAATCGTGAGCCAAATTGTCAAAAATTGCGAGAAGATTTATTAATCTTTCTGCACGACTGAATTAAGGTCTTCGAAATCACCACAGCCAAAGAGACAGCGTCGAGCCCGGTATCGGCCTGGATCCGACCTCTATAGCATCGGACACTACCCCGTTCATGAGAGCCGCTTCTTGCGGCGGGGTTTCATACGGTTTATTGTGCCCGAGGCTAAGGAGTCCCAATTTCTTTTGTTACTCTTCACATTCATAGCTGTTCCTTTCAGTGTGCAGAGCTGGACAAAGACCGTCTCCAGGTGGAGAGTCAGCGTTGATGGGCTCCGGGGAAGCCGTGTATTCAGATGTTTATTTCTGGCGTTGCTAGCTATCTTGATTGATGTAATCTGCAGGGCGATGATCGCTCTGAGGAAGGTTCCGAGGACTCGAGATACCGGTGATCATCGCCCTGGAAGCGTCTATTCTTACGCTAAAGCGTCGATCGTTATCTTAGCCTGTCCGGGAATTCTTTGGAATCTGAATAGACATCTGCTCTCGGGCCGATGTGGTCAGAGACACGTTTTGGATTTTACAATCTTTATAACATGCATTCTTTAATAGGATGAATTATTTCTAACGTACATTACATCTGTATCTGTATCTGTATCTGTATCTGTATCTGTATCTGTATCTGTACCTGTATCTGTACCTGTACCTGTACCTGTACATGTACCTGTATCTGTATCTGTACCTGTATCTGAATCTGTATCTGTATCTGTATCTGTATCTGTACCTGTATCTGTACCTGTACCTGTATCTGTGTCTGTATCTGTATCTGTATCTGTATCTGTATCTGTATCTGTAATCTCCATGATAAGGTCCTCCCGAAGGCATTAATTATTTCTAACATATATTACATGAATTATTTCCAACGTACATTACATCTGTATCTGTATTTGTACCTGTATCTGTACCTGTATCTGTATCTGTATCTGTATCTGTAATCTCCATGATAAGGTCCTCCCGAAGGCATGAATTATTTCTAACATATATTACATGAATTATTTCTAACGTATATTACATCTGTATCTGTATCTGTATCTGTATCTGTATCTGTATCTGTATCTGTATCTGTATCTGTATCTGTATCTGTATCTGTATCTGTATCTATCTGTATCTGTATCTGTAATCTCCATGATTACAGGAAGCTGTGCCCTTGGCAGCAGCTCTCCCGCCGATGCCCGGAGCCCCGGGCTGCACCCCCATCTCTCTCAGCATCACCTCCACAGCCGCTCGCCGTGCCCGCCCCGGATCGCGGCGCTTCCCGCAGCCTCCCCGGCGCGCAGGGAGTTAACGGGGCCCGGGGCGGGGCGGTGCCGCCGCTGGCGGGATGTGGCTCGGCCGGGATTCCCGCAGCCCGCCCAGGAACAGCGAGCCGCTCTCCGCGTTTCCCAGCGGCGGATCCCGCTGCCCCGGTGAGAAGCGCGTCCCGCCGTGCGCCCCGGCAGCCGCGGCCCGCTCCCGGGCGGATGGTGGGATGCCCGCCGTGTCTCCATGCCCGGACGGCGGGGGCGGAGGGTGGGCAGGGAAGCGGGGGAGGCGTGGGTCCGGTCCGGGCGAGCTCTCCTTTCGGCCGGCGGATGGAGCCGCTTGCTCGGGCTGCGGAGCCGGGGGAGCGCCCCGCCAGCAGCGAGGGGACCGGCAGGGTAAAATCGATTTTGCAGCTTTTCGTGATGATGGACGACCACTGAACAAGAGCTTTTCCGGCTGAAACCATTGGCTGTGGGCTTCCTTCAAAAATGAGGGATGGCGGGGGGAAATGAGACACGGCAGTTACAGTGGATTCTGCGTGGGTTTAAAGCACCAGTCTGAGGATTTCGATGCTTAGATGAGATATTAGGAAGAAACCTTTAACTCACTCTCTCACTGGGTACGGTGAGACACTGAAACAGGTTGCCCAGGGAAGTTGTAGATTCCCCATCCCTGGCAGTGTTAAAGGACAGGCTAGATGAAGCTCTGAGCAATCTGATCTAGTGAAAGGTGCTCCTGCCCATGGCAGAAGGGGTGGAAGGCCAGGTGATCTTTAGGTCTCCTTCCAACCCAAACCATTCTAGGATGTGCACACACCTTAAAACAGGCTGTGCCCTTTCTTTATCTGAGCCCTGCTGGGAGCACATTATTGTTGAGCATCAGTTTTAACTTTGGCTGAAGAAGACTGCTGAAACTTTTGACACGTCTGTAAAAATTTCCATTTGGTTAGACAGCGTGAGAGTTTTGTGGTTTTACATTAACTGGTAGCTTGTCAACAACTACCTGATTGCTGTCGGGGTCTGCCATGGGAAAGCTGCTTTGTGCTCGCTCCGTCCTTCAATTCCTGCCAAGGCACCTCCAGCTGGGTGCTCTTGAGGGGGTAAGCTGGACCTTTGGACTGTCAGAACTTTGTTTTCAGCTTTTTGAAGTGTATGCACTTGTGTACCTGTGTACCTTGTGTGCCCGTGTCAAGTGTACCGGTGATTACTTAGGGGAACAGAACCCAGAACAATTAAAAATCTTGTGGATGCTTAATACTGTGAACAAGAGATGGATGAATATCCTTGGTTTATTTGCAGCCATTTTTCTTCTTGCCACATAAAAAATCACTTTCCTGTTTCTTCTTCCTAGCTTCTAACTCCTCTTTATCAGGACTCATGGCACTGTAGGAAGAAATGATGTATTTTTCCTGTGATGTGTGTGGTATGTGGTGTTGCCCAGTAGTAGCTGACTATACTTCATACCACCATAAGGAAGTGTTGATGATTATAAATGCGACTTTTATACTTCCCCTCCTTGATCATAGATGGTTGCATACTTTTAGTATACCTAGTACCCACAAATTTGGGTCTACTTAATAAAGGCTGATATTTTCAATATCAAGAAAACTGATTGTCCTTATAAATTTTAATACATTTCCATTATTCAGTGGCTTTTAACTGGTAGGTCTCTTGTTCATTTTGTTAGGTTGGGCACGCTTCATTAGAGAAAGCACATATTATGTAATTCTGTTGCAAGATCAGTTTCTTCCTGTTTCCTTGTGGTGTAATCCTGGGGCTTTTAAGGATTACAGTCCTGTCTCTGTTATAATCTCTGTGCTGTCAGGCCCTTCTTAATGGAGGGTAGAGCAAAATGTTATGATTCAATACTTCCCATAAGGCATTCCCAGAAAGTACCAACTTCGGCACGTAGCCTTAGTCACTTCTGAAAATAATAACAAATTAATCATCCTATAATTATAATTCTGTCCTCGGACCAGCATGAAAGCCTCGGTGATACATTTGTCTATTTAAATGTAAAGAAGAATGCAGCAGGGAGAAGGTTTTGCATATAGGTTAAGGTAATGGATCAGAAAAGAAGGTATTCAGGATAGATGATAAACTGAGAGCTGTGACTTTTTGAAGCTGTGTTTTAGTTTCTGGCTCCCTGCTTTATGCTGGGAAAGAAGTGCTCTTAAGGTCAGTAGGAGGAGTTTAGTGAGGAGGATATTATGAGTAAGATGCTGCCTGGGCTTGGGTTTCAGGCGTCTGCCAGGTAGACCTGAGCTTTGGAGACCTGGAGCTGGAGGTGGAAGGGGAGTGAAGCTGATTCAGGAGTCGTTGTTGTTGGCAGGTGTGGAGGAAAGAGGGTGAGTGAGTTAGCAGTGAGACTTGCTTCTCTGTGTCTGGTGAATCTGCAGCTGCTCACCCCACAGAACAGAGGCAGTGGTGAGGTGGGAGTTGCAATGGCAAGGGATTAATTTAGGTTTGGGGGTTTGAAAGTGGTGATGCTCAGCTGTAAAAATTGTAGATGATAATTTTGCTCCTTTTGCTTCAGTTATAAAAGCTGTAGTGTGGCTGGATTATTTGGGGAATTTAATATTCATGGCAGTTATCATCAATACAAGGTTTCTTTCTCTGTTAGTGCTTCCAGCTTTACGGATGGGACTATTCTGATGCACTTATATATATTCATTTTTTTTTAAATATAATTCTAGGTATAAGACATACATGGCTCCTGGTTCCTCAAATGAGAAGAAACCTGATGATGGACAGGCTTCAAAGTAAGATTGACAAATGAATTATTTTGTCCAAGTTTACACTTAAATTTCCTCCCCAAACTCATTACACACTCATTTAGTTTAAGATAAGCTTTATTATACTAGTGCCAAGTATCCAGTAGCAGATCTTTTGACAATTGGATGCTTTATTGCTTTACCACACCTATACAGAGGACTTTGCTGGTTAGCCATTTGAACTTCTCTCAACAGTGAATACTTCAAAGCAGGGTGATGTTTTCATTTATTTTTATTTTAATCCAATGAGCTGCTGAAATGCTGATTTTGGCTGCTGCTTGAAGAGTTCAAACAAATATTTCAATATGTTTCTCTAATCCTTACTTTAAGCTTATTTTACTAAAACCTGCTACATGCTTCTTTTGTCTTTGGATTTGTATTTTACTTACACCCTTAGAAGTTATAGGTGCTTTACAACAGATTTAGGGAAATAAATATTCTGCTCCTGAGCTTTGCATGCCAAGTATTTTTATCAAGCAAACTTTGCCTCTCCTGTAAATCCATGGCATTGATCCTACGTGCACATATCTAGATGCTAGATTTATTTCTCATTTTACCCCAGGGTCCAAGTCTGCAATCAGATGTGTGGATAAGCTGAGCAAGTTGGTGACAGCCCCTCACTGTGTTGAGGCTGTGGGTCAGAGAATACTATTGGTGGGCTGTGAGATGAAAAAGTGGAATATAGCTACTGATGAGGAAGGAGGTTGTGCTTTGGCCAGGCATGAGAACAGTGGTGTTGGCACATATCTCATTAATTCCCTTGAACTTTTGTTAGAGGCCTTGCCTTTCCCTGATTTATTTTCTGGAGAGAGGCTTTTATTGCCAGTGTTAATTAATTTTTTTTTTTTTTTTTTCAAATCATAGCCTATCCTATTTGTATGTGACAACCATTCCAATGGACATCAGCACCGCCAGATACTGGATCTGCGTTAGTGAGTGGCCCAGTAAATAAATGTAGAGAGTCCCACAAAACTGAACAGGAACAATTCAGGGGATGCAGCCTAGAAATTCTACTAATATGAACTGGTGAATTCCTAGGTTATCTGTGTCTTCCTGACAAGCCATAAACCTGCTCTTTAGTTCTCCCAGAGTCAAACAGGTCTCTTGGAAGGAAGAACAAAGGCAGCCAAAGCCTTTGGTTCCACTTCAGGCAGGATTTGTACGAAGAGAGGCAAATGGAGACCATGGGAGATGGAAGGGAATTCCTACTGAAGGGTGAATAGACTGGCTGCCTTGGTGGGCAGCTCTTTCTCTTGCTGAGGGTGATTGTCTGTGATGGGCAGGGACAGGTAGGGTGGGTTGGGATGACACCTCTTTCCTTAGTTTTGCAGCTGTTACTGGATAATTAATGATGCTGGAGAGAGACCATCAGGAACAGAAGAAACTGCTATACTCAGAATATCTGGGTTGGATCTATTTGGTTCTGTGGAACAGTTCAGTGACCTCAGCACAGGCATCTTGGCAAATGTAGACTTCCTTCGTCCTGCATAGGTAGATAAGGCATTGGAAGTAATGGAAAGCCTAGGTCCTTTCTGCCTTATCTCCTTTCTGGAGAGGCATTAGAAGGCAGATAACTTTGTAACCTAGACCATCTAAAATAGTGCTAAACACCTCTGTTTAGGCTTCAGAGTTGTTCCTAAGTTGTCCTAATGATTTTTTGAATGAAGTCCAGGTGAAGTCTTTTGTTGGTCTTCCCTGACAAAGCAGTTTGAATTTGCTGAGCCATGCTGTGCCTCCACTGAGCCTTCATTAAAAGTCATCTTCTTGTGTCTGGAAGCTATTTACTGCTTGATTCCATCTCTCAGAAATTACTTTGAAGTGCTGGCCAGTGTTCTGCTTAAGCTTGTTGACTAGTCTTTCCTACCTGTTTCAATTCAACTTAAAACATCAAGCACAGAAAGCAGACATTTTATAAATCATTCAGCTTGTTTAGTTAGTCCACTATTTAATTTTCCATGAATGTGATCCCACAGGCCAAGTAGTTCAGGTTTCCCTCCTCGTCCTGTCATTTGCTGTCTCTTCAGACAGATTAATTTTTATTTTTCTTTTAAGATGTGTCATTTCTTTACAAGAGGCACTTAGGAAGAAGTGAATTATTTTTACCTCTTCCTCTCTTTTCCCTTTTCTTGAATTTTTTTCACTTCTATGGTTTTCTCCTTGCTTCAGATCTCCACTTTTCTTTTTTGTTTTTCAGATCCTCTGTACCCTTGTTATCAGTTTCATGCCACAGGGTTTTTTTTTTCTCCTGTCTGTATCACAGAGTGAGATGAAGTGCCAGAAATCTAGTTTGTGCTTGTCCATAAAGCTGAAATCATCCCGTCCTTCTCAGGCGGCTGACAGAGTTTCAGTCAAAACAGAGGTCAAGTTTTGCTTCTCAGCTTTGCTATAGATTGCCTGTATAATATGGTGTGCTATTGACCATTCCCTGGTCCTGCTCCCATTGCTCTGCTCACCATAAAGACCCACTATGGTACCCAACTTTAATACTATTTAAGAAAATAAGATAAAAATTAGATAAAGATTGCACTGTTGCAAATGCATCTGGACATCTGGCCTTTTCTACAGCAATTTCATCCTGTGTTTCTGGATTTAGGTTTTCTTTAACACAATGCGCAAGGAAAAAATATAAAATAATTTGTATGTGTGGCATTTCCCAACTTTCGACTGCTTGACTTTGAAGAATTGTCATTTGTTCAATGTTTGTATATATTCTATATATATTTATATATAGTCTATATGTTTTATAATGCTGCTCTTTTGGTAGAGAGAATTTTATTCATCTCTGCAACCCTCACCTGGAGAAAATGAAAGAAGACATCCTGTACCATTTTGCTCTTGGGACCGGTACCCATGATTTTCCAACATTGTTTGGGGATGTAAAGGTGAGATGCTTTGCTTTGTTCAGCAAGCCTGAGCTTTTCTGCAGAAGGTGAAATTGTAGCTGCCTTCAGAATAAGACTAAATGTGTCAGCCTACCAGGAATACAAAAGGGGAAAAATTTTGTGGGTTCTTGTCATTTTGCTATCCAACAAAGCTGAGGGTAATTGTTTTTTACTATCTCTTTTCATCCAGTAAAAAGGCAAATGTTGTAGGGTCTATTCAGGTACCACTTTTGTTTGTTGGGTCTTCATATCAATATTTGTCTTTCATTAGTTTAAACAGGGTGAAAGCATTTGAGTGCTGTAGACAGCTGAGTTTTTTCCCATAATTCTTCTTCATGGCATTTTAGAATGATTAAGAGAAGCACCATATCTGGGGATAAATCTGTGCTAACTGAAGGCGTTTGCATGCTCACATTGTTCTTTGCATGCTTTTTGACACGCGGAATCACGCAACTGACTTTGTTTTGTTGAACCCCGTCCACCCCAGTTTGTGTGTGTTGGAGGAAGCCCTTCCAGGATGAAAGCTTTCATTGCCTACATAGCAGAGGAGCTGGGGCTCGGGAGCGCCGGGTGTGACTACCCCAACATCTGCGCGGGCACCGACCGCTACGCCATGTACAAAGTGGGGCCCGTGCTGTCCGTCAGCGTAAGTGCCTCCCTCCTCTGACACGGGACGCGCCAGTTTCTGCTGTTCAAAGCAGAAAATTTGAATGCGTGTTTCTTTTAAATATTTTGCAGTCCTAAACAGTCTGCTCAAAATAGTGCAGTCAGCTAATTAAGCTAATTCTTTTTAGCCATTTTTTTAAAAAGGTAAAATCTCTAATACCTGTGCTCCTTCTTGCATCCCTTTTTCCTCAGTGTACCACTGAGGTGTTGCAGGAATGGCCTCACATATTTTTTGAGCAGTTACTGTTGCCTCATCCTTATTCTGTACCCTGAAATGGGGGGAAAAAGTCACTTGGTGCATGTGGGGTATTGGGAAAATATCTGTACCACACCCAGATCTATGTATCTGCAATGGCACTGTCAAATGTGCTCAAGTGTAGCATTCCATGGGACTGGTGCTGCCAACCCAGGTATGCATTTTAAAGAAATTCATAGCTTCAATTTGTAGATAGAATTACATGCTTCAATTGCAATTGCAAAACTGTAGTATTGTTTTGCACCCTTTCTTGTAAGCTGTAATTATCAGAATATTGTGCAAGCTAACGTGGATTTATATTTGCTGAATGTCAAGACTAAACCATGGTGTCTGTGTTTTGAAGAAAATTAGCTTAATTATTCACTAGCACTTCAGGTTGGTGGAAAATCAGAGTGGGGTTTTTCTTGTGTTTAGGAAATGCTCTGTGATGAAGTGCTTTTGTCAGCTATTGGGAAAGGACACTCTACACTTGTAAGAATGTAAATGTTCTGTAATTCATGATTTTTGGAAATACTATATTTCATCCACAGTCTGCCAAAGCTAGTAGGAGTCTATTTGTAGGCCCTTTCAGTATCCTTCTGTAGACCCAGAGGTTGGGGTTTTTTTGGGATTGAGTTAGGGGGTATTTGGGAAAACAGCATCAGGCAGGGGATAATGTCCAGCTGCTTCTTCCATATATATTTTGTGTTGTCTGTGTGAATGTGGAATATTAATTTGTGTTTCCTTTTCAGCACGGCATGGGCATTCCTTCTATTTCAATCATGTTGCACGAGCTGATCAAACTGTTGTATCATGCCAAGTGTTCTGACATAACCATCATTCGCATCGGCACCTCTGGTGGAATAGGTATTTCCCCTCTTTCTTCCTTTCTGCAAACCAAAGTGTCTTTGCAGGAGAGTAAAGCATCTCTCTGCATGTAAGATACTAATGGTCAGAACAGTTTTCCACAGGAGATGCATCATTTTTTTTTGGTAATTTTGAAAGTAAAGGCAATATCTGCTTTTGCATAGGGAAAATGCACTTAAAGATCTGACAATCTCAGAAGAAGGACATTCCTGTCCTGTATGGAAAATATAAGAAGTAAGTGAAAAAGGAAAAATTTCATTATTTCAGAAATTATTTGTAATAATAAACTGAAGCAGATAGGCGTGGACAAAAAATTCTCTTGGTGGATTCAGAGTAAAATCCCCACCTTTAAGACAAGCAGGGTTGGGTCAAGATGTATGTTTTATGTGTCTGGAAACCACTAGTTAACTGCATTGTGAAGGGATATCTATTTCCTTTTGCGGCAGGTCTGGAGCCAGGCTCAGTGGTTATAACTAGGCAGTCTGTAGATGCCACCTTCAAGCCTCAGCTGGAACAGGTTGTTCTGGGAAAGACAGTAATTCGCAGCACCAACCTGGATGAACAGCTGGCTCAGGAGCTGATGCAGTGCAGTAAAGAAATTGGTCAGTTCAATACAGTCATTGGAAACACCATGTGCACTTTGGATTTCTATGAAGGTAAGCCTGGTGATAGACTAACAGAAGAATATTGGTAAGCAGCAATAGATAAATATTGAATAATATATAACATTAAGCTTCCAGTTCACTAACAGAATGCATTCCCTACTCTGGCTTGTCTCACAAATCTCAATTAACCTATTTTTTTCATCTGCGTCAAATCAAGCATTGTACTTAGCGGTTGGCTGTATCAAACTTTTAATTTTGTGGAGATTTCTCCCCAGCTTTAATAGATCCTCTGAAGTACATATAGTCTACTATACACTTCTCATGTACCTGTCAGGTGTATTTGTCACAAAATTTTGTGATTTATTGAAGGATCTTAGGGGATTAGAGGAGTGGGAATTACTTGTGACTTGTTTAGGGTTGGTTTTCTTTGCACTGGTTAAGTACCTAAAGCAAATATTTTATGAAAAAAGAGTTGGAACTTGTTTTAGTTTGAGCAAAGCAGTGATCAGACAACCAAGATAAGTTGCTGAGTTGTGTCAGTGCAGCTATGTAGGAGACACAAACAGACAAGGCCTATTTTGGATAAACATACAGGCATTCAGGTGCTTTTCTGATCTCCCAAATCTACATGTTCATTCAGAAACCTTGTGAGAACAGACTGTAAGTGGCACCTCATCCCACTTTCTCTGTCTGCTGCTGAGTAGGTGATAAATGATCTTCATGGTAGTGCACCAGCTTGAGCAGAAGCACACAGTGTAAGTTTGTGTATCTCAGGCACCAGCCACACGTGCAAGCAACACTAAAAAAAGTGTCAGGGATGTTTTCAACTCATACAGCAAACGCTGAGAACAGGATTGAGGACAAAAATTTGCATCTCCCAAACCCAAGAAGAGACTGAGTAAAATACAGTGTATTTCAAGTCTACTGTACTTAGCTTGCTGCTGTCTTGTCTGTAGGTGATGTTCTTGAATAATGTGAGTAAATTTTTTCTCAAAACTTCAACAGTATTAGCTAGCTAGCTTAAGAAACTCTACATCTCTTACTTTGGAAAGTCTGTAAGTAATAAAATGTTCATCCTTTTTAAGGTAGAAACAGGACAGCATCTTTAAGACTGGTAGTTTTATTAGACAGCGATTAAACATATTAAAAATGCAGCTCTTCCATACAACTTAAAATTTCTTGTGGAATTTTGGTACTTGTATGTGTGGGAATGTACAACATACATTTTCCTGTTTGTGAATTTAAGAATTGAAGCTGAAAAAGACTAATTAAGTTACCATGATTCACCAATTACCACTAAGTTACCATGATTATAAAGAATACAAATAATATGTATACGCTCTAGCAATAGCTAAGAATCACTTTGTCCTATTTGTCTTATGCACAAAAATAAAGGGTCGTAGTAAAAGCTGAGCACTGTATGGAGGAGACTGTAATAACTGGGTGTTTTCAAAATTGAATTTGGTCTGTGATTTCATCACTCTGAAATTACTTTCTAGGACAGGGCAGGTTGGATGGTGCAATCTGCTTATATGATGAAGAAGAAAAGCTGCAATATTTGAAGAATGCTTATGAGTCTGGTGTGAGAAACATTGAAATGGAGTCTTCGGTATTTGCTGCAATGTGTAATCTCAGTGGTGTCAAAGGTAAACTAACTTAGTCACTTTATCCTAGCTATAGGAAATTTTCTGTATTGCAGGGGGTTTGTGGCTAAAAACTGCAAAGGAATGTTTACATACCTTCTGCACATATATATATATATATATATATATATATATATATAAAAGATATTTCTGCTTATAGTTTTGTTGCTATCATTTTTTTTGATTTGCATCAGTTTTGTTGCAACTTATCATAATTCCTCATGCAGTTTTTACACAGTTTACTTCTGTCATTTGCTATTTCAGCCCATGGCAGCCATGTAAATCATTAAAGTACCTAATTACCTATGACATTCACTTATTTTCTCCAGTTAGCTTTTGAAGTTTACAGAAAGCAACTGCTTAGTTCAAGCAATCAGGTGTTTCTCAGATCTGTATATATGTAACTATACTCAGTTTCTATACTTTCATATCAAGTGGAACATAAAATTATTTTCTGTAGACTTAAGACTATGATTCTTAAACAGTTGAGGATTTTTAGTAGCATCATGAATAAACCGTTCCAAATCATAAAATAAGTTAATTTTTTTAAAATGCATGCTAAATAAAAAAGGGAAATTAAAAATATAATAGAGTATTTTTCTTCTTACCATATTAACTGTCTTCTCTCACTTTCCTTAGCAAGGAATATGCTGATTTAAAACACTGATGTTTCTCAAACTCCTTTAAGATTGAGGAAGCCAAAATGATGAAATATAAGCAAAAAAACCAGTGGTTATATCAAATACACTGAGTTCTTACTGGCTTGAAAGGGACTAAAAACCCAACCAGTACTATCCCTGAGCAATTCAGGAGGCCTTTGGCTGTCTCTGCTTTGTAGGTCTCTAATGTGTATTTACTGTTTGTGCTCTGCAAATTGCCACTGGCAGAAACCCCAGACAGAGCAGAGTTACAGGGTTGGATGACAGACCTGAGCTTGAGTGAAAGGAGGGGTTTTGCCTTTGGGGCTCTGATGACTGAAAGGCAGCACGTGAGCCTGAGATGATCCTTGGGGTCCTCATGTGCTTGCAGTGTTCCCTGTCCATGGATGTGGATGCAGCTTATCTGTTCCTTCCTGAGGGATGGCACTACTGCACAGGCACTCAGGGCAGGGCTGTGGCTCTGCTAGAACCTTGTGCCAGGCACTTCCTATCAGGCATGTCCTGGGTACCTGTGAAATGTACTTCCTGTCAAGGGAAACACAGGAATTGTGATATAACAATAAGTGTCTGCAGCTGCCTGAGAGCTCTGGCTTTAGACTACTAAAGCAAGCAGTTCCCTTAAACTATTTCTACCTTGTGTCATCCACAGCATGCCAGTCCCCTAGCATCTCACGGTATACTGCACACTTTTTTTTGGGGTTTGTTTTCTCTTGTATTTCTGTTCTTTAAATTGTTTGTTCAAATGTTTATGCTTTTGGACTGTAAAATGTAAGAGTGTCATTCCTAACTAACGCTGTCTTTTCATTTCTAGCTGCTGTAGTGTGTGTCACTCTTCTGAATCGACTCGAGGGGGATCAAATCAGCAGCCCACACGATGTCCTGGTGGAGTACCAGCAGAGGCCGCAGAAGTTAGTGGGATATTTCATTAAGAAAAGTCTTGGGAAAGTATGAAATATCCATCTCAAGTTTTAGAAAAGGAGAAGGCCCTTGTACAGTTCTGGTCGCGGTTATGACTTCTGTGCATTGCAGGTCTTTCGCCTCAGAGTAACTCACAGCATTCCGTGTGTCAGTGGAAGTTAATCATTTATGTCACTGCTCTTTGGGAACTGAATGTGCTGAAGGACTTCACCTAAGGTTTGCTTAGTTATGCATTGCTGGATAGAAAACTCACTTTTCTAAGAATTGGAAAGCAGATCTGTTGTGAAGGACAAGGCTGTGATAAAACGTAAAAAAAACTATTTAACTCTGCTGTAAAGGAAAAACTAGAGAGAAAATCAAACTTTAGGGCCAAGTACATGCATACCAGCAAATGAATTTAAAAATTTGAATAATTTTCTTGTTCTTATAAAAAATTATATAAGTTATAACTGTCTTTGTTGCTTCACTTGTAAATAAAACTTAAAGTGAATGCAGTTTATTTTTTTTTTGCAGAATTTGACAAATAAACAGTACTATTTTCATATATTAAAATTTCATGAAATTGCAAAGTGTGGGACTGAAGTTTCTAACCATTAAGGACTTGACACTGAGCTGTTGAATGGCTGTACTGCCTCGATATCAATCCAGCAATATTTTAACTAAAGAATTGAATCAATATCCAGGAAATATTTATGCATTAAGTAATTTTGCATTAAGGTATAATAATCTTTTGCTGAAACAAGACTCCTGCTTATGAAGAGGAACCAAAGGCATTCAGGAGATGCACAGCACGTTCACAAGCCTGTGTTGTGGTAGATCTTTTTTTTTCTTGCTTTTATTTTGTTTCTTTTTTTTTTTTAATTGGTATTGATCTCCATTCTCAGGATGTAACACTGACTGTTGGAATGGTTCTCAGTTTTTCTGAAGAACTGGAGTATACCCCTTAATGGTACATGCCATCAAAACCCTTTCTGCAATTGCAGTTTTTTCCACTAACATTGGCCTAAGTTTGGGACTTTTTTTAAATCATACTCCTTACTGCTTTGCTGCTGTGCTTTGAATGTAAGTACGTGGTCAGTTAAAGAAAATGTGTTTATCTCTTCTTCTTTTTTTTCTTTTTTAACTGCAGCTGGGGGAGGGTCCAGTCCTAGCAGGGGTCACGGGTCAAAAAGTCTGGATAAGCTCTCAGACAGCTGTGGCTGACCCAGCAAAATAAAATATTTTTAATGAGGATTGCAGTCTGCAGTGCTGTTAACTAGCGCAAGAGTTAGAACTGTTAGAGAGGGACGTTACTAGTAGGCACAGTCACCAAGTGACAGACACTGGAAACAATGTGATGAAAACATTAAAAAAAGAAGGGTGACTCATGAACAGGAAATTGCCAATGAGGATCAGTCTTCCTAAATTCTATGAGTCTTTAAGCTGAAAAACATATTAGTAACTTTTACAAAGTTACAATCTAGTCTTCTGTTAATTTTAAAGCCACATTTTCTTATTTATGATCAGGATATACAGTGAAGGTAATTTTTCAGAGAAAATCTTTTTTTCCCTAAGCATAAGGCAAGGAGAGAAGTGGGAATGGCTCCACATTTTGTTTGAGCAGTTTCTCCTTTATTAAAAAAAAAAAAAAATTAAAAAAAAATTCTGTGTTTTACTATGCCTGGTGGTTGCCTAGGCATTGTGTGAAGTCTGTGAGGCCCTTTGGGAAACATACAACAAAGCACATCTTTTCTCTTCAAGGTCCTGTTCTCAAAACAGCAACAAGGAGATAAAAACAAGATCACCTTAGTGCGTGCTGCACTTTATGATGAAGGAAGTCTTACACCAGATTGACTGGCATGAGTTTGGATGAGACAGTTTTCTGTTGTATAAGAAATTCTTAATAAGAAGTACCTAAAGAGACAAAAAAAATTGCTTTACCTAGAAAACAAACACTTAATGTCACTCTGTGAAGCTCTGAGGAAGCATGTTACTACAGTTGTCCTGGAGGTATGAATCTAAAATGATGTGATCTGTCTTTTTAAAGGAAGGACAGAGTGAACCTGGAAAATTGTTAAAAAGAATTATTTTAATAGTGTGTGCTGTCAAATGAAACCAAAAAAGTTTTTGTATTTACAGTCAAATAATGTAGGCGCTTCTATTCTGAGAACTCATGTGAAAACTCTTATGTACTGTCTGCTAAAATACAACTGGTCTTGTGGCCTGGCCAAGCTGGAGATAAGGGTCATACATTCATGGAATGAGGCAACTATTGTACTAAATCAATAGCCAAGACCCTGGCAGAAGCCTCTGAAAGACGAGCCATTAACCTTTTGCCTGTATGTCCTTCCTCCTTCCCACTGTTCCTTAGGACACTATACATTTCTTTCTTCTGTGCTTCCCACCACATAGAGTAAAAGGACATATGAAAGCTTAAAATTAGAAGTCAAAGGATACCAAGTATCCTCCTGTTCCTGCTGTTCCCCCTCCTCTGATGCTGTGTAGAGGTCACTCTACAGACACATCTGACATGCAATAAAATACCTTTCCTGACTTCAGAGGAAAGTTTCCTGACTTCAGAATGTTACTCTGATAAGAACAATTGTATTTTCCCTTATGACTGCAACTGGACAGGGAGATAAAGAAGTGAGTCACTTGTGTGTATCCGGCCGAGAAGTTACCTTCCTGTAGGTTTCACAGAGAGTTATACAATATTTACAGGTTTTATATGCAAGTCAATTGTTCAATATACCCCTTATCATTCTTTCTGTAGAAGATGAATCAGGATTTGGAGTGGTGATATTTAAAAAAAATATATAGTATTACATATATGTTCAATATTACATAATGCAGTGTCTCCTTTTTGTAAATTTGTAAATTTGTAGATTTACAAATCCTGCAAACTCCAGAAACCCATTTCAAATCAAGGGCTTGCTGTGGTTCTCTGTGCCATCCTGTACTTAGCAAAATAGTATACAACCCATTTAATCCAGGGCTCAGAAGGGATAAAAGCAAAGAAGGAATGCATAAGATATGAATAGAGTGGAAGCAGGAAGGGAGAAAAAAGTGGTTCCTACCAATGGTTTGTTCTGTGATTTATGATGCTCTGGCCTATTCCTACCATTTTATTAAAGAAATGGTTGAGATCATAATGAAGACAGGCAATAATGCAATGGTTTTACATTTGCAAGAGACTGAAAAAGAGCAGGAACTCAGACAGTGACTTAAAGGATTGGATTTTTATTTTTGGCATCTTGATATATTTCAGAGAAGGATTTTCTTTAAAGGAAGGTGTGAGAAATTCTGAAAAGGAACATTATGGAATGACCTATGTGCAAAAGTGGTTAGACAACAAATTTTTTAACCTGTCCTTTAAAAATCAAGTGAAATAATTTGATAATTTCAGTATTTCTTGAAAAAATATGCATGCAATAAGCAACACGTTTTTTAAACATTCTTTGTAAAGTATTTTGCAATGTGCAATATGTAACAGAATTGGATTTTTTTCAAGTCAGGATCTCAATATATACTCCTAAATAAAATGTTATATGGTTGAATCAGGGGTGGTTTTAATTTCCATTGTCAGGACAGGTGAAAGAAAACCAAAGCAGCCAACTGGGCTTTGGGGATTGGATCTGCGTGCAACAATTCAATACAAGAAGGCACAGTACTGTGATTTGATGTTACTGTTATGGTTTGCTACAAAATGTTGAGGTCTGCTTCTCCTGAAAGTTTCTCAGTCTTTGACTAAAAGTAATGTTTTATCCTTCTAAAATTACCATTTAATATTATACTCCAGTATATGGAAATTGGATTAAATTACAAGTCCAGTCTGCTGAAGAGAAAGGAGGTTGCTGAAGAGAGCAATATAAAATCTGAAACTCTGTGGTGCAATAATAGAAGAAAGAGTAATGCTGACAGGTACAGTGCTTTTGCTTGGGCTACAAACAAAGTGAAGCAGCAGCAAAAGAGACAAGAGCTGGTTTTACATGACACATGAGCCTGATTCCAGATGCTTCTTCTTGGTGCTGAGCTTGTAGCTGTGAGAAAATTTTCAATTTCCTGTCAGTCTGTAATTTTATGAGAGAAAACTTCTTAGAGCTCCCCAGAAGCTCAAACAAACTACCAGCCTCCGTGGGAGATTGGGTCTGTTTTGTTGGTTTAACACATAGCTCCATTTTAATCAGCCCCATTATTTGACCTGGCCCACAACTAACATTTTTCACCAGGCCCTAACTTTGCACACACAAGGCGTCTCCCAGGAAAGATGCTACTAATTGATGTCATCCTGCAGGCACTTTGTCTGAACACAGGTCTGGCCCATGTAAATATTTACAAGTAGTATTCCTATTAATGTTAAAAGGAAAGCCTTGTGATCACTTAATAAACCTTCTGAAAGAAGTGGTGGGTGGTGAGAGGAAAATAGGTTCCTTTGCCAGATTCCCAGCCATCGTTCTCACATGATTTGACTGCATTCCTGTCCATACCAAACAGTATTGTTGGCTCCCAGGCTTCAACCTATTTAACATATAAAATTATGTTTCTTTGAAAGTGCTTGCCAGCCTACTCTAATTACATTGTATTAAAACTCCAGGCTAGACGTGGCGTGTTGATGGTAGGATATTATAAAGCAGTCAGGTTTTAAAACCAGAGCTGGATGCTGGCAGGAGCTTTTCTGCCTTTTCTGCCTTTTCTGCCTTTTCACTGAGCTCCAGTGATTTTGGATAACTTGTATATTATAAAAGTAATGTTTTGAGTTAAACTGAGGCAAAGCCTGCTAAAGATAAGCAGAAGCAAAAAAGGGCAGGTCACCCTGTCTTGTCCTTACTCAAAGACCCAATTCTGAGCCTGTTTTTGTTTCCACTCCAGAAGGAGTGAGTGGAGCACATGATGGAATCCATGCCTTTCTAATTTGCCCTGCAATACTCAAGATGTTGCTGTTGACTGCAGCCATTTTGTCAAGGAACCCCGAAAACATTCAGTTAATATACTTGTTGTTTATAGCAAAATAATTATATTGTTAATATAGATTTTTAAGGCTGGTACTTGCACAGGATATTGCTCGATGTTCTCCTGATGAAACCTAAGGATTCAAAAGAGCTTCCAGGATGGCAGCAATATAGCTGATCCATCTTTCCAAAAATATTTATTACTCCTTTGATTTTCTTGCCTCTGTGTTTCATTTTCATATTATATCTTTTGTGCCATAGGTTTGGTTTGGGCTTTGGGGGGTGATGGTTTGATTTAATAATTCTCATATTTCTATGACATTCAAAATATTACAATCAAGCTCATAGAATCTGTGTCTTCTAAAATTACTTTTAGAAGAAATTTCCCAGAATGTCACTGCAGCGATAGTTCTTGGTAGAACGGATATTTTTTGCTTTCCTAAATTTCATTCTAGAAAAAACAGGTCTGCCACTGGAGGACACCAAAACAGGCAAGATTGAATTTCTATAGGTAGTGAGAGACTTCTCTAATGAAGTGAGAGATAAATGAAGTCAATGTAACTTGATGGTGAAAGGTGTTTTTTGGTTGAGTGTCTTATACAGCAGAATGGGGAGTCAGTAGTTCATTAGTACTGCCCACTAATTGCCTACAAAATAGTTGGTTCTGTGAAAACAGTATGCCACATTTATGAGAATGTAATTATATAGAGCATAATAAATTAACACATCACAGTTGGATGGGCAGAGATTTTGCAGAAAGGCTTGTTCAAAATAATTTGGCAGATGATTCATGCGAGCCGCTTTAGCTCGCACGCTTACAGACAGGAACTGTCTTCTGTATCAGGTGCTTTGATAAGGTGCATGTAATTCATTATGCTGAGTAATTTATAACTTCCTACAAATCTCATTTTATAGATTCTGCTCCCTGGCTTTCCAGAACAGTTTTATTAATTAATTAACTAACAGTATTTCAGTTTTAGTTTCTGAAAAATTTTTGTTTAAAAATGCATACTTCTGCTGCACACAGAATCTGCATCACTGCTGTCACAGAATGTCACCTTTGATCCTAGCAAGAAGAGCGACTGCCCATGCTCTGGAATAGCAGGCATTTTAGCACTGTTTGGCTGAAAGCAGAAGTGCCACCCAAGTGTGAGGTGGAGCTCCTTGGTAAGGTATTAGTTAATCCTCACTCAAAGGTACATGTGTGCTTCAGGTCATTCAGGTAAACATTAAACTACTTGGTTTTTTAGCATGTCCTGAGGACTTTCACATTTCTATTTGAACTAAATGATTACTTCAGTAGTTTTTCAGTCTCAGAGCAGAGGATATAAAAGGAAATCCCACCATATTTGAGAAATGAAGGTGTTGTGCTCTGCCATGACTTCATCTGTGCTTTCTGCTTTTTTGGGAGGGGTTTTTTACCAGTATGTAAAATTGATGAATTCAGGACACCTACTTAGTCTGTTTTTTTCTCTATTCCTTGAACCATGGAAAAGAAAAAAATTAAACCAGAAATTTGCACCATTTCAAATAGAGACATTTTAACAGACTAATCAGTCAGTTTCCCAGGAAGTGGAGTAACTAAGTTTAGAATGTGCTCTGAAGGGCCAAAACTGATGCTGGGTGACCCAAATCCAAAGCCTGGGAAAAGGAAGCTGAGGCACTAAACACTAGCTGATCCTCATCCCATAGAAACTGGCACAACTAATTAGACCTGCAGATGTGCAGTTCTCCATTGCAGAAGTAGCAGATTTATTAACTTTTAAAATTGCTGCCTTGGCTTAAATCTAGTGGAAGTTGGATTCCTCTTTGTTGACTTCTGTATGCAAAAAATTTTATATTTTGAGGGATTTTACTCTAAATGGGGAAAAATAGCTGTGGATGTTAGGGTGTGTCTTTCATTCAATAGGAATACATTTGTAGAAAGTGCAATGATGCAATTTACTCAACAATAATAAGAAATAAAGAATATTTGTTCAGGCATCATGCTATCCTGTGTGTGTGAATCATAACTGAGATTATAGGTGGTTTGAATTACCTTATATAATGGCTGTATTATGTGTCTCTATTGACCATAAGAGAGAGCTTTTGGGGATCAGATTCTTGGGCAATTCATTTGTGTGGAACAAAAAAAGCCCCAAAAGTTTACTCCTCTGCTCATGATGTCATTCCTGGTGGGTAGGGTGGTCATCCTCTACACCACCAGATTCCTGCTGGGTCTCCCACTGGCTCTGCTACCACAGGTCTGCACACTCTCCCCTTCTGCAGAAGGAATTGCTCTCCCACCTCTTTGCTGAAGGAACTGCTGCTGAAAGACTGATTTTCATCCCAAGTGGCATGTGGCAATTCATTAACAGAGATTTTATTGTTGGAATATGCCCCCTCTATGTAGGTAAAGGAGAATGAATTGTCAGACATACATGCTCCAGAAGAGAAAATTCAACAGTCATCTGATGATGCATTGGGACCACTACAGTGCTAGATGTGTACTTATAAGGATGTTCTAGAAGCAAACTGACATTTTCAGGGCTATATTATGAAACAGAGTTATTTTCCTATTTATTCTCCTCCTATTTTTTTTTCAAAAATATAAGCATCAGCAAACAAACAGACATAAACACTAAAGTGACAAAAAGTCAAAAAACTTTGCAAAATAATAAATATGTGTTACATATTCTTTCCCCACCTCTTCATTTTTTACATCCATTTTTATTCCAGAAAAGTAGAAACAAGTGCAGAATGTATTCTGTGGAGTAAAGCAGCCTGAAGGCATTTCTATGAACCCATCCCCTTACTGTTCATTGCACTGAGAAGAAAAACAGAAAGATGAGATTCCTCAACGAAAGCAAAACAAGAGACAGAAACATAATCTCATCTTTTCTGAGGAAGCAGGCAAATCTCCTGCACTATTCACGATCAGCTTCTGAATAGTACGTTTGGACTGCTTGGTGAGATGATTCTGAGTTAGAAAGCCCACTCAGCAAGGGGGTGAAGGAAAGAAAAGAAGATATGGGGAACGCTATACACCAATTCAAGGCTCTCTTCTGGAAAAATTGGCTCTGCCGTGTGAGGCAACCGGTAAGTGTTTGGAAAAAATTAAAAAAGGAATATTTAAAATTTTTTAGTACCTGGAAATATTAATATTAGTATTCAGTATTGGAGAGAGTGTGTCTATTGATTTTCCCTTTTCACTGCAGATTGTTAGAGACAGGCTGGCTGCAAGTGGTACTTGTTTTGCCTTTTGTTACCTAATTGTTGAAAACCCAAGTAGAGAATGTGTTGTTTTAGTTCTAAAATGGCTGAATACAGCAATGCTCCAATTTGAAAATGAGACAAATGTCATAAAAGTTTTGAAGAGCCACTTCTTATCTTTTAATTAACATTAGATACTAGCAGTGCTGGTTAGCAGTGGCAAGGGAAAAAATCAATTTTCTTCACATTACAGGTGCTTATATGTAATGTAAGAAAGCTTGCATGACTGTGATCAAAGTCTAGATACAGGGAATGTATTGTGTATTAAAAATTGTATAAACCTCTAAATTTCCTTTCTTATCTGCTCTCCAAAGCCTAATTTAACCTTTCCAATTCCAATATGCAAAACAATGTGGCAGCTGCTTGGACAGAAGTCAAAACTAAAATTATGAAAATTAGATGTCTTTTCCCTTTAATGAGATGGAAACAATCTTTTTGGATAGAAGGAAGTGAATTTTCTCAAGTGAGAGATCATTTTTGTGGGGAAAAAAGGTCACTTCAATTAATAGTTTCACACAGATTTCACTTGTCTATAATGATGTGGGAATTTGCAGTGAAGCATGTTGGCTGTTTGGATAGAATTCTTTCAATTAAATAAGCTCACAGCTTTCAGATTCAGAAATATTTAGCCTCAATAAAACAGTGATTTAGAGAGGAATTTCTTCCCCAGATTAATGAAAGTTATGCTTTCTAATATAAAATATATTTCTGGGGGAAGGATGCTGTTGGTCATATTCTTCTCCATGCCTGAACAGTTCTTATATTCAATCGGTGTGCATCAAGTGGCTTCTCTGTATCTCCTGTTTTCCTGCACGTGGATCTATTTCTCCTCTTGTTCTGTGCAGTGTTCCTTCATATATTTCTGAAGGAAAAAAAAAAAAAAAAATCTTATATAAGTTGGTCTAATCGGTAGATTTCCTGAATAGAGAACTCAATAAAAAGCAGACTTCTCCAAGCCAGTAATTACAAGGGTGATCCAAAGCAAACTTCGTTCTGCCTGTTGAGAGGCAGAAGCTGCCCTGGGGAACTTGCACAAGCTCCTTGTGTGCTGCTGTGCAAGCACTGAGCTGTGAAGGAGCTCCATCTGCAGTACAGGAGAAGAAATCCAGATGCATTGTCCACCTGCGCAGAGGTGGTGAGACCCTTGAGAATCTGAAGAGAGAAGCACCTCCTGAAAGGTCTGATGTGCTTCAGCTCTGTTCCAAATCATATAGATCTGTCTGTATAAGACAATTTTCTCCTCATGGCTATTTCTCAGTAGTTAGGGCTGGAAGAGAAGAGAGGGCTGTTGAACTAGCAAGGTGTCCTGAGTGCCATGTGACATTAGTCCATATTACATAGTGAAGGGTGCAGGGGCTGTGACAGATGTGAGAGTTCTGTTAGGAACAGTTCTTGTGACTGAAATTCAGGCTGGCATCAGCACCTTCTATCAATATGATTCAAAGGCAGGGAAGGCTCTTTTGTATGTTTTCACTTGCTGGAGTTTGAAATTGCAGTTGTGCCAAAGACACATTTCTGTTTTCAGAAGTTTTTACTTCAGAACTAGAGATTCTAGAAGCTCAGGAGATACTCACTACCAGGCAAATATACTACTCTCATTTTCTATCACTGCATTTCTTAACTTCTGTTTAAATAATGTTTATTACCATCCAAATTTGTAGCTAGGTAAAGGATGAAATGTGATTCCCAAATTCTGATGCCCTAATTTAGAGGACAATTGGAATTAAAATCAGATTATTTTAATCAGCTCTGTTACCAAAACTCACCACTCCTCCAAGATGCATCTCCCCAGAATGTCATGAGCGCTCAGGCTCCAGTTCCCCTCAGTGCCCGGGCAAAGCAGCTGTGCAGGGACTGCAATCCTGCAATGTCACAAATGCTCTTTCCTTGGACTTTCTGTGGGCACTTGTCCTGTTGTAACACAAGTAAGCCTTATACAGCAGCATTATTTTAACATGTTTACAACAAATAACTTACTTAAGATCAGTTTTGCATGCTTAATGCCTGCAGCATGCTGGTGGTTCATTGTGTCCTCCAACCTGTCGTTTCCTCTGTAGCTGCCTTATCAGTTCTTATCCCAAATTCCTGTCAGTAGGAGCAGCAGTCCCTATCCAAGCTGAACCCTCCTCCCATGGACTATGCCAGAGATGGCAGGGCTATGTTTGACCCTCATTCTTGGCTCAGCTTTAGCCCTGGATCATCTGTAGGTCTGGATCCCAGCAGAGCCTGCTGCCTCAGGGGGGACTGCTGGCCAGGCCCTTCCCGACAGGGGCCCTGATGCCCTGGCACTCTCCTGGCTCCCTGCCCTTCAGGAGCAGCTGGCTTGGCTGTGCCCTGGCTGCAAGCTGGGCTTGTCCTCTGCCCTGAGGTGGCACCAGGGAGCCCAGCCTGGGATGGGCCCTTTCCTTATGAAACCTCCCACCTGAACTTCTTGTGGGACCTTCCCCCAGCCACTGACTGTGGGCTCTTCTGGTGATGGTGTGTGCCCCCAGGGACAGCTGTGTGCCCCCTTTCCAGCCCCTCGTGGGCAGCCTAGTGACATCCCCTCCCAAGTGTCCTCTGCAGTGCCCCTTCCCTCAGCTGCTGCAGCTCTCCCCACAGAGAGCCCAAGGACATTCTGCAGCAATGGCTCTGCTCCATGGCAAGGCCCTCCATGTGGTCCCAGGCAGGAGGAGTGGGGATGAATATGCCAAGGAGGGGAGGATGCTGTCAGGGCTCTAGGCCTCTGCTAAGTTTAATGACTCTGAGCAGCCCAAGCCAAAATTGGGTTTCTGTGCCCTCCTGCCTGGGAGAAGTTGGAGTCATACTGCTCTCTGGCTCAGCCCTTGTGCTTGGCCACTGTTTGGCTTGAACTGCTGTGATGTTGACCGAGGATCTGGACTCCTGGTTAAGGCTGGCTGTGATGGCAAGCCTTGTCCTGCTCCCCTTCTGGGCTCCCTGGGATGGGGACCCTGCCCTGCTGGGTGGCACTGTTACACACAGATCCCTGCACCCCGGGGAGCAGCTGGCCCTTGCTGATCCCTGAAAGATTGAAATAACCATCTCTACTTTTATTAGATTGGCTTCTGTACTGTTTTGAGTGTGATCGGTTTAGATAAATGGCGATTTCCCTAAATTTCAGGAAACCTTTAATTTCTTTTTTCATGTCCAGCATAGATGTCCTTCTTCACAGGGAAGACTCAGCCACTGGATTTTGTTCTTATGTTATGGTTCTTAGGCATTTTTCTGATATGTCCAAATTTACTTCTGTGATGGGATTTGGCTCAGCTCTGGCATTTTAGAAATAAAATCCCCTGTATGCTCCAGAGAAGTTAACAGCCCCTAGTGGGAGACTTCAGCATGGCTGTCCCTTCTACTGTGTTTCTGTCCCTATTCACACTTTCCTAATGCTGTTATCAGTGAATCTAGGAGCCTTTTGAAACTTGGCTGAATGGCTGTTTCCTCCTTTCTGCTGCTGAAAATTGGCACAATTGCTTTTCTTGGTGTTTCTTTTTCTTCCTTCCAATCCATTTGAGAGTTTGTGCCCTCCCTGCAGAGGCATGAACGTGCTCTGTGTATGTGCACTCTGCTCAGAGAAGACAACACTCAAAATCTGAGCCCTGCTGTGGTTGGCTTGTGTGCCTCGTCCTTGTGGCCCTGGAAATGGGAACACTGGGATATGAGAAGTGTGGCTGTGGGCAGCCTTAGGCCTGTTAGCTTGGTCTCACTTGGTCTTCCCTCCTGGAGATGGAGAGGGTGGCTTTTGGAGAGCATTTGAGTGCAGGTGACAGAAAAGGTGTAATGGCAGCAGCCAGGGAGTCAGGGAAGGACAAGGAGGTCTGCCACCAGGAAGGGCTCAAGGGAGCATGGAGAATTTCACCAAGGTACAGGATGCTGCTGGAGTCTTAGGAGGCTCAGGTATGGGAAAGTTGAAGGTCACCATCACCACCTTGCCAGTCTTTGTCTTGACCTGAGGAAAGTATCTACAAACAGTATAAACTGAAATGAAAACTACTTTTCTGTTCTGAAAGAAGTGCATTTCACAGTTATAAGGATTTAAAATAGAAGTTTCAGTTGTTAGTTTGCTTTAATGGTCTTGTTCTTCCTTAAATAGTTGTAGGGAGGATATTTATTGTTTTTATTATAAAGTAAATGACAAATGAATTTTAATGATTTGTTCCCAAACCCTATGTTCTATAGACTGATGTTCTGATTTCCTTTTTCAGGTCCTCTCTCTCACTGAAATACTGTGGCCATGTGTACTTTTCTTGATTCTAGCTGCCATCCGCTTCCAGGAGCCCCCAAAATACAAGGAAAACTGTATGTTTTGCTTTGCCTGTGTTCTATTTTGGTTGCCTCTACTTGTAGAAGTATCTAGCAAACATTAAACACATGCTAGAAGTGGGACTTAAATGTAGTGGAGTCAATGGAAAGAGTCCTACAGTGGGATTTAATCTTGTCCAGCTGCAGATCTGAGGAAGCTGTATTTATGTGGGAAAGAAATGCTAAGTTTGGTAAGACAACTTTTAAACATAAGCTTTGTAGTAAGGGAGATTATTTGGGTTTTAGTTTTTTTTGTTGCTTTCTATAGAGTAATGGAGTTTAGATGACTGCCTCAGAGGTGGATGTTTACAAAAAATAATTAGACAAGATGAACCTTACCCCTACTCACTTCCTATGATTGAGAATTTATATGTTGTTAAATTCTTCCATTTCCTTTAACACTTCAAAAGTTATGACTCCCTCCACCTTATAAAGCTATTTTTGCTTTTATCTTGTCAAAATATAACTTCATTCAGTTTATTATTATGTTATTCACCAATGCCAGTAAAATGGGGATAAACCAGCTTTAGCTACATTAAAAATCAGTTTGGTGAAACAATTCTAGATGTGTAGAGTGAACTATCTGGAGAGAATGTAGCCTGCATTATATATGTTTACTTTACGGAGAGCTGTGGATAATTCCAGAGATATGGAAAAATGGCTGTTTAAAGAGTCTTGATTGATGCATGTTCCAACATTGCTGAACACCTTCATTTTTTGTTCCTTCATTTTTTGAAAGCCTGTGAAAAAAGAGGAAATACCACTTTGTGCAGAAGTCTATATTCCAATCCAGGTCACATGATTTATATATGATACTGCAACCATATGATACTGCAATAATGTTACTACCAGGAAAATTAGCTTTTCAAAGATTGCTCTCAAGTGTCGCATGGAGCTTGTTGTCCCAACCTGACACAGAGGTTACTCATTTTCTGTGATGACAGAGTTTTTCTTAAATGAGACACCTGACATTGATAGACCTTCATTGCTTGCAGGTGACAAAGAGGATTTTTGGGATAAGGGAGCACAATGTGATGGTACAGCTTACAAATGCATATCACTGGTCCTATTTCTGCTGCTGCTTGGTTTCAGGTTACCTAGAAGCTCGTGATTTACCGAGTGGGGGCCTTTATCCCTTCCTGCGGAGCCTTTTCTGTAACGTGGGCTCGAGGTGCAGGAATGCCAGCTACACAGCGCAGAGACACAGCCGCTCTGGGTGAGTTACGGGAGGTGACAGAGCTGCCACCGCCACACTGCATCTGCTTTTACAGAAAAGCAGGTTCTTGCTGCCTTGCAGACAGGAAAAATACAAGCAATGTTCTCTGTGCTAAAAGCTTCCTTCAGTGTTCTTATGACTGCAAAAGGTGTAAGGCCTTAGTCGTACCTCTTGCTAATTTTTGTTTACATTTCTTGGGCATTTCATGCTGGATTTGGCCACTGAACACTCTTTGGGGGTGAAATTGTATACCTTGTCATATTCTTTCCCTTTTGCTGCTACCATGTCAGAGCATACTTTTATCCTTTACCAGAGAGTCTTTTATTATATGTGAGTGAAGCAGAGCACCAAAATTATATGTGGATTTAAACTTTGAATAGTTTGGATGGGATACATGGTGGGATAAGTGAACCCAGAAAAGCAAAACAAGAATAACTTTCATATAAGACCCACAAAAAGCCAACAAGGAATAGCAGAAGTTCTGTAATAAGAAAGAACTTGGAAGAAGTTGCCCATTAGAAGTCCTTGTCACAGGATCCTAGCATGCAGAAAGAAAAAACAATTTATTTCAAAAAGAATTTTTCTTTAAGAAATGAAGTAATTTCATCTACTCCAAAAATGGTTGAGATGCAAAGACATTTATGCAAACTGTCTGAAGAGTATAGTCATAAACAGCCTTTCAAAATATATAACAATAAATTCAAATTAGGGTCAGCTGATCAGAATATATACATTTACATCTGTATGTTTATTCCTAGAAAATTGATAGTATCTATCAAAAAATCTTAGAGAGCTGAGCCAGGTGTGTCAAAGAATGAAATATTTATGGTTTATTACTGTAGAGGTTTATAGGTAGCAATAAATTTAGCATACAGCAAGTTGGAAAGCTTTAGTATCACAGTAATAGGCCATAGCGCTCCTCTATTGATCTAGGTGGTCCGCTTCAGTTATTTGTACATTACAGAACTGTTGATTGAATGTAAGACCATACAAAATAAACCCTGTTTATGGGCAAACACATTCTACATAAGGTAAAATTTGTTTCTAGAATTGAAATCTTAACAATCTAAGCCAGTATTAGTCAAGATGCATTATTACACAAGATAGTTACAGACAAAAATACCCCTATTAAAATTCTCCTCAGCCTCTTCCTCCCATTAATACAGCTAAAATTGTTACATGACCACTGAGTTTCCAGTCTTTTCTCTGAGGTTATGCTCTCCTTTCCACTGGCACTCTGGGTCATGTAAACAGCTGTAGATGGATGAAGATGGGGTTGTTATGGCAAGTCATGATGTACACTACTTTTCCTGGAGGAATGTGGTGTTGATGGCTTATTTTTTCACTTGAGGGTGCACTTGGGGTCACTTGTGTTTGCTAGTGTGCTTTTATACTTCGCTTGTTTCCATTGGTCTGCAGCTCTGGGATAAATTCAAATTTATGTGGTACACCAGAATGTATATGATATCTTTTACAAATGTTAGCTACATGTTGTTTTTTTCTTGATGCTTGGAAGTTGGCCTTGTCCAGCTACAGTTTTGAATTTTAACTAAACACTGGTGGCTTGTTTATGGCCCTCAGAGCCAGCCTGTGCCCCACCTCTTATCAACCCAGATACTCCAGTATTATATTCCAGTGCAGTTCATCTCTGTCCCCACCTCTCAAGGCCTCATCTATTATACTGGGCCTGTGTTCTTCTGCTCTGCCTTGTTAGCCATAAATACCTCATTTTGCGCTGAATGGTCACTTGCTCCTTCTATCTGTATAAAACTATGATGGTGTTATGCAATCACAAGTGAAAACAGAACAAATTGCCAGAGTTGTTTGGCCAGGAAAATTAAAAATAAAAAGGTAAAGCAAACCCAAGTCAAAATGAAAACAAGTTCAGGCAAACCAAAGGTGGCCAGCCCCTGTGTTGTGGTCTTTCAAACTCAGTACAAAGCTTGTAGCCTCTTACTTGCAGTAGAAATTCTATATTACTGGGCTAAAGAGTTACCCTAACTCTGGCCTTCAAAAAAAAAATTCCCTAAAAGTATAGCTTTTTGTTACATCACTAGTTCAGATGCCATCTAAATGTGTTAAATCTCTAGAAACTATGGACTATATTGACTGCTCTGCATGATTATTTACACTGTTTTGACTGAACTGCCCAAATTATGTTCCAGCTCAATAGAAAATCAGGAAAGAATTTCCTGGAGGCAGACTTAGACCTATTTAAGAATCAGGGAAATTATTCAGTGGCTTTCAATTATTCAAGTGAAAAATAAAATGCATGCATGCATTTTAGGCTGTGCAATAGGCTGCACTGAGTAGCATATAGCCTAGGTAAGGAAAAAGACTAAAAAGGTAGGATGAAGTTCATTCTGAGGTCAGCCTGTTCCACCAGGTCCATCAGTATAAATTAAATCAACCTCAGGGCTGCTCTGACTTATGCTGGCTGCCAACAGCCTTAGGAATATAGACTGTCATTCTGATCAGTCAAACATAACTGAATCCAGTCCCTGTTGACAGGAGAGATGGGGTGTCATAGGGACAGTAATAGCAATTATCTTCCCTTCAAGGATATCAATCCATAAGTCTGATAAAGGAACATTTTTTATGTCAATAATGTTATGTTTATTAAGAGAGAGTCAGAGACTGCACGGTTTGCATGGACACTTGACCATTTTTTTCAGTATGGAACACTTTGGTGCTATCACTTTGAAATGTAGTAGTTGTCTTTGGGAGGAAGCAGTTCTGTGACTACTGCTGGAGCTTCCATGGAATCCATAAACCACAAATAGCCATTTGTCAGTGAGCAGCACCTCCCATAGGGGGGCTGAGCCCAGGGTGAAATTATTCTGGTGCAGGCCATGCCCTCACAGATGTGTCCCTGTGCCTCTAGGCAGCTGCCTGTGATATGGTGAGAAGATGAGCCTACAACCACATTAGCTTTGATTTGCAGCAAGATCTGCCACCTCCTCTGCTGCTTTGGAAAGCATCCAGTTGCAAGAGCTCTGTGGTTGTGCTCCTTGCTCCTTTTTTCATCCACTGCAAAAGCTGCTGGCTGGCGGCAGCTGATATGATTCCCTAGCCTGATACACCCACCCCTCTCAGAGCAGAGGAACAAGGAAGTATTCAGGAGCTCCTGTGGCAAAGGACATTTTTCCCTGCTCTTTCCAGAATGTTCCACCCCCCACCTCATCTTAGCGGAGCACAGTGTAAAACTGAGATCATGAAAACAAGACACAGCCCAGGGGTCGTGTGGCCTTACACCCACACGTTCCACGAATGTGCTTGGAAACATCATGATTTCCCAGTACTCTGGAGCAAATTAAGAAGAATACATTTTTTTAGTTTGTTATATATTTTAGTCCATTGCATTTTAGGAAGATTATAATTGTATCTACATGGAAGAGAAAGGTCTTTCTGTGAGAGACACACAGTATGTTATTGTCCAGCATGTGTACTGGTATTGATGTCTCCAGGCTTATAACCCTGATATAGTGCAGAATGAAAGCCAGATGGGGCTTTGCAATTTTAGAGAGAAATTATTAATGTGGTGACAGGGGTGAGGTTGAGAAGAGTTTGCTGAGATGCTTATGAAAATCACGAGTCTAAAAGGCATTTCACATCATAGCTGAGTTCTCAGATGAACTCTGAAATGTTCTTGTTGTCATCAGGCATTTCACATCACAGCTGAGTTCTCAGATGAACTCTGAAATGTTCTTATTGTTATCCTGAGTAACTGAGTAAATTGGACAGAATTAATGTTTCTGAGTCATGGCTTTAGGAAATAACAATTGCTTTTACATGCTCAAAGAGATGCAATATTTTTGCTCTTTTGCAGTATTTTGTCACATTCAAAGTTTGTACCAATGTATGTCTTTAGTTTCATTTCTGTTCTCACAAACTGTGTGGAAATGTACAGTTGAAGGAAGAACTTCCATGGACAATAATGCAATTTTATATATTAATTCCCCAACCCCTTCTTCTAACACCCCAGTTCTAATTATGTATGACCTCTCCTACAAATTACTGCTTCCTCCTTTTGTCCTTTTTATTATCCCTTGCTTCCTCTCTTTATTGTTCCTAGGAACTGCTGCTAGGAATTTCCTTGGAATGGCTGCTGGACTTCCTTTACACATTCACACACAAATGAGTTAGTGCTGCCTTCTGCTCCAGAAAGCACGCTTTGAAGGCTCTTTGGGAGAGTAGCAGTAACACAATTAAGAACTATTATTGGCACATTCACAGGAAATTGTTTGCTTTGACTGTTTCTGTAGCTGGTTCTAAAGTGTAGTTTTTTATCTTTCTGGCAAGATGCTGACATCTTCCTGCAATTTTGTGTAACTTGTGCTGAATTAAGAGATCAGTAGTAACTTGTAGCACTCTAATTAGGGGCTAAATGTAGTCCTCTAGTACCATTCTGAAAATATATAAAATCCTTTAATCTTAACACAGTTATTAAGCAAGTAAGACCTCTGTAATAATTTAATGTGTTTCATAAAACTGAGCCTGTGCTCAGTATTATGTGTTTCATAAAACCAATGTCATGCCTATTGCCATTTCCCCTTCAAAAAGAGGCTGTGCTCAGATCCAAGAATAGTGAGAGGCAGGTCTGTGGCAATGATGGCCAAAGAGGGTCAGAAATGGCAGCTAGCTGACATGGCAGCTGACTGTGAAATCCTCACAAAGCTAATAGCTCACACAGCTCACAGCCAGCATGTGAAAACAGCTGCTCTTGGGCTGCTGAGAGGCTTGTTCTTAGGAAAGTGGCGTTTCTGTGGGTCTTTCATGTGCTTGACAGGGCACATGTGCCTTCTCTTCTGTAATAACTAGGCCTTATGCCTTAGATTTGCTTTTTACCATACTCCAAGTATCTACTTCCCCCTAGAGTTTCTCATCTCCCTCTCCACTTTCGCCATCAACCTGATTTTCCTGCACTTTGCTCTGCAGCTCTTCAGAGCTGCCATGCTCCAAGTGCTGTCTGAGGTTTTCTTTAATATTTCTAGTCTGCGTCTTCCCAATCTCCTTGGGAAGGAATGCTGTGGCCCCATGTGCTCTGTGGGACCTTGTGGGGGTACCAGTTTTCAGTTTTTCTGGGTCTGGATTGAAGGCACTTGAGACAGTAATTTGTGTTTGGACTCAGGTGGTTTTTTTTTCTTATCAGTAAAACAGTCTCACTACTGTGAGTTTGGCAGCTTTTCATTGGAAAGCGCAAAATGGCCAACAATCTCTTTTTACAAGCTCTTTTAAGACTAAATTATCCAATTAGGAACTGACACCTAGATTATTTTTCCTTTTAACCCTATAACTGATCCCAAAGAGCCCACAATGCAGACTTTTCTGCCCAATTGCAAAATGCCACCCAAACCCATGAAGAAGAAGGAAGAAGAAGCACGAAGAAGAAACCCAGGATGACACCCTGTGCCATCCATCTTGCTTCCATCCACAACATACTAAAAATCCCAAAACATAAATTTCTCACCAAGTGATACACCTGTGTTATCTAATGGGCTTCTGCTGTGCATCAAACAAGTGGCTAAAGCACATAAATTAAGTGCCAAGAGAGGATGCTTTTATATTGTTTTCCCTGCTGTTTATCAATCCAAGCTTTGCAGATCCAAGGTGCAGCAGAGTTGATGATGGGGATAGAATGGAAAGAATTACTGATTGCTTCCATCACTGCTATCTGTGCCCCCTGCAGCTGGTAGGGAGGCCAGGCAGCCCCAGCATCCTCTGGAGATAGCATTGAGTCCTGCTGTGGGCTCCTATGTGATTAAGGCCTTTTTCCCCAGTGCATTGCTGTTTGGTATTTAGAATGTTTCTAAAATGAGGACATTTGTAGATGGAGATGCAAGGCTTGGGTCTAGTTTGGAGGGCAAACAATGTGGGTTGAAATTCTGCACTCCTCTGAACACTTTTTATTTTAAATTATCTTCTTTGGAGAGTTTAGTTTCTGATTTTATGTTCAGCAACTATTGGGAAAAAACCCCAACAAAACCCAACACAACCACTCTCTCCAAAACCCACAAAAAAAACCAAAGACAACCAAAACCTGTGAAAAATCCCATGGCAAGTGATCTAGAGTTTTGGTTTTTTAATTTTCTGACTGTGGCTTCTGTTATTCTGATCAAATGCTGGCGTCTTGTTCATGCTCAAAAAACAGAGTGCTAGGAAGATTTCAGTATGTAGGTAGTGTTTCAGTTCTTTGCCAAACACAAGTATTCTCAGCTGAAATTTTGGGCACTGGGAGTTTCAGTAATATTGGAATTTATGAGGTGATTTTCAAAGACAACAGCTAAAGCGCAACTTCTAGTCTCCCAAAAAGCCACCTTCTGAACAACAGAAAGCTGCTTTTTAAAACTCCATTTAAAAGGGAAATATATATGTTGAGGTATTGTTCTGCATTTGGCCCACTAAAGTTTGAGGACGGTGAAGGTGTTGTCTGTTGGCCAAGTTGGAGTCAAAATAAGCTGTACTGAAACAATTAAAAACTTGATTATTTTAAGATGAAATTTTCTTTGTTTCCCTTAATTTGAAGTTGCAAACAGCTCTGGGAGTGTCTGAACAAATGAGGATTTGGGAGGGAAGGAAAGAGAAATAAGAGAATGAGAAAGTGGTGACTGATAGCTTTCTTTGGTTTGTGAATTGATCTCATTAGGCTTTTCTTTCAATAAGTAAAAATTGTGGTGAAAGCAAGTATTGGCATAAGCCTGATGGGAAAGGAATGAAACTCCCTATCATATTTTTGTAAATGAGACAGGACAAGAAGCAATGGGCAGCACTGACAGACAAGAAGTTGCACTGGAATATGAGGAAGAACTTTACTGTGAAGGGGACTGAGCACTGGGACAGGGTGCCCGGAGAGGCTGTGGAGTCTCCCTCACTGGAGATATTCAAGAACTATCTGGACACAATGCTGTGCCATGTGCTCTGGGATGATCCTGCTTGAGCAGGGAGGTTGGACCACATGACCACTGTGGTCCCTTCCAACTGGACTCATTCTTTGATTCTGTGACAGTTAATTTGTTTTTTGATGCAAAATAGCAATGTTTTTGCTAGACAGGTTCTAGCTCTTAAGATAATTTGAATCTCCTATTAGATAAAACAGAATGCAACTGCCTAGTAACATGCTAAATATAATTATTCCCTTGTTTATGGTGTTTTAGGAGGGTCTAAGTAATTTTGTCCTGTAAAGAGGCATTTAAATGACTCTGACTTCTGGTTTTATTTAAAAGTATTGTTAGGAAATTGTGCTGTTGACTAGTCACCAGATAGCAATGTGATAGAGATAACATTTACCAGTGGTATGTCTGCAAGCTAAAATAAGGAAAAAGCCAGTAGTAAGAATAAAATACTCTTTTTATCTGTTGCTGTGTGTATTTGAAAAAAAAAATTGTTGCCTTAGATGCAATAGGAAAGCTTGAACTTTCTCATCAAAGAATTGCCACCAGAACACATGATAGTCCAGGGGAGAAAAGTTGAGTGTGTTCAGAAATATTAAAGACTTTTTGGACATGTCTGTTCTTGGCTGCTGCCAAAATTGGCATAAGTGACCTCAGCAATTTTTCATTGCCCACTTTCCTGAGGTTTTGAGACCCAGTGCTGCAACTTGCATGTTAATGAACTGAACTAAATAGAAATTATATAAATTCATAATTGTTAAAAAAATTATTAGAATACTGCTGTGAGCATATACACATTTTTCAGCTACTTGATTTCAGTGTGTTACCTGTCCCTTTTTTTTCTGTCAAAAAATAGTGCAAGCCCTCAACGTGGTCCAGAGAGAGCCACTGGACCTGATCTGGACTTCATGGAAGAGATAGAAGGACTTGCAAAGGAATTTATTGATACTACAGAGAAAGCTATGGCCTTAGAAAAGCTATGGGAAGAAAACTTGAGGCTCTCAGGTAAGCTGTGATTTTTCTAAAAATTAATTTCTTTGCCTATTGGTTAGTGATAGACATCAAACAAAAGAGTAATTTGATCTTGAAATAAAAGAAGGCGACTGAAATTTTAGCTAAAAAACCCCCACTTTTATGATTGCCAACACAGTGGCCATCAACATTATCAGAGAAAAAATGTAGCTTTCTAAAAGTGTGCCCTTTTATACTTGAGAGTTGTGAAAACAATGAGAGGAAAGCTTAAAACATAAGAATTAAAATCAGAGTACAAGGTTACGTTTTCTAACGTGCATTCAAAAGTAGTTCATGAGATTTAATGCTCCCTCCCTGTATTTTTCTGTTGTACTAAAGAGTATAGGAATGGAAAACCACAGTATCTCTCTCCTTACGTGCCCTTCAGTCTTGCACAGAAAGAATGAGACTGGAAATAGCAGGGTTGGGGTCTCCTGTTCCATTTCCACCCATACTGCTGTTATATTTGCCCAATTATCCCATCATAAAAAAACCCCAAACAATATTAGAAGTAGCAGCAATTTTAATTGAATAGTTTAGAGAAATATTTGAAATCGGATAATTGAAATATTGACCATATAATTTGATTAAAATAAGGGATAATTTTTTTCAATAACAGCGCATAAGCAAAAGATAACAGCGGGGTACGGAGTGCAGGGTTCTGGACCCTTGCCACCTCACGTACGAGCTTGCCAAGTGAAGACTCCCCCCTTATATGCCATGTGCCAATGCCATCTCCTCCCATTTTCCATTCATCACGCTTCTACCTCTGCCCTCATCACCACCTTCACCGTGCATGCTCCACCACTTGTTTTGGTGGTCGCACCACTTTTTGGGGGTTGTTTTCAGATGAAGGCTCTCCTCTTCCTCAATGTCCTTTAATTCACCTTTGGGTTACGCATGCACACCAAGCTAGTATAATATAAGCCAAAACTAACATAATATTATGTTTAAGCATCAAAGCAATAAATCTCATATAATTAGCATTTTCCTGGGACCAGAAAATGCAACCAGATTTTCCCTTCTTTCTGTTAATTTTTAGTAACTGTTATCTCTTGCTTTTTCCTGCCTTGACCTGCAGGAAAAGGGGGGAGGGGGTGGAATCTCTCCTCTCCCTTTCTTTCTTGGCATTACACCTTTTAACTGTTTTATTATTTCCAAATATTAATTACTGTATCAATATTGATTACTGTTTCAATTCTGTCAGCACGAATCATACCTATTTACCACGCTGCACAGCCTTGTTGCTGTACCAGGGGGCACTGAGCACCTCCCACTACCCTGTGCCTCTGGCTATTTTCAAGCAGAAAGATTTAGGTGAAATCACAGTTTGTGTGCCTGGCTTCTGGTAGCTAGGATATTCATGTAGTGTTAGCATGATGCTTTTGCCTCACAAAAAAAAATTGAAGAGTAAGAAATGTCTTTTAAATTGTTTTTGTGATTATAGTAAAAGTATTGGGAAGAACAGAAAATCAAATGGACCACTTTCTTTGGGTACTAGTTGCTTCATGTGCTTTTACTTTTCTAGAAACATCCTTTGTGTACTGCTTGATCTTATTTACAATATAGATTTTTCTAAAGCTACTAATATTTCTTTTTAAAGGAAAATATTTAATTTTACAGGGCTCCATAACATCACCACTTTTCTTACTGTAAGTATTTTTACAGTCTATTTCTAGATTACAGTTCTGGGATTTGAGGATCTTTATTATAATGGTTAGAAATTTGTATCCTGTCAAGTTTAAGGAGACTATCTTAAAAAAAAATGTTTGAAGGAAAAAAACGATGTCTTGTAAATTTGATAGATGTTCAATGGTTTCTAGATAACTTATTTGAACAAGTGTAGATTGTTAGTAGCTGAAATCCACAACTATTTGAAGGGTGTTTGTTTATTAGGAGCAATTTAAAGGTGCATCTATCAGATGTATTTTTTTCCATATTTGATTGATTGTTACTACTATTTCATGAAACCTAGATTTCCTGTTTATAACTTGAAATTAGACGGCAATTTTAATTGCTCATAAGATCTCATTGATTGAAAGGAGCCATGTCAATATGAAATTTCATTTCTGGAATGCAATATAGAATAGAAAGAATGTATTTCTCAACATTAAGAAAATATTAGACTTGACAGTAGATTATCATTGTTAGAAACTGAGTTTGTGTACATACGAGAGTCTTTTTGTATAAGGCATGCTTATGTCACTATTGTGTAAAAAAGCCCTAGTGAGACATTAATTTTGAGTAGCAAATATTGTGTAGTCCTATGAAAGAAGTCGTTTTACCCCAGGCAGGTCACCTTTAAAGAGCCATTCTTATAAGTTGTTATTTGAGACCCCTACAAGCCTTGCAAAGAGCTGTGAGGCAAGGATGGCAAGGCCTGGGCAGTCCCATTCATTGCAGGCCTTGAGAGCTCCAAGATAATCCTTCCCTTGGTTACACCTCTGAGCAGAAAGAGATGCCTTGGCTTTACTTCCAGCTCCATTTCTCCATCAGAGCAGAGAGACATATCAGAAACAAAGCCTCCATGAGTTCAAAATACCACCAAAATAATGTGGTATATTGATAAATCTAGAGGTATGTTTTCACATTCAGAAAAATATTATAAATATTTTAAACTTCAAGAGGGTCAGGGAAATAACAGGCACCTGATTTTTTTTTCTTTTTATTTTTTTCTTCTGTTATTGGAAGTCTAGCATGTAACTTTTTTTTTCCCACCTAAAGATGGATTTGAATGAAGCAGAGAAAATTATTTCTAGAGCAGAAAATCTGTACAAGCAACCATATTTCTGGAACCTCCTGCATTCACTCCCTCGTCTTGAACTGAACAGCTTTTATACAGAAGATGAGTTAGCTACCATAACACAGTTTCTAAAAGTTATTCAAAAGTAAGTACTTTCACATTCTTGAAAGTGCTCTGTTTTAAAATTTTCTCTGTAATTCTTGTTCTTTTCACTGTCTACTTAATAAAATAGGCATCCTTTACATTGTAAAGAGGCTAAAATTTTCTTCTCATTACCAGATTTTTTATAAAACAAAAAATCTTTTATAAAACTTGTTAGGAATTTTCACCCAGACTGATTCCTTTGTAACTATGTTTTGCATCTTTGCCAAACTCAACAGAGATGCCCTCAGTCTTTGTTAAGCAGCTCCATGTTAGCAATACCTGAAATTATGAAATGCCTGAAAAGCCCATCACATAATATGACTTTGAAACTTGTAATATATTTTGGGAATCTTTGAAAGACAGAGCATATACATATGAATATAAGAAAATAATAGTTTTGATCTTAATCAGATCTGAATGTCTGTAGCTCTTGGTCTGTATCAGGAAAATTACTCAATTTTGTTTCCTCAGCCTCTTGCTGTCAAAATAGCTTTAGGAGCTCTCTTGCAAGAAATGAAACAATAAGAAAAACATCCCAGAGACTGTGTTCTGAATCACGTCAAGGACAGCTGGGTTCAGAGGAAGACATAGAGTTAAAGCATAGACCAAGACACATATCAGCAGGAATTTTCAGTAAAATAAGGTTATTTATTAGGTGAAAGATGGATGTGTATTTGCCAGGGTAGGCAGTTTTCTGTAGTAGGTGGATGGGCAATTGCCACTGCAGTCAAATAACACAGTCATAAAGCAAGAGAAGCCCTCTGACCCTGGGTGCTTGTGCTAGACTGGCTGTGTACCTCACCAGCCTTAGACCATGGGGAAGCAGGAGCTCAGAGATAATGAATGAGAAATTACTGTGCTGTTCTGCCATCCTTTATCATCCCACTGTGCTTTTTTTAAATTAAAAAACAAACCCAAATCAAAGAAAATCCACAAAAACAGCTGTCCACCCAGAGAAGAAGGATATGATGGCCTAACTATTTTTCAGGCTGGGAAACAAGTTTCTCTTATAATATGTGGATTGCACCTATATTGGTGCTAGATTTTTAAAATTTAATTATTTTTCCCTTATGCCTGAGTAATTTGTAACCTTATTTCACCTTGTTCTCTGAGCTACTAACATGCAAAACTATATAGGAGAATCAGATGTTTACATATGGGTTTTGGTGTTTACATTTGCTTGGGGTTTTTTAAGATTTCTGTGCCCTTCAGTGACCAAATTTACCCTCAGTAATGCAATTTGGAAAGCAAACCACAAAACCCAATGCTTGTTTGTTGACTAATTTTGTATTACTATACTACATCCTAGTGGTCCTTTCTAAGGCAGAATTAAGCCAGTAGAAAGGCTCTTTATTTATGTTTCCCACTTTCAGATCTGTACCATGTTTTGCTGTGTCTCTCAGAGGTACTTAAACAGAAGTTTTCACATCTAAGTGACTAGCTTTGGGTTTTTGTGGTAGGGCTGATTTTTTTTTGTTTGTTTGTTTGTTTGTTTTCTTCTTCTTTTTATGAATGTTGGAAACTGATGATCCACTCTGGAAAGCTGGATTCTTATTTGCATAATAAGAAAGGATTACTTGGTAGGAAATAACTGGCAAATTCAACATAAATTTTAAGTTATATTAACAGAGAATTTTTTTTTTCACAGCTAAGGTGACAGAGACTTGTAAGAAATTCAATAGATATATTTTTATCAGTGCATTCTGTAATGCACTTTGTTTAACCTCTTCTGAGAATAAGTATTATGTTGTTTTAATTTTTTTTTAGAGTGCATTGGTCCTCTCAGGACACATTTCCTTAATTCCTTAATGGAAATTGACTGAAACACTAACTGTAAAACTTCAATTTGTGTTTGAGATACTCTAACTGTAAGATCTCAATTGGTTAATTGTTCAACAGTAAAAAAGTGCTTTATTACTCATTTGCTTGAAGGTTGGCTCTTTCCAGAAAATCCTTTCAGGTCTTTGGGTGCATAGAGGGCTTGATTTTTGTTTTATTTTCTACTTTCAGTTCCTTAACATCACTGAAGGATTTAGCTATGATGCCATTGGGCCAAAGTTTCTATGAAGTGGTGAAAATGGCACTGAATTTGACTGCTGCATCAGTGCAGGATAGGAGCTTAGAAGGTAAGAAATTTGCTTCAGATTTTCCTTGAACTTCCTAATAAGCATTCTGGAAATATATGATAGTAACTGCTGGGCCTTCTGCTGAGTTCCTGATGTGCTGAGACTAAACTCTATTGCTGTACTGCTAACCTACTTCTCTACTGATCTGCTTTTTAAATAATGATTACTAAATTTTATCAGACTCAGGCAACTATCAGATAAACAAAGTAGCAGATAAACTGGTCTAATACAGAGTGTTTAGAATGATCATGGTTTACCAATGAATTTTGGAGACAGACTAAACCAAAGCAAGGGACAATTTCTTCCATTTGATAGGAGGACAGCAATTTTTTTGGACATGCATGTTAAGCATTATGACTGGTTTACTTTAAGCTTCATTTTTCTGTTCTCATAAATTCTTCTGTCAGCTGAAGGGTTACATTTCTCCATCTGCTGCTTCACCATGGAAGATGAGTTTTATTGGAGAAGGTAGGCTGGCCCCAGGAGAACCAGAAAAGGTCAGGAGCAAGTTTCATGGGCAAGCTGAAGCACACAATGTATAGGTACCACTGTCTGCTTGCTGTGGAAGTCAGGCTAAGAGTAATATGCAGTCTAAATCCCACTTCACCTGCAAAAGTGAAGGCTGAAGTGGGACAGAGCTGATGTGCTGGAGCCCTTGTACAGAGGATGAACTTGATTTCTCTGGCATTTCTGTTATTCTCCCATTGCTGTCACTCTCATTAGTGATTCACATCCAGTCCATACACACACCTTGCATGCCTCTGTGCAGTTCAGAATGTCACCCTGCTGAGTTTGCTGGCAATTGCTATGCAGGGGTGTCCCACCATCAGCATATCAGCTGCTGAAATGCCATCACACTGACTGACCTTACCACTAGTGCAGTCATGGGTTTTATTCTAGGTAAATTTATGTTCCAGTGCACACATCCTGCTGTCCTCAAAAAAGCTGGGAACATGGTACTTGGATCACAACAAGTGAGAACCACCAAGAAACAACATGAACAAAAAGAATTAATTACATAAAGAAAAGATTTCCTTTCTTTCAGGTTTTCAATACAATCTTTCTTTTGGGGATGTTTTGTGGAATCCGCTTGCTGTGAAAGCAGAACTTGAATCCAGGTTTGGTTTTGATGGCACTCATGTTGAGAAGCTGCTAAGTTATACAGCACAATTAACAGAGGTAAATCAGTTGAAAATTTCAGTGTCTAACTCTTCAATATTTTTTTATTTGTACGCTGAATGTATTTTCCTGTGTTACAGAGTCTTAGCTTTGTGAAGCAGCTACAAGGTTGTTAAATATCCTAGCTTCATTCCCATCAAATAAAAGACTAGCTTTAGCTGAAATCTGTGCACATGAAGATACTGATAGATCCAGTTTTATACACTAATGAATGTTTCTCTGAAGTAACAACTGTGTATGGCAGAGTCCTGTGTTTATTAACCAATCAAGTAGAGACTTTTGAGGATTGCTTCACTAAGCTTTTAAACCAAATCCTTGGTTTGAGTCTGACAGGATTAGCTTGTCTGGCAGCACTTGTCATCTCATTTGCTGGACAAAGAATGCCTGTCTCTTCTGTGTGTAAATTAAGGGAGACCAAGAGTCCTTTCTTTTCAGCTGTGCAATCCTGATATGAATGTACTAGACTGAGTTGTCTTAGTGGTTCTTAATCAAATAGCCTGTGATGCATCACATCTAGAAGAAAATCTCTTTCTTCAGATAGGGCAACCTATCCTCTACACCAAAGTTGTCTGTTGTGGTGGTCTGGTTTGGCTGCAGAAAACTGAAAACGACTTTTGAATTTGTGCTTAAGTCCACAGTTTCTTTAATAGAATATGTTGGTATTTATGTGAAATCTGTTTGTTCTGTTTAGAGTTATACTCCAGAAGAGCTCATTGTAAAAATAGCAGTTTTAAACAAACTGATAAATTATAAAAAAACCCCTTGACTTTTGAATGGCCTTTTAATGAAATATCCGTGATGGCCTGTTTGACCAAATGAACTGCATTCAACTGCAGCTTGATAACTGTGGCTGACTGTGAAATCCCAGGCTATTCACTTGGTAACTATTTAAACTAGTATCTCAATATTTTGTTCTTGTGTTAGACTTTGAAGACCATCAAAAACTATGAAAGCAAATATGGAAACCTGGATAGTATTTGTTTGGAGCACTTCAATTCTGTATCTAACACCCCATTTTGTTTGGTGTCAAAACACAGCAAAGCTTTTTATGAATTCTCTAGTCAGTGTTGAAAGGAGGAAGAATGCAAAGCATCTCAGAAAGGCAATACCAGAATTAAAATGTATGGCATTATTTCTGTAAGCTTTAATAATTATAGGCTTGGGAATATTTAATTATTCATCACAATTTATTGGCTTGTGAATATGAAATCATTCATCACAGAATTAAAAAATTAGTCTATGAGGAAAAAATTTTGTTTTCTTGGCCACTCTGTTGAAACCCACCAACCTCAATTTAAAACTAGTCTGCTGTATGTAATGACTGGTGGAGATCCATCATTGTACTAAGTGCTTTTTATATCAGTAATTTTTATACTTTTGAAGTTGTTTCAATATAGTTATTTTACTGTAAGGGCGCTGTGTCATAGTCAAGTTAGTTCAGTACCAGCCTGCAAATTACTGTAGAAGTGGCAATACTAGTGTAGCTACAAGGTGAAAATTCCTTGCATATACGTGTCTCATCATTCTGCATGCTGTATGAGCACCCTAATGGGGCCACTGGTATTTTATACAGCAACCTGCTAGTGGAATACTTTGAAGTATGTTCCTGGGAATGCGAGGCTGGGTTAGATGGGCTTTGTTCTTGCTGAAAAGGCTAAGTGTTATTCTTATTTTCATTTGATAAGTAAGTTGATAGGAGAGCTAACACTCAGCAACGCTCTTGAAATACTCATCAATTTCTTGTGTCCTTGCCAGATTCCCACAGGAGAGACAGTGGAGCAGTTTGTGTGCTCTGCTCTGGCTCTTGTCCCAGAAGATGAAGCAAACAAGGAGAATAATGGAGAGGGCTGTAATTCTGCACAGCATGAGGCCAAACTGTATCTTGTTCATGCTGTCAGCAAGTTCAAACTCTATGCACGGGTAACTTTAATAAGTTAATAGTTTGAATTCCTAATTTTTGCATGTAGGTTGTCAGCAGTATCTCAGTTTAAAAAAAATCTAAGTTATCTATAAAATTGTTTTAATGAACTTTCTTGCTAATGAAATGAAATAATCCTTATAAAGAATCATTAGAGTGGAAGTATAATCTATCATCATGTGTCCACTTAATCAGATTTTCTCATTAATGGAGATTCAGATTTGAAATGTAATAGAGAATGTGATGAGATATGCTGCAATGCAGAGACCTGTCAGAGGAGACTGTTTACTGTTCCACCTGAGATTGAATGTTGAACAAAACTGAAAATTGACTAGACAACTCCACTGGTATATAATTAATTTATTTATTTTTTCCCGTCACTGTCTCTGGCAATCATGGCTGAAGCAAGATAAAAGTAAACCTCCAGTAGAGCATCTTAAAATTCTCATCTGTCAGAATAGCTTGCTATGCATTCTCTGTAATGACATATGTGTAGTTGCATGGACAAAAGAATTAAATATCTGATGTTTCCTAAGAAAAGCACCTAGCTACCTTAACATCGGTATTTGTTTTTATACTGAAACATCATATTTTTATCCATTAAAAAAAGAAGAAGAATGTATCAAGCTGGTCTGGAGATGTTTGCAATATTATGTAAAGAAAAAGTGTAGATCTTCCTGTGTATTTCCTCAAAAATGTGATCTTTGAGGTTTCCCTGCTATATGATGAAGTATGAAGTAAGAGGTAATAACTCAATGTGACTGCCAAAAATAATGCACTAATTTCTGTGTAGGAAAACCCAGTAATAATTTCAGTCATGATTTTAAAACTCTTGGCATGGGTTGATGTTGTTATTATGGGAACCAGAAATACTGTAAGCTGCTGGCCACTGTGAATTATCTTGGTGAACAGAATATCTCTTAGAGTAAATCAGTTATATTCATTTAAGAGAAAGGTAGTGGAGAAGAAAAGGAGAGCAGTCAGTAGCTTTGGTCAGGCCTTTTTATGCTTATTTCACATTGGGAGCATGCAGTCTTCTTCATCATCTCTGTGTTATGGGGCTCCAAAAATGTTAAGGCTGCTATCTTCCATCATATTGGCAATGTAGGCAGAAGTTTGGTAAAAGAAGCCTGAGTAATCAGCTATGGAGGTCAGCTTTTGGTTGATTTCAGCCTCAGTCCATCTTTTTCTCTTTCCTGGGTCTGTAGGCAAGGTCAGCACCACATAGGATGTCGGCTGTCTGTGTGCTGTAGCCTGCCAACTTGCATGTCAGTTAAAACTGTATTGAAAATCAACCTTTGTCACATCAGTAATTTCAGAGTCTAGACAGATTGTAAGGGAGAAATTTTGGTATCCTTGTTGATTGTGTGAATTTTTTTAACGACATGCAAATTCTGTGTACTGCCTAAGTAAGAAAGCTTTGATTAATGAGATGTTCTGTTTTGCATTCAATCCACTAGGTACTTGAGCAATGGCTCAACAGCAGCAGTCTCTCTCAAAATTTCCTTTTGGAACTTAGAAGAATCGTGGCAGATTTAATGTCTCAATTTTTAGATGACAGGGAAGACAGGAAACTTTTTTTAGCGATAAATACCCTGATCCAGCAATGGAATGAGAAATCAAATGCCTATTTTTCAGAAGGATATGTTCCATCTCATTGGTAAGTTATACTTCTCTTTCTGAAACTTGTCTTACAAAATTAGATCAACCCAAATATTGGTTTTACTTTGCATTTAATTGATTTGTTTTTGTCTGTTTTGCGATTTTCTTTTTATTCTGTAGTTCAAAACCTTGTATAAAGTCAAATACATGTGCTGATGCTTACATATTCTGGAAAAGAAATTAAGTTTATGCTTCAGAATATATCTGCCTACAGATTCAGCAGAGAACATGACTACTACATGATCAGGACTCACAGGAATTAGCAGCTATGGATAATTGGCATTTTGAACTAGGACACGAATCTGTTGTCTTGTTCTGCAAATGAAGTTGAATTCCCACAAGTAGTTGGTGTGACTCACTAATACTTCTCATGTATAGCAAGTCCAGTGCATGTGAAATATTTAGAATTTTTATTGTAGAGGTCAGCTCAGTTGTGCAGGAGATCTTGTAACAGATGCCTTCATCAACAGCTACAGCCTATGGAAAACAGAATTTTAAACACATAGAATTAGTTGTACATATGAAATTTGCAATCTCATCTAGGGCACTCTGAGTCTGTGATTTCTTTTGATGTTTTTGAGCTTTTATTACAGTTTCAAGTTCTCTGTTTGGTTCATGACTTAATGCAAATGTAAACACTTTATGTGAAGATTTGGCTGTAAGCCCTGGACTTATTAAGAATGATATGTTTTGTCAAGCTGTTCAAATATTCCTCTCTGGAAGGTTCTACAGAGGAGTTAATGTTTGTCAGAGTTGGCAGAGGCTCAAGAAAGGTCTATGGCAGAGCACATAGGAACTGATAATTTTCTCTTTCTAATGGCACACTGGATGACTTGCATTGCTTTCAGGAGATATAATATTGGCCTCAGTTTCTCATTACTTGTAATTTCTTGTCAACTAGTAATAGAGTGATTCCATTATCAACTAGTAAGAGAGAGATTGCAGTCAAATTGTTTAAAAATTTAGTAGGATGTTTTGAAATTTGATTCTAATTTAGAAAAGGAAACTGCTGTGCTGCTGCGGTTGTAAGCAACAACAAAGTATTTTTTTTAGCAGTTTTATCCTTTTGTTTGCAGTGCACAATATTTTGTGCTCTACCTCTGTTGATTACAGAGTCTGGAGAGAAAGAAAATATTTTTAAGGAGAAGATATTTTCAGCTTGAGGCCTCTACATTCAAAGACTCTTTTTCCATGCACCTCCTCTTGACAAATCTTACAGAGCTAGTAGTTGTTTTTTCTTTTGATAAGTAATACTGACACAATAGAAACACCGGTGGGTGCATTCCAATTTTCACTGTGATTTCTTGTTTTTTGTAGATATTAAAATAGCAGTGTTCAGCTACCAGGCAGTCAACTGGAATGTTTTAAGTTTCAATAATTATGAGAAAACAAAAAATTCTTTAGAATTCATGGAAAATTAGATGTTTTGCTCTATATTATTGATACATTCCTTTCTGTAAAATAATTAGTCTGTGGAACATGAAATCTTTGTTCTTTTCAGCAGCTGAAAATGTGATGTACTCAAAGGTGTTGGACTCCTTGTGGCTTGCAAGTTTGATTATAAGTACTCATAAATGCACAATTTTTTAACTGCTGTCTACATTCAGGTTTTGATTTGAATGATGTTGTGACTTTCCAGTAGAGATTTTTTTTTTCACATTTTTTGAAACCCAAAACAATTGTCAAATTTTGCTAATTCAGATTTTGTGGTGATTAATTTGTGACTGCTATTCAAATTATATTTGTAATTTCCTTGAATTAAGTAAATAAACCTAGATTCTAAAATTTAAATAATATATAGTTAAAAATTCTTGGCTGCCTGCTAGGTAGCTAAAAAGAAAAAAACCTTACGATTGATTAATTTTTCAGGATTTTGACGTCTTTCAAAGAGTTTTTGAAGACAGAAGAAAACTTAAGGATTTCTGGTGAAAATAAAATGGAACATCTTTTTCACCTTGTAGAAGTCCTGGAAAGAATGATAATGTTTGATTTTGCAGTTTCTTCAAATAAGTCTCTAATGGAAAATGCCTTGAATAATGCAATTATATGGATAAAAATTTTTGCTGAGGGGGATGAATCTGCCACCAATTTCTCACTTGCAGTTTCTGAACTCCATAATGACCTACAAAAAAATTTCCAACCTCTTCAGAGCATCTGGACAAAAAAGAGGGCAGAACTTTTCTGGCGTATTGTGGAAATTGTATTCCATGAACTAGATTCTAGGCTTTCTCTCTTGAGTCAAGTAGAAGAAGGAGAGGCAATTGAGACGCTATCTAGAATTTTATCTTCCATTACAGAAAATAAAATCTATAACAGAAGTATGGTGTTGCTCAAAAAGATCCTGAGTGATTGGCCAGAGTTAAATATTACTGCTTTGGACGATTTAAAACATTTTAGTGAACAATTCCAAAGAAATCTCTATGAAGTTGGATCATTGTCTGGTGATCGTGTCAATGTCTCATTTAGCACAATTCCTGGAGTGAGTAATACTTCTTCTTTATTGCTCTCCAATCCAAATTTTATGTATAAGGTACAAGAATTAGGAGAAATTGTGCATGATTTCCTCAAAAATATCCAAAAATTAAACAGTACTATTGTGGCCTCACTTGTTCCAAAAATTTTCTCTCTGTACCAGAATGATGATCTGGTTTTAAATATTAAGAGCAATAACACTCTGTTAAAACTTCTTTATGAGGCTTCAAAAAGTATGTCATCTTCTCAAGTATGGCATGATTTGCAAAATAAGGAACTAGTTTTTGATTTTCTGTTTGAAACTTTTGATCTGCTCTGGAATCTCACCAGTAAGTCTCTCTGTGAAAAATTACTATTAATTTACAACTATACAGAGTTTCAAGCACAGTTTCTTGCACAGAATGGAAAAAAAGATATACAAGTTGTTTATGACGTTCTGAGCAGCCTTAAAACTTTATTTATAGATGACGAGTTCCAAACAGCTGTCTTATGTTATTTGGAAGAGTTTCTTGATCTCCCTCCAGAATGCCTGGGAAATAATGTGTGCATTGATTTCTATCTAGCAAATGTAAGTTCAGAAGAGTATTCAGTAGAGGTTTATGACTTAATTCTGCTTCCATTGGACAGTATCCTGTCTGATGTAACAAACTGGGGAGATGAGGTAAGTGTGCCTTCTGCTTTGCGCTGCACTTTTACATGGCTTCAGGCATGGACAGAGATTTTTGAAGAAGCATCGGAAATCTTAAGTTTGAATTCAACCTTTTTTGTCTGCCTAAGAGATGATTTGGCATATCTGTCTGAAAATCTTTTAAATGTAACTCAAGATGAACTGTGCAATAATACAGCTATGGCTATTGTTGAAGCTGCAGGAGCAGCAATGAAGCTTTTAAAATCTGCTTTTCAGGAACATGGCAATTTAAATGACTTGAAAGATTTTGAGACTTTCCTTGTTAATTTTCAAAGTGTAATTAACAATGCATTTGAAGTCACAAACTTGCTTAAAGATAGCAGTTTAGAAAGTGTTTTAGAGACAATAGGAGCTGTGATAACTAAAATGCAGAAATCTATACTGAAGATTGTTAATGAAGAGCTTTTGAATTCTTGGCTTGATGCTTTCATCTCAGGAGCATCTGCGGGAGAAGATAAGGGTGCTGGTGTATTTTCCATTGAAAATTCCCTTTCTACTATTCTTAAGCTCTCCCAAGAGGAACTTGAAATTATTCTCACTGAGATAAATGACACATCTGCTTTTTTAAAAAGTGTACCTCGAGACAAATATATGGCTTGTATCAGCATTTTCCAGAATATTACCAAATTAATTTTGGATAATAGTCTGAAAGACATAAGCAACTTGCAAACAAATTTTTCATCTCATCTTAACTCCTTTCTAAACTTTCACAGTACGATGGATGAAGCAGAGGATTGTAACACGTGGATATATGGATTAAGTAATCCCACTGAAAAAAACAAGTCACCTTCTCACCTTGAAAGTGCAAAACATATTTTATTTCTTCTGCAATCTCTGGGAAATGCTGAGACAGATGCTAAGCTAATGAATGTGATGGACTTCATTAATTTGGTTTTTAATTTGACACTCCCTGAATGTTCCCTAGGTGATTCTGATGTGGTTTGTGCAAGTGTTTATTTCAATATCATAGCAAAAACTTTGAAATTTATTCTCCCCGAACTTTATGTCAAACATGACATAAATGTGCTTGAATTTATTTTTAAACTTTTAAATAATTCTGGAAAGCAAATACAAACTGTTATCAGTGATTTAGTTGGGAGCTCATTGTATATGTCAAATGAGACCCGTTTGAGTCAGTCGACCCGTGGTTTCAACAGAACTTCAAGAATGCTCCTTAATCCTTTTCACCACATTTCTCTTATATCAATGGAACTCTTGTCAGAAATCCAAAGTCTTCTGAAAAATAAAACTTTTGACTTCCAAGAAAACAGCTCCTCTCATTTGGACAATGAGATTGAACCTTTCTTGCATGGGAAAAATATCAGTTTGCTGATGGAGTTCTTTCAATATATGATTAGAAAACTTGACTCAAACTTGCAAAATGAACACAAAACATTTCCTCAGAAATTGATAGAAACAGCAGGTCTGAATATTGAAATGGTAAGGAAGGCACTTGAACTTTTCAAGTCCCCTACTTTTGTTGACATTCCATTAAGAGACGAAAAGGAGCTTCTAAATCATATGGTTGCCTTGGTGCAAATCATGAGTAACATGGATGTTGAGTTTTTGATAAGTAGATTCAAACAGGTCCAGGAGAACCTAGAAAGTTTCTTTAAAAATATCAAACCTTTTAACCTTGAGAACTCTGGGTTAGGTACCTTAACAGACTGGTGGGATGCATTTGAGAACATATCATGTTACTGGAACCTGACTGGTATACACCAAATAACACAGCTTTTTGAACACGATGAGCTCTACAATACAGAAGATGTGTTCAACCTCCTCTTTGATGTCATCAGCCTTACAGAAAGATTGGCTCATGGAAATGTTACAGAAGCACTAGCTGAAATATATGCTTTCATACTAACTCAGGAAGAAAAAATGCCAATGTTTACTGATGAGGAGTTCTCTAACCAAGTAGAAGATCTTCTAACATTGCTGGAGATGTTGGCAGACATCTCTGATGAATCTGAAGAGGCCTTTGGTTGTTTTTCTGCATCATTCTGCTGGACTCTCACAACAGCAACACCTCAGAATGATGCCACTCTTAAACCCTGTGACATGGTGCACACCAATTCTACTTTGCATTACAATGCAGTCATTGAAGTCATTAAGGAGCTTAAACTCATCACTTTGGATGACAGTTTCGCTTGTTCTATGGAGGACATTCAGATGGATATCACTCGTAATCTGACTTGCTTTTTTCATCAGATTAAAGAATGGAACTCTATAATTTTGAAGTTTTCTGAGCTCCATCATATAAATAGCCCAGTTCTCAAAGAGCTGCTAGATTTTTGGAATGAGCTATCCCTTTATGCTGTGCCACTGCAGGTGAATAATACACATGCAATCAACTGTTCCTCCACACCAAAGAGCCAAATGGCTTTACAAATCGTAGAAACTCTAGGCAGCATTTCAATGTCAGAAATGGAGATGGCCAAAAGACTTCTTGAACAGCTGGATAATCTTTATGATGGCCTAAGCTGGAATAGAGAGTCAAGAACATCACTTCAGAGTGTTCTTACTAATGTTAAGAATATGACCAGTGAAGTTTCCAGACTTCTGAATACTGAAGCTGTTCTTTCTTTTCTTTCTGCAATTCAGCCTTTAATGACGCTCTCATCTGTTGGAAACCAGACACATGCAATGCTTAGGACAATATCATCTTTAAGTGGGAACACCAATATAAGTGACAACTTCTTGTTTCCTGTAGTTACAAGCGTAGAAAATTTATTGGTGAATTTTACTGTTAGACACTTACTTTTGGTGATAGATCAAGGGTTTCAATTACTAAATTTGGCCACTGGACAGTCCTCTGAAATGGCTCCTGATGTCTTACTAGAGCAGTTTAAGACATCATCTGTAGATGCCATATCAAGAAATTTTGAAGATCTACAAGACATTGTGAATATCATTCTATGTGAGTGTAACGATAAAAATTATTCTAAAATGATGCATGCTCTAATTTTCCTTATGGCTGATGAAAGTTCATCAAATGACCTGCTGCTGGCTGTCAAAAATATTATTGCCTTTCTGGAGCTATTCCAAAATAAGTCTAAGAAGGACTATACTGGTATGTTGTTTGGGGACAGTCATTTTAGCAGACAGAAATTGAACAATACTCACTCTGCTTTTTCAGTTTTGCTAAACAGCCTCCTTCACATAATTGCTGATCTTGATGTTGTAGAAGAAGCTTTGCGTGCAAACAATACCGAGCTTCACGAAGTTGACTTTATTGATTCATTTTTTTATAATGCACCGTATAGAGACACTTCTACTCAGTCCCAAAGCAGAACTCTGGAGATCATGGAAGAGATTTTGCAAATAATATTTCAGTCCACTGCAGAACATGACAGGAATAAAATAAAACTCTTACTAATGAATTTGCATAAGGATGTAATGGCAGAACTGAGGTAAGTGTTTTCCATGTACTTATTTTAGAAAGTGTGTTGACAATGACAGAAGGACTGTCTGTTTATGAACAACTCAATCAAAACTTTTATTAAATTTTATTAAAACTTTTATTAAACTTTTATTAAATATTAATTAGTGTTTCATTTCAGATTTGTTCCAACTTATGTTGTTCAGACCAGCTGTATTTGGTATTAGAACACATTGTATGGACTAGATTATTGTGTTTAGTTTATATTTACAATATGTATTTAGTTATATGTGTTGATACTTGAATTGGTTTCTTTGGAGCTATTATAGAAACAATTATTTGAAGATACTTGTGTTTTAAAATCTTTGCAAGTCTGAATGCTGTGCCCCCACTAATTGGCAGGCAACAGCCATTTTTGCCTTTGGAGCTAAATGTTAAGGAATGCTTGCGTCTAATTCTTTGTGGCGTGAGTGGAGGTTTTTTTTCTATATCCAAATACAGCTATACAAAGGTTCTTAAACTTAAATTTGTTGACGTCTTATGGCTATTGAGTCAAGCTGTTCAGTTTAATAAATGCAGTGTCTGAAGGAATCTTGAGCCCACAATCATATTTGCCTGATTACACAGATCAGATGTAATTCAGAAGCAGAGGAAACGGCTTCAGATTTACTGATGGTTTACTTAATAAAAATGCTGCAGGTCTGGAGTTGCTGCATTTAAACAAAATTGAATGAGACACAAGTTGGTTGTTCCAAACAGTTCTAGGGTATCTTGCTGGTGGGGCTACTGGTCCTACTGACATAAACCAGCTGAAAAATGGCATTGTAAAGTTGATGCTGTGATCTGGCATTTTGACCTTTACGATTAATTTTATGTAAATACATGAAACCATTGTCCATCAGGGCCAATTATTAACCTAATCTGTTGAAAAATATCAAAAACAAGTACTAGAAAAGTGGTTTATTTTCCCTACATGCTAGTTATCTGCTCTTTACCATCAAATCAACATATTCTGTGTCCTCTCAGTATTTCTGAAGCCATTATGATTTTGCTTATTTTGGGAAGGTGTTTTCTAGCACTCCTAGGGTATGTTTTTTAACATGGAAGTATTATGTTCTGATTTTGAAATTGTTCAACCAAATGTAATAACTGTTAATACTGAAATCCTCGTGTGGTTCATTGAAGACTGTATTTGTCCATTGTCACTTGAAATTTTTCTCTGGTGCCCTTGGAATGAAAATAATGTTTTCTTATTGATATTTCTACAGAGCATCTAAAATCTGCAACATTCTTCAGGAACGTTTATACCCTGAGAGTGTCCTACTATTGCAGAAATTGCAATTCACCATTTTGAATATTCTCAAAATCTTTTCAGGTTGGTTACCACAGTAGTGACTCTGGGACCCATATGTTAGTGTTGTTAAGTTAAGGCTTTACTCTAAGCAAACTTTTGTACAAATAAGGTAATTTGGGTGAGGCCAAGCACAGCAAGCATACTGATGCCTGGAAATTAAACCAACAGAGGCCCACGAAGAAATCTGATACAGATCACACAAAGGAAACATTCCTTTCTGGAGTGTTGATGTAGACTTAAAATCCCAGGGAAAGCAGGAGACCTTGCTGCTCCTCCTCAGCTAGTGAGCTTAGTCAGGTCACAGGGGTTTTTTTTAATGAGCCAGACTTGCCACAGGGCAGTGTGTATTTGACAGTAAGGAAAAATGGGGCAAGTATTCAAAGGAAGTAGCCTCTCTCACTTCTGGCCTTGTCATACCAGTGAATTGGCTACCTGTAGCTGAAAAACTTCACCCTCAACAAATTGTTCAAATTTTAATGTGTTACCTTGTTTTATTCCTTGTGTATATGCTCCCAAGTTGTGCAATTTAAGAAAGGCTAAAACCTTTCAATATAGATATTGACCTCAGTATAAATTCGTATTATTATTTCTTTGGGGAACAAAAGCCAGTGCTTTTCAGAGCTCATATTTTAGCCAACTATGCCCCGAATTGTTTGTAAAGAGTAATTAGGAGACATTAACCTGCCCTTCTAGGGCAAGGGACGAAATCTGTAATGCCTTATGCTAAATTAATTTCCAAAAGTGTGTAAGATGTGATTACAACCCAGTTTTGGCTGTCTTCTCCACTCTCCTGTGAGGGGTGTAGTTCCAAATAGTAAAACAGTAGTGCTGTTGAGCTAGGATAAGTGATACTGCAATTGTGCAGACCAGTACCTGTGTTCTGTCCTTGACCTCTGAAGAACAGTCTTTTTATTGAGAGAACTGAGATTAGGGAACTAAATTTCTGTCATTGTCATTTCAATCCTCTGTTTGTGGGAATGTTTCATTTGTTACAGAAAATATTATGAAACCTAATGAGAAAAAATGAAAACTGCTTGATTTGGTGTGATTTGAGGAACAGTATTGTGTTGCTTCTATGAGCAAGATCAAGGTTTGCTTGTTTTAGAAGCAGTGTTTAATGTTTATTATTCTTCCTACTTGACTTAAGAAACAATCTTAAGGAAAAAAAAAAACCATAGTTCTAAAAATTGCCTTGATACTGAATGAAAATGCAGCAGTCAAGGCAAATTCCTTCACTGCTATCCCATGTACAAACCCACTGCATACAGCAGAAAGGAGGCTTTTTCCAAGGATATGGTGGCTTCAAGCTTGGGTAGAAACAGTCTCCATGGATGACCAGGGAGACAATACTATCACCTTATATGGGTTCATTATCCCAACATATGGAAAATACCTGTGTAATGCTGTTTTCCTCCCCGTGTAGTTTGGGTTTGAATGTTACTGCTCACTGGAGGGTTACCAACACCCAAGTGTTCCTAGAGGGAAATAGCATCAGGGGACACTGCCTGAGGAAAAGGTAGATGTGGTTAATATACTCAGCTTCTCAGAGTCATGAGCTCTTGCTCATGAAGAGCGAAAAGGAAATGGTCTTCTCTGGTTCTGTAGCAGGTAGGGATGCTCTCATTACTGATCATAAAAATATAATGGAGAAGAGGAACTGAACTTGAATGAAACCAGCCTTTTTTTTTTTCTCTGAAATGATACATACATTTAGTTAGAAATATTTCTCTGTGCCTTAGCACATCAAATGTTCCTTCCTTTTAACAAATTTTCTCTCCCTTACTTGTTGGCCAACTTTAAATTTGATTTCAAGTTGGTTTTTTGTCTGATTAAATCTGGACATTTTCTCTTACAGAAGAACCCATTGTCTTTAGCAACATTTTCTGTGCCATTACAAAGTGTAAAGATGGATTAATGAGTCACTTGCTCTTTGCTGTCTTTGAAGGGATTGCTGTGGTTCAAGATCACTATCAGGTCTGAATGATTCCCTCACCTACAAGTTTACTTTACAGCATACATTAAACTTCAGAAACTAATGAAAGTTTCCTTTTTCCCCACTGTCTGAATGACAAGTCCCCACAGTGGCTATACAAACCTGAGGTTTAAATAGGTATAGCTCTGATAATTCTGATAGAGATACCCAGAAGAAATTCCTTAAATAGGCATTGGTGAGCTTTAAAAGCTGAAATTATGACTTTGAATTATTAGAAATCCTATAACTAGGATAGTTGGCTTGTCAATCAATGTCAAACAGCAGCCCATTTTTAATTTCTTTAAATTCCATCATTCTGCTAATTTGATGAGTTATAATACATTTATACCTTAAAATCTTCACAGGAACATTTGTGAAATTAAAGTAGGAACAAATGGACTTCTTAGCCAGAATAATTAAGGCTAAAATAACAGTTATGATTACCAGTTGGGTTCAGTCTGTTTTTCTTTAACATGAAATTGCTAGCAGGTGAGATTAATATTTGGCATATAGAGGCTCATCCAGAGCTGGAAGCAGGCCTTTGGATAGCACACGTGTGTACACAGGCAAATGTGCTGTACACAGATAAAAATACTAAAGTCGTGCTTTTTAGTATAGAATCTGTCTTCTCTTTATTAAATAGCTCTTCTGCTGTGTCTACCTGGACATTTTACTGATATGAACAGCAATGTGTTAAACAAGTGACAGGTGGCATTACTCAAAGCAGACTTTTGCAGGCCAAATGCGTTGTGTAGTCACCCCCCTTCTACGACCTACTTCTGCAAATATTAAAAGCTTTGCAAAATTAACATTGTAAATATTCAGGAGAAAACATAGAAGTGCATACTATGCAGAGCATAATACATGAAAAGCTTTGGATATGAGGATCCAGATATTTTGGTTTGTTGAATCAAAACAGATGTTCAAAACAAGTATTTTGGAAAAAGATAAAATGGTCAGACTAAAATAAAAAAGGAAAAAGAACAGCTCATTTAATTTTGAAACAAATTTTAAAAGGCTGCCATTTCTATTAGTGGATGACTGTTCTTGACAGGCTAGTTCAAATTCCCGATCTGATTGTTTCCAAAACTCAGATATTTGAAAATTCCTTGCTTCTTGAAAACACTTATTCCAGTTTCAGTTAATCATACAATGACTATGAGAATATTACCTTACCCAAATTCTCATTTGAAGCTACAAATCATCTAGTTGCTGAGAGCTGCCACTTCTAGCTATAACACAATTTCATGAATTTTCTAACCATGTGATCACTGTGTTCTGCAGGAAGCTGGAAGATACTTGACCGCTTTCAACAAGGGAGATTGTGAGAGTATGGCATATATAAACCAAAAACTTTCCAATGATTTGGAGAGCTTTGTGGGAGCCTGGCAAAATACCAGCAGTGACAGCTGTGAATGCCAGCTAATGTTGGGGAATGTCCAGAGACGACTGCAAATGTAAAGCTTTTCACATTTTGGTACCCCATGGTTCCTCATCGTTAGTGACGTTCTTCTGTGCATATGTCTGTGTTCTAAACTAAGTGATTACAGGAGAGATATGTCTTTTTGAGCTTTGTTCATTTAACTTCATATTCAGTGGATAAAATACAGAAATTATTTAAGTAATTCAGAATAACTGAATATTCCTAAAAACTCTTCCATCTTTTTGCAAAGAACTTGCATAAGATCTTGCTGCTCCACCAGCTGAATGCTTTGGATCACAACTAAGAAAATTTTCAATTTCCTCTGACTCAAGTTGGGTCAAAATTTTGATACAATTTTTTATTTATAGCTCTTTTAATGTGGCTTTTCTTCTCAAAAGCTGATTATCTTTTTGTGAAATATTAAGCATGCAAATCAGTTCAGCAGTTCAAAGAGTTAGAAACACAGTACAGTGATTGTAAACTGATGGAAGTCCAAACAACTTCTGATTGTTATTTGCATGGGGAAAGCCATTCGATTTTAGGTAAAGCTGCTATCACAGAGTGTTTCAAATTTGAAATCAGCTAGAAGTAGACATTGTTATAATTGTTGCTATACTGGTTTGACCAATTGGATTGTTTTCAAAACAGGCTTGAATGGTGTCTGAGAATTACAGTAACAATACCGAAGAACTTGAGCCTAGAGGCTGCTCCTAAACACCATGGGCTCATATCCAGTTTTGAAGAGAAAACCATATTTAATGTGTGCACACACTTTATTATTTAAATTATAGTTAGATAGATAGATTTCTGTTCTGAACTGCAGTGATTTGTATCTCTAGGTTTTAAAATTGTGTGTTCAGTGAGAAACATGGAAGTGAGATATTGCTCGACCTGTCCTTTTCTGTAAGCTGCTGTTTGCTAGGGCCCTTAGCCATTATGGGAATCTATCTCTACATATGTATATATGTAGAGTTGCACATTTGTATCTCTACATATGCAGCCTCATTTAGGCATGAGATATGATGACCACTGCACCGTGTAAATACTGCATGAGAGCGTCTGTAGAGGTGCTGACTGTGCGCACACAGAGCACAGTGGGACCCTATTGCCTCTTTTAGTCCTGTTTCACTGTTCATGTCTGTCTTTATACATCGAAATGCCAGTGGCTTGGTTCTGATACCTTGTGACACTAAGCCTCTCGTTCCAGGGTGACTGAAAATTTGGAGCTACAATTGTCGGAGAACTTAGCAGCAGCTTTCCTCAACAATTTTAATCTTGTGAATGGTGGGTTCCAGTTTTCTTCACTTTTGCTATTTTAATATAATTTTGTAGGACAATAACTGTTCCTTTGTTTTTCCAACTTCAAAGGGATAGTATTTATTACTACACTACTACTATTGACATAAGGCAATTTTGTCACACACAGTGAATTGAATTGAAAGGATACAATCTGTAGGAAATCTAATTAATAAATTTGGTGCTGTTGGTACTATTTTTTTCTCTTCCAGATGTGAAAGTCAAAGATTTTGTGCAGAATATTACTCGGTTGAGGCTGGATATTGGTTCTTCTGTCAATATTTCTGAAGAAACTGTCAATACCCTTTTGGAAGCCAGTGTCTCTCATTCAGAGGTAAAAGATCAAAAAGAGGTGTCAAATTAGTGGGTTAATCTACAGCATGGTGTGCCAGCTGAAGAAAAACAAGCCATTTTGTTTGTGTGGAATCTTATAATTCCACATGAAATACTTTAGGAGTTTTAGGACTTTAAAGTAATATTGTGATACATTAAGGGATCAATTTATAGTTGTGCTATTCCGCTGGTCTAAATGGCACGGCTTCATTACTTTCAACAATGTTTTACCCTCTTGTACTGATGCAGAATTGATGCTTTGCTCTCTTGGTATTGTAGAAAAGATGAGGGTTTCTAGAAATTTTGTATCTTATCAGATCTGCTCCTTGTGGTATGGAGTTGTCTTATGTGTATATTTTTTTTAAAATTCCTTTGTCTGTTCCTCACTGTTCTTACATTATCTTACCACTGTATTGCTTTACTTTCGCTTTGAGGTGTTGACTTTTGAGTAATTTTCTGAGGGAAAGGACCATTGCTTTTTCCTGTGATCCCAGTGACCAGTTGAAATCATGAGAAATGCTAGCTGCCTAACGGGTTCTCTCTGCTGTGAGTGTCTGTTGAAGAGCTGGGGGTACATTTGGTGAAAATTGATCAGCTCAGTCAAGCAGCCACTGGGTGTCAGTGATGCTCTGCTTGCCGCAAGCTCTGTTTGTGAAAAGAGCAGCATTAAAAAGGCATTTCAGACCATCATAACTACTTATAGATGATTTGTTCTTCTGCTTCTGTGGCAGTGTGACTGCCTTTATTGTTAGCTTGTTATTGTGATACCACTAAATGGTAATGAGAGAAATCATCTGAAAGCAATTCAGTTAAATGGGATTCAGTGCACCTTTGATCCTTTGGAATAATAATGTTAATTGGCTGAATTGTCAAATTACTTTCCATTATTACTTTTTGCCAGTTTTATGCAGAGCTTAGATATATACACACATCTCACATTTGGATAATGATACAGAATTTTTTGTTTGCTTAGTGCTTAAATTCCCACCCCCCCCAGTCCAACTGGAGCATTAAGGGCCCGTGTCTCTTACTAATTATGAAAGCTGCAGAAGTGCTTTCTAGAGCTGTATTTTAGGCATGCCCATTATGTTTATTGTCTATAAAGCCACTGTCTGATAACCTAATGATAGCTATAGGCCCATTGTAGCCCTGCATTTCTGTGATTATATACCACTATTGTGCTTTCCCCTGGAACAGTAAGAGTAACCCTGGGAATTTTTTGTGCTTATTGTATTTACCCGCAATTTCTGCCCCAATGTTTTGTGCTGGCCATGCTCTTTGCCAAGTGATGAAATGATTTGAAATCACTTAAAACCTGTGACCTGAAGACTATAAGCATTCATTTACTGAGTGTAGGAGTTTGGATTAGCTCTGGTACTCAGAAAGCTGCAAGGAAATTTAGAGGAACTTAACCTAGGGGATAAAACATAGAATGTGTTAAAACTGCACTGAAATGGTGATTTACATGTGAGGCACATTTGAAATAAATTTCCAATTGAATCACAGTCAAATTTCCTCCCCAGCAAGAAGTCCAAATCAGTATCATCTTACTGCCCACTGAATTATGTTGGCATTCTGTTCCTTGAATGCATACACAAAAAAGTGAATCTTTAAATACATAGAAAACCTTGTAGAATCACAAAGGAAAAATTTTGTTCCAGAATGAAATTAAAAAAAAATCTAATTATTAAGTTGAAAAATAAATTGTTGGTAGGAATTAAAGAGTTAAATTGCATATCCTGACTGTCTTGCAGACCCTCTCCCTGACTGAATACTATTAGCAGCAAGAGATGCATTCAGTGGAGGTGGTAGAGGCAGATTTTGTCCTAAGCAGTACAATGGAGCCCTTTTCTTTGGCTACTACAGGCTCCTACAAAACTTGTAATTTTTCTGGACTTGTTGAGAATGGGTAGCTAAGAGCTCCTGAGATATCTGGGCTTCAAGCACTTCAAACCATTATCCAAGAATGTTTTATTATAGTCTCACCCAGGGTCTGCTTAGGCATTTGTCCCTTTATCTGCTGTTAAATAATACTTTAAAGCAGTGTTTAACTGAGAAATGTGAGCCAGCTCAGAGCAGACATTATGCCATATTGACATCCCCATGTGTTAATTTGTGTCCTTTGAAAGAAGGAAGGACCATATTGTTTCATGTTAGTGATTCACACACTTTGATCTTCAGGTGTTTCTGCAGCAGAGGTGTATATCTGCTAGAAGGAGTATACTCAGCATTGTAAATATGCCTGCTTATGGTATGAATGCTCAGGAATGAATGATTGACCTGTGAAAAACGAAAGCAAATCCTTATAGCAAATATGCTTAATCTTTTTATATGTACAAGGAGTATAAAGTAGGAATATAGCAATCTGATATAAAGCTGTATGGTTTATTATTTCCTGTCTGTTGGTGCCTGCAAATTATCATGTTACTGTGACACAAATTTTCACCTTATTGACTATAAAAAAAGGTGATGCATTTCAGAGAGAAAAAATTTTAATACACATATATTGTGATAGGTTCTTTACAGGGCTTTTGTGATAGCTTTAACTGGAAGATGTGATGAAGAAGTACTTAGCCTGCTGCTAAAGCTCCCTGAAAACAATAGAACTTCCCTGGTAGTGGAAGAATTATGCTCTTTACCAGCACTGGACTTGTATACCATGTTTGTATTGATTATACAAAATTTGAATGTCCGTCACATCATTTACAAGGTAAGATGTTTTATTGGAAGGTAATATGAAACATACCGGTAGATAGATTAATAATTATGTTTTTTCTTCAGATGTTCTTTCTCCTTGAAAGCAAACAGAAGACATATGGCATCTATTGTCTTTTTTTGGCTCCCCAAATAGAACAGTTGAAAAATGGGTCTGATAGATGATCTTCAGGAAAATTATCACTGAGGAGTTAATTACAAAAGCTTTGCAGAAAACACAGGAGGTCAAAGACATATTTTTAATAATCTTTAGCAGAGTTTGCAGTTCATGCAATTAGCCACTTCATTATTTGTAAGAGTGGAAGACTGATCTGTCAATATTTGAACTAAAACCAGCATAGTTGCTCACATCGCAAGAATGACAAAACTATTTTCTAGGAAGAATTCATAGCACTGTGGATGGGGATGTCTACAGCACAACTGTGTTACCCGTATAACTATAGATAATCTGGAATCTAGTGTGGATATTCAGTGAGACTCTGGTTTTATCTGTAAGAGCAGAATTATTGAATGGATAGTTAGAAGACATTTAGTTCAGTTCTTTTGGGGGTAATTGATTGACAGAACTTAAAATGTGAACATGAATAGCTGAAATATCCTTATAACATTGTGAGGAAGAATGGCTTGTTCTAAAGCCATAGGACTCTGATTGTATTCTGGATGTTTCATGTTTTATTCTGGCTGCTGCATGCTCAGTTGAGCAGATTAGGTAAAGAATTTTAAAAATAAGACAATTTCCCACTGTAGGTAAAGATGCCTGAGGGGAAAGAAAAGACTTTACTTCCTGAATTGTCTGCAAACCTAGGGAAAAAAAATAGAATAAAATAAGCCAGTGGTTATTCCAATGAGTGTTTCTACTGAGATCTACAGAAACCTAATCAAATTCTAACAAAGAGTAAAAAATGTTGTCAGTTCATCTTAAATTATAATGGAAGTTCACAATTTTTTAGCAAAACAAGATTTTTTTTAATGGGTGTCTTTCAATTTTTTCTCTTAACTATGTAAGGCTGAGGAGAAAATCAAGCATAGATATTATAGTAGGAAGACAAAGGTGGATAAAATAGATAATCACAGGGAGCACTGAAACTATATAATGAGATTATACTGGTTTTATTATTTTGCACAGACAGGTAACAATGAATCAATTTGTATTATCATATCATCTAACTAATCCCCAAAAGCAAAGGGAACAGAGAGAAAATCCATAATGACAAATTTGCATGGTGGAAATAGCAAACAGCCAATTGAACTTAGGTCAAGTAGGTGATAAAATGCACACAATTATTTTCAGCATGAAAAATTCAAAGACAGGAAGAGTGTGGCAGGAAAGTTAGTTACTTTAGGGGTCATATTAAGCAATAAAAGTGGTTTCTAAATTTAAGTTACAAATTATTTTTAAAGTATGAAATTATTGCATTGAACATTTTTAAAGTGGTGAAGGACAAGTTTCTATTTTCACTGAATTCTAAAAGGATAGAATGTTGCAGGTCCCATTAGCATCTTGGGTTGGAAAGCTCTCTTCAACTTGGCAGTTGTAAACATGATTTCTGAATATTAATTTCTGTTTTGTCATAAGCCTGATCTAACAGTAAATTACGGAGAACTTCTCTTCAGCTTAATCTGAGAGTAACCAGGGAGTTATATCAAAAGGAGTTTTGTTAAACATGGTTTGTAGGAACATTTTATTATCAGTTTTGGAAAAAGACTGAATAATTTTGCATGCTTCATTGAAAGCTTAGCATTTGTTTCTAACTGGAATTTCCCGTTGTGTTTTTTTTTCCTTCTTTTCCAAGGTCCAGATACCACCTGAGGTAGGCAATGTATTAAATCTGCTACTGGATGTGGTTTCTAGTATCAGTTCACTTCTCAATAAAGTCCAACATGTCATGGAAAAGCTTCCAGTGTTCCTCCAAGGAATTCAAAATATTGGTGTGCTTGACATCTCTGCATTGCAGCAGGTATGTGTAGGATTTCAATATGCAAAATTAATTCCCCTTGTGAGATGATTAGGTAAGGATATGTGCTTAGTAAGGAGGCACACTAATAGAAATTATTTCCTAGAAAGTAGGGAATGCTAAGAAGAGTCCACAAACCCTAGGAAGATTCATTTGGTCTCTTTCAAGCAGTCTGGTAATTCTAAAACTAGTGTTGTGTTGTTTCTGTCATCTCCTTTTTTGTTAATTTATGAGATTCTAGTCTAAGTTACCTCAGTGCTTGTCAACTGGCTAACATTATCTATCATCAGTGATTTGGGGATAGCTAGCCAGGTATTTTCTGCTAATACTGTGTTTTTGTTTGTTTTTTTGGGAGCAGACCATTACTTTTTTAACAAGAAATATCTTTGCTTTTTTAAGGAATATGAGTTCAAGGCAGTCTATGCAGTTCTTCTATCTGCCTTGTGTTTCTGTCCATGTCACCTAAGGGGTTTGTGTGATAGTTCTGCTTGACATTAAAAAAAAGTGGCATGAGGTGTGAGTGAGGGTATTTCTTTTGTCTCTGCCTTTTAGGGCCATTGCTGAATGCACAGCTAGCACGGTGGTGGATCTAGTGTTACATGAATAATCAGAAAGATTTCTATCTCTAAGCAGGTTCCAATTCCATAGGAAGACATGCTGACCCTCATGGCATTACTTTTTGGGTTTGTTGTCCTTTGTGGAAACCTGAGGACTGAATCTGGTTTAAAATTGCAAACCTCTGAGAGACCCCACAGTGATAGATGGTGCAATCTGGTTTATTGCTAGAGTACAGAGTAAACTCTGCCCTACGTACTATTGCCCTTAGTGATACATTTTTCAAGATCTTCTATTTTGTGTGATAGAGACACGTTGAAAAATGTTGTTCTGGTGCATCTATCAGTTTTGAACCTCTCTTTTTTTAGGTAGCTCTTTGGCTGCTGCAATTAATGGTGACTTTCACCAGACATTTGCCTTTTTTTCTGCTTTCCTTAAACTAGCTCTATTTGTGTCAGACTTTCCTTCCAATAAATGAAATATTCCTTATGGAGAAAAATCCCACAGTTCCTTATTTGATGAACTTTTTTGCTGCTCAAAAAAAGTTTGCAAAAGAACAAATGGAACAGCAGAGGGCCATCTTCTCACAGTTTTAAGCTTTGCTCGATGGCCACTTCTATTATCCCATAATTTACCATAGATTTAACCTTGGAAGTTTTGTTCTTTTTTACTTCTAACCTTTTTTGATCATTTCTTTTTCACACAATCTTTATTTTCTAATATTTTTCTAAATCCCTTTTACTTATGAAATTGCTGGGGCTTATTGATCACCTAATAATTTGTGGAAGATTAAAATAATCAGTGCCTATTTGTTTTATTAATAAGTTACATTTTTGATTTCCAGGGCTATTCTGTCTCCATAACATTTTTTAAAATCAAAGACTAGTAAAAGTATAAGTTTCCTTTTTTTTTTGTTTAAATTGATTTTTTTTATACTTTCCAGTAAGTTTTAATTATTGATTTTTTTTTTGCTTCTGTTCTATGGTGGCCAAACTTGTGCTATTGAGTAAGTGCTCTTCTGAAGTTTGTATACTGCTTACACACTTCCCTCTTTAAATGTTTTCTTCAATTTCCAAAAGAGTCCATCCTTATGGATTTTTGTTTTCATGATTACCAAGAGCAAAGTAGTTCAGTGACATTGAAAGCTTATCAGATAAAAAATGTAAATGTTTTTGGGGTAAAATATGTGGACCTTTGTCAGAAAGACATTGAAGTTAATTTAAAAAAATACTTCTATAATGAAAGAGATAATAAAGGAATTGTCAACTATGCATACTAATCTACATGGATTTCTGTCTGAAAGAAAAACTGTAAAGGCAGAAATAACTTTAATATAGCTGTAAAATGTGAAGTTGAATTGAAAAGGTATATGTATTTTAATAAAAGATGATGTAAAACCTATCAGCATTAACTGGAATATGGTGCCAGATTCTACTGTTAAAAACACTGAGTGAATGGATAACTCCCTGAAGAAAATCACTGCTGGTTTCAACAATGATTTGTGCTTGTGTTTTGCTGTTTGAAATCATTCACTTATATTTTCATACCTAATTTTTTGGATGCTTGTCACTCATCAACAGATAAGCTGCAGGGGACTTCCTGAGTTGCTAAATGCTGCTAATTGTGAGAGGTGGCCTCACTCTGTAATCCTTCCACTATCTTGAACAAATTCTCTGTTGAACCTATCACTGTAGAACAATCTGTTGGGGTTTTAAATGAACACAATTCTTACTTAGTTTTATTTGTAGCTACTATGTTTATTCTTGTATCAAAAATGTTCTGGAGCATTTTTAACTTCTCTGGCTTGTCCATATATGTGTGGAAGCCAGTTGCAGTCCTTTTCTGTTTTGATAGGTTCAAGGACCTATTTTAGCATTTGTTTTTTGTTTTAGCTTTTTCTATCAGGCTCTCAGTTGCTTAAGACAGCCTAGCATTATTTTTGCATGCTGGTTTAAGGCTAATCCTGAAAGTCTGGAAGAAGAAATGTGTGCATTGTTTGAGGGGAATTACAACTGATGACTCTTGTAGCCTGCTCATTCTTGTCTATACCTACTAAAATAACTTTCCTAAACTCGTATTCAACTTTTTCATAAGCTGCACAGTTTTGTCTCTTAGATGATTAAGGATGAGTGATATACTGAGGTGACCTCCACTTTATAGTAACATCTCATGATTTCCGTTGATAAATAAGATTTTGCACTGGTTATATTTCTATTCAACTTGCTTTGATTTAGGCATTTGGTTTTTTGCCATATTGGGTTCTTATCTCCTTTTCTCCTGAAATGCCTTCCAATATTAAATGAAAGGCAAATTTAGGCAATATGTTTCTTTCAGGGCTCACAGGAAAAACACTAACAACTTCTTTGTAATCCTGTGCCTTCTTTTCTGTTAACAGGCTCCCTGCAGTATTGTCTTAATGCCATTTTTTTTCACCACTATTATTCAGCAGTTGGATTAATTGATGATTAATATTTTCTGGAGCATGAGCATTAATTGGTTGCTAGAGTTCACCTAAACTGGAGTCAGCTTGTAACATTTTGTGGAGAAAGAAACTGCCCTCCCACATAAATATGTTGTGTTGGTCAGGCATGATAACTTGAGAATGCATTAAATTTTACTTCTCAAATATTTTTTCTCTTTAATGTTCTCCCCTGAAATTTCACTGTATATCTTGGTCTAATAAACATCGGAACCAGATATCTATTATTTTCTGGATCATTATACTTCTCATTCTTGAGTATACATGATTTTTCTACTTTTCAAATAGTGCCATAAATAGTAAATTTGATAGGCTTCTGAAAACTGTTTAATCAAATCAGCGATTTTGCTATTATTCCCCTGATTCTGTCAATTTCAGGATGAAAAAGACTTTGTTTATGTTTTTCCCAAGAATTAGGATTGTCTATTTGTCTGAATTTATTACCTTTAGCCCTATGGTTCCGTCAAATTTTGAATTCTCTTTAAGCTCCTTGTAGTTTTCCAGGAAATTTGCATTATTTTTTTTCTCTCTTTCTTTCTCTCTAATGTAATGATTCAGAATGTATTTTAGATTTATGTGCAAGCTGTAGCCCAGTATGACTTTGAAGTTTCTTTTTATGAATAACTGGTATTTCTATTCCATGTGAATTTGTTTATATTAATAACAATTTTTGGCATACAGCTGTTCTGTTAGGTCAGATGCTCCTATGCTATGAGGTTTTTGCCTCTATTTGAAAATCCAGTTCCAGATAACCTCTTAATCTTCCACACCAGCTTCCTCTTCCATGACTTTGTTACAGTGGCTTGCTTAACTGATTAGTTTGTAGAAGAGGCTGGTTGTTTGGATTTATCAGCCTTGATTACAGCCCTGCTTTATACAGTTTAAACTAGATCAAAGATAGCTCTTTTTTTTTTTTTTTGGTGGGAGCCATATTATATATTCCTCATACTTTATCAAAGCCAAATTTTAAGAAACATATTTTTTTGAGTCAATGGATATTTAGTTGAAAGACAGTAAGTAGATTCAGCCTGTTAGTGGCAGCTTACCGCATAAATATTCATTATTTCAATTTCAAATTATTTTGATTGGAACTGGAATTAATTAGCACGTTTGTGCTCTTTGACTGAAATAAGCCTCATTTATCCCTCTAGTGCAAATAGTCACTAATAAAGATTCATAACCAATTTTATACAGCATTGTGCATAAATAAAGTTTATTTCTCCAGTGAAGTCCATGCCAGCAGATTCATTCAAGGGCTGTGGATGATTTTATTATGAAATATGGGTATTACTTATTTACTTTTCTCTGTGCTGAATCTGTATGCTAAAAGTAAGATTTTGGGAGCAGCTAACACTGAGTTTTAGAAGGCACTTACTAATATTCCTCCAGGATTACTAAAGAAGCACCTGGCACTTCAATAAATGCATTGATCAGGATAAACTGTTTCTAACAGCGCAATTTCCAAACTGTCTGTGATTATGTCTTTATGTAAAGTGCTGTATTACTTTGAAAATTGACTCTTCTGTTTAAAAAAATTCCAGCAATAGAATGCTAATTTTTTTTCTTGAGCTGAATGTCTGTGTTTGATATATCACAGTGTTTTTTCTACTTGCCAGTTGTGGAGTCTTGAAATGATGTCTGATAGTCTAGTTATGCCTTTCTTGAAAAGCATCTGCTGCAGTAATGAGTATGAGGCGAGCCAGTGCACTCTTCATTTGCACCACAGCAGCAAGATGCCTTGCAGTTGTGTCCTCTTAGAGCTGTGCACCTGTACAGACTTCCATGAGATATCACTTACAATCCAAGCCCATTATTTGAAAAGTGGAGCTGCGCAGAGGATGAGACTATTGTTGTTCTTCTTTGCTTTTGAATGTGGTGAATGATGGTGCTTAAGCCATAAAAGCAGTCAGATTGCTCTCTCTCCTCATTAGATGTATGCTAGTCATGAACAAATGGCAATAATAAATGCTGGTATGACTCAAGATGTGCAAAAACTGTAAGCACATCTAACAAGTTAAAAGATGTACTTGAAAAATAGACTTTTAGGGCATCTGAATATTTTTTTCTCTTATTAGCAACTGTCTTCACTGTAAATGTTCATAGCAAAATGGCTTTGGTTGTTTCTGCTGCCTTTGTGACACAGGAATAATCTACCAGAGGAGCATATTTTGTGAAAACTGGCATTAGAATCAGGGTATCTATTGTCTAGTTGTCTTGATGTTTTCATTCCTTTTCTGCGTAACTGCTACACAGTGTTTTTCTAGTTTCAGAGTGGTACATTATGCTGCTGTCTTTCATTGAGTATCCTGACAATTAAAACTACATTACCTTTCCTCACAATAATGGTGATCAGAAGAATAGAAATGAACACAGCAGGACCTCATCCAAACCGGCTCTTTCAAGAGTCTAATTTTGTCAATCTCCTTAGACATCAATATTGACAGAACACCAGGGCTACTCCTTGAAGCTACTTAAAGCAACTTTGATTCATCTGTGTTTTTTGTTCATTTGTTCCAGTTTTTGCAGGGTGGGCAGTTCAGAAGTTCAGCTGTTGGATCCCTGAATTCTGTAATCAAGGCAGTATGTAAAGAAGAATCTTCATTTTTCAGCAATGCAAACCTGTTCATAGACATGCCCAGAATCATGGGACTTTTGGAGGAAAATATGGCAAAATATGGCATTCCTGAAGACTCAAGTAAGAAAAAAAATCTGACAAGCTGCAGTATGAATTCAGAGTTAAGAGTAGCTTTTTCCACTTAAATGGAAATGTATATGTACTCACTGACATCACAGTTGACACTGTCATCTTGAGCACAAAGTGTTGATCAATTAAACATAAGTGGCTATGAGATAATTATGGGTGAGACAGAAGAGATTCTGTTTCTTCTATCTTTGCAAATAGTAAATAAGAGTTTTCCTGTCTTTGAAACATTTTCGTTAACATTTTTAAAGCACTTCATATTAAAAACATATCTTTGAGATACAGGATTGAGAATTTTGTTGCTGCTTACCTTTCTTCAGTGAACACAGAGCTGTAGTGTTATTGAGCAGTAAAATATACAAAACTTCTGGATAGAATGAGCTTTTTAATGGTTGATATTCCTACTCTGTTTGTCAAGTGCTCAGAAAAATCCCTTAGCTCTCATATAGTTTCACCTTTGCTCCCTTTCCTCAATACACATTTGACTCACCCTGATTAATTTTAATATTGTTAATAACCTTGTTAGTGCCTCGGGTGGCCCTGTGCAAGAGAAGAATACAGTGATAGAGTGTCACTAGGGAAGCCTCTGTCATCTATTGGTTTCTTCAGGCAGAAATTGCTCCTGGCTTGGCTGGACCCTTGGGAGGGAGCCAGAGCTCTGCCTTGGCCTTTTCACTTACATGTGTGGCATGTTGTGGTAAGCAGGCAGCTCTGCTTTTCTTTCCTGTTGGAAGAATCAAGTCAGCTGGATGGAGATTGTTTGGAACTTAGTCTCTTCAAAAGGTGTTTAGGCCAGAAGCGGTCTTTTTTGGTTGTTTTTTTCAAGTTGTCACAGCTCTTCTGTGCTTTTTATCATGGAACTCTACAATATTTAAGGCATCAGTTAGTTCCAGCTTTTCCATAAGTGAATTAATACTATTGCCCATATTTTACTAATTTGTAAATGGGGCAATGGAAAATGAAAATTTAAAAAATTGAAGCCACAGAAACTTGTTTTATACTGCTTCACACTGATTAACTTATATGTTTTTTGCATATGCCAAACACTTCTTAATGACTTTCTGAAGATCACAGCAAACCCAGTTTAGCAAGTCTTCTGTGTCCTTAGTCTATGGACATTTATGTCTGGCCAACTTCTAGGCTCTTAATTCTTTACTATTGTTTAGCAAGGATCGTGATTACTAATGGTTGTTTCATTCAAGAAAGTAAAAATTTGGGCAAAGAACTGTTACTTGATGAAACATTTCTGACACTTCTTTCTTTAAATTTTGTCAGGAGTTTAAATGGTTTTGGCCTAGTTTTCCATCATGTAGAAAGATTTGTCTTCCTTGAGGAGTTCATTAATATTATTTAATATTTCTTCAGAGCACTAGAAACAGGATATTTTGAAAACACTTGTAATAAATAATAAAACCCCCAAACACATGAGTTGGGCATAAAAATCTAAATGTTTCTTATAGGAACTCATTGCCTTCATGTGAGTACAAATGCAGTGGGATATATGGAAAGTATTCCTTAGATCCTAGTTCTGACGGATATACACCCTAATGCATTAGTAGCCCCATGTGATGTAGGAATATGTTTTTTTATTAAGGAATGAAAAAGAAAATTGATTAGATTTTTCAAATCAAGAAGTTGAGTGTCATGATAATTTTTTGCCTGTGTTTTTGGCAGGTTCTTGTAAGATTATACAAATATGAAAGTCTGTATTTCTGAAGGGTTTTGTATATTCCTACTTCTTTCTTATGTAGGAATCTAAAGCTGCAGAGCAATGGAGGGTGTGGAAGGAATTTTTTTTCTCTTTTAAGGTGACTTTTCCCTCTGAATTCACTTGCGTGGGCAGAGGTTTTGCATATGTCCTTCTGCTCTAAAATGCACTAATGTAACACTTAGGACAGATGGGATTCACAGGCTGCTTTTCAGAAATGTGAGGAACTCTTTAGATTCTATTTTTTTTCCTATTCAGTGTTTAGAATTCTGCATCCTGAACACTATCACAGATTTTGTTTAAACAATTTCTATAGGAACCTTTAATGATTACTTAGCGGCAGTTGCATGGTATTGTTACCAAAACACTCATAACAGTTTTTTGGCATGGTGCTGTGGTAGACTCTAAGACTTGAGCTTTTATTTGAATAAAAAAATGTCAATCTTAAATGTGAATCTGTCTTTGTTTTTGCAGCTCCTTTTTGCTTGAAGCTTTATCAAGAGATTTTGCAGGCTCCTAATGGGGCTTTGCTATGGACTTTCCTGAAACCTTTATTACATGGGAAGATACTGTACAATTCAAACATCAGCATGATTGACCTGGTGATGGAGAAGGTGAGTATCAAAAAATGTCACAATTTCTATGTATTGATTTTGTCTTTGCAATTTGTTTTAAAGGTCCACTTCTTCCAGGGTAGGCAGAAGCAATTGGATAATTGCCTTTCAGAAAAATAGATCCAACCTGCCCCCTGAGCCCTTACCTGTTTCCAGCTTTAAACTTAATGCTTCTCTTAACTTTTATCCTACTTGTTACAGTGGTTCAAACTCAGTGTGAAAAGCAGACTTTTGCTCAAAGTCCTTTGAAGCACGTATAGAAAGATTAAAAAGAACAGGTTAGTGTGCTGAATCAAGGTGTAGGGTGCACATATTCTAGGGAAGCTTTTGCCTTTAACATTTTCTTATCATGGGTACTGCAATGGGGCTGCATAAAAAAAAATTAAAGCCTGTTCTTAGGGAGTCATTGAGCTGAATTAAAAAGAAAAAAACTTAAGTAATCAGTAGTTCATCCTCACTGATTGTTTCTAACACCAGTAGTTGAGTGACCGGTCATAACTGAGGTGCTGTAAGTGCGGACGCTGATAATGGCATTCAGGAGTTGTACTATCTCTGCAGTTCTGCTGTGGTTGATTTGCTTTCTTGAGTGGGGTTGTTGACAATGACATGTTTCTTCATGCCTAGCTTAGAGGCACTTCTGTAAGAGAAGGGTTTATGACTTGTTTTAGATTTCTCTGAAAATTTTGCATTCATCTTCTAAATACATGACTTGTAACCTGCAATATTAATTATTGTAAGAATGGAAATTTGGAAAAAAGAAATTGCTGCTTGTAAGTGGCACACAAAAGGACCATAAAACTTTAAATGTGGTGGTAACTATATTCTCTTTAAATTGAAAACTTTGTGGTATTATGAATTGTGTTTTAAAATTATAGCAAAAAACTAAGCCAAAACCCCCATTGTAGATAGCGGATACTATGTAGCTTTATAGTTTCTGCTCTGAATTGTAAAAAAGGATTGAGTAATGTCATGCTTTGCAGTTAAATCACTTAATTTGGGGAATATCAGTTATCGCTCTGTAGCACAGTATAATTAATCTAAAATTTCTAGTCAGTTAAAAATAAAGCTATTCTTGATGTTTCTAGATGGAAATTCTGTAAAAATTGAGTTATAAAAAATGATAAATATTACTTATATTTTTGAACTTATATTCTATGTTACAATGACATTTGGAATATTCCACTTAAAATATTTCCACATTATTTTGCCAATTAATATGCTAAACCTCCACTCTTAAAACTTTCTTAGATTTCAGAATTATTGGTCTGCATTAGTAGCATCATAACTTTGCATTTGTTATTTTCCACTTCCCTCATAACAAGAGAATTTTAATCAGGAGGTTACACTACAGTGAGTAGTTCAGCTATTTAATCCTTGAGTACTTTTGAAATTCTTGGCCGGACATTGTCTTTACCTGGAAACTGCTTATTGTTCACTTTGGTAAGTTGTAGGACTTTATTTTTTACTGCTGCTTCGATAAGAAATTATCCAAAGTGTTCTGTGTGGGGAAGGCTTCTGACACAAGAACTTCCCAAATGCCTACATTCAATGGATGAATGAAAAAGCAAAACTACTTTTAAGTGAAATAATAATAATAATAATAATAATATAATAAATATTCCTTTGTGCAATACAGACTCAAGTTAAGAAGGATTAAGCTCTACTGATACTAAGTCCAGACCTTACAAGCTGCTTGGTATACTAGTTTCTAGTGGTGTCTGAAAGTTTGATCTCCTTGTGTTCTGGTGTTAAAACTAATTGCTCTATCCTGGGAAAAAGGAATCTCCCAGACTGCCTGTTTGCCACCCTTGTAGCCTTCCTGGTCTCCTTGATCTTGTCACCATTGTGCCTGGTCTGGGGATTTCATTCCTGAGGTTTCTGTGTTACTTCTGATCAGAAGAACTTATTCAGTCTACTTGACAGCAGGATTTGGTTTAACATTTAGGATCACTTTGTCCTTAATCATTATGAATGATCACACTTTAAAGTGGAATAGGGATTCTCATAGAAGTTGAATGCATAATATCTTTCTAGTAAACAAAATTACGTGCAAGGTCTCTTTAGAGTGTTCTGTGTTGCAAAGAGGAAGAAAGAGCCATCAGAAATTGTTTTCTCATGTTGTGCTAAGAGTGAGATTTTGAAAAAGGCACTTAAGATACTATGGTAGAAATTGTATACTTTCAGCAGGAATTATTGCAAAAAGCGTGGTCCCAAATTGGAGTTTACAACTCACTGCAGACACTCTTTGCTGGAAAATGTCACAATTTTTATCATAACAACTCTGCTGGATTGTTCTTAAATGCACTTCTGTGACTGATAACACCAATTTAAACAAAAAGAATATTTTCTAGTCTTGAGTATACTTATGATCTGTTTAAAACAGGCTGGAAAAAAATTGCTGGTTGTTTACTAAGAGAGAAATTGTAACCTGTGTTTGACTGCGCCAGAAAATATTTTGCTTTACTCAAGTCTTTCCCTGTGAGAGTATTTTGAAAGAGATTGATTGATCAGTTATATTTATTGTCCAAACTGTGCTTCCAAATTTCAGTTTTATTATGTACTCAGTCAAACTAGTTTGAATAAAAGACCCACAACTGAGAGGCTTTCTTTTCAATATGTCCCAACTTTATTTATTTTTTCTGTCTTTCTCAACCACCCCCATGATACTCTCTACGAAAGAGACACCATAAGATAAAGAAGTCCTTGTTGATACTTCAGGTAGGAAAAATACAGAGCACAGGAATACTTTCATTTGCTTGGTATAGAAAAAAATATGTTTAATTTCTTAGGTAAAAAAAATAAAACATGGATATTCTTACTGCTGACTATCAAAATGGAATGGAAAGGAGTTGCACAAGATCTAAAGCATGCCACTTTTTTCTGTTTCTTAAAATTTACTGTGCACATCTTTCACTTCATTTGTTTCTATTTTTTTTTTCCCTAGGCTAATTTCACTTTTGGTTTTGTGGAAAGCTTGAAGAGTTATTCTGAGACATGGCTTAGAATGTCTGAGGTTTTCAAAAGCAGTGGAAATGTCCTCACAGTCTCACGACTGCAGGTTGGTGAACTGTGGGAGATCTTTCAATTTTCCAACTTTTTGCACTTTGATCTAGACTGTATTTCTATACATGCAAAGCCACCCATATATGTGACTTCAGATTTTAAAAGAGCTGAAAAAGAGGCAGATTTGCTTTGTTATGAACCTAGAAACTGATGCTGAGAAACTTCTGACATGAAAATACTTAAAAACAATGTTGCCTCACTATCTCCAGTATTGCTCCAGTATCAATGAAAAACAGGGGAAATAAAATGGTGTTGGTACTTGTTTGTTCATTGCTTATTTTTGCCAGGAAGATGTGAAACTGCTGAAAAAATCTGATGAGGGAAATATGGACTGTAAAAGAAAAGCATTCTTCTTACTGAGGTTTTTCCATTGTACATATCTGTGCCTTCCTCTGCCACCTCTCCTAAATCTCTTCCCTGCCTCCCTGCCATTTTTTTGAAATGTGTGATGTTAAACTGTTAAGCGGGAAAGACATGGACAAGCCAAATGACTTCTGCAGTGTCATGCAGGAGATCTTGGTAATGGAATTGAGCATTAATACATATGTATATTTTGTATTTTCTTAGAGAAGAAAAGCCTGAGGTAACATCTATCACTTTTCATTTCAGGAAGCACAGCAAAACAATTTTGTAAAGCATTTCATAGAAAGTAATTTGGATATCAACATGGAAAAACTCCTCAAAAAAATGAAAGCATATGGTGCGTATCTGAAAGTACAATTAATGGTTAGCCTTGTTAGACCTCAACTTAGAACTTCATTTATTTGAAATTGAATATTTTACTTACATCACTGATACTTGAGTAAAGTAATAAGAGACTTTACCCTCTTGAGTTAGTCTCAAATGTAATTGTCTGTTTTCTTTTGCATGACTGGATAATTTGAATTTCAAATATTGAAACAATATTGGTAACAAGTCAGAAGTGGAAAAGTGTCATGGGAGAATCTCAAACATATCATCCATGCTTAAAAGGCCACAGTAGCCACAGTTCCATTAGGTAGAAGTATATTTTTGTAGTAAATTTTGAAGCAAATAAATAGAAAATGAGATTGGATACAGTGTGTTTGATCAAAACCACTCTGTATTTATACTTTCCGTTTATTCAGAATCAGTTGTGTGGGGTGTCCTTGAGCCTCAGAAAAGCCTGAGAGAGGGTTATAACCAGGGAGCTGCGCTGTCAGTAGGAAGCAACATGGGTCAGTCCCAGCCCTGGGGATGGGAACGATGCTGAGGGCAGAACACCATCCCGTGGGAAGCAGTGTGGGCCCAGGTCCACAAGCGGCTGTGAAATGGTGGGAGCTGCAGCCTGGAGCAGGACCAGGCCCCGTGCCAGCTCTGTACAGCTCTGGTGGGAAAGTAGTGGCCCTGGTTCACTGATCTGCCTGGCAGTCTCCCCCTGGGCACAGCCATCCCTGGCTGCTCCCTTTCTGCATTGGTAGTGACCCCTGGCAGGCAAACAGAGACCCTCCAGGGTTAGCTAGATAGCCCAAGGGGGATGGTTCCAAATGGAGAAGGGGAATTATTATTGTGACTAATTTGGGATATTTGAGGATTTAGGTAGGAGAAGAGAAAGGATTATGCTGTAAATTTATGTTACTTAATGATTTTATAAGAATTTGATAACTGAAAAAATTCAGTATATCCAGGTTTTAGTAAGGTAGGTGCACAATCATTAAAACGCTCGCCAGCATGTTCCAGAAGGAAAACTCTGTACTGAAGTAGATTCCAGGGTCATTTGAGAAAAGTTCATGCTTTTGAGAATCAGAAAGAGACAAAAGTGGGATAAAATGCAATAACAGACAGTGTGACATCACAGACAAAGGCAGCAGAGTATTTCCCAGAGGAAGATTGTGGTAGAAAGGACAGATCTGTGTAGTTTCAGGTCAGTGCCTGTTAAGATCATAATGAGCCAATCAGAAATCTGTTCCAGTCACTTTCTGGAGGAGGGCAGTGATGCGCTCTCAGGCACCCCCACAGAGGAACTTCGTGACCCTCGTTGCTTTGAAAAAATTGACTTTACAGAAATGTAAGTCATTAATTCTGCTTTACAGTCAAAGAGTTAAGCCTACAGCTAAAATAAATAAATGCACCTGAAATACAATTTTAGTGGTTTTCGGAATCTGCCTCTAGGCAGGAGATGGACAAAATCCATGGAGGCTCCTGAGAGCTTGTAAATGAAGTGTGCTCTCAGTCTTAACTTGTACTACTGCCCTCAGCTGGTGCAGTCATAGTTGGTGTGAGTTGGTGTGGCTTTTCTTTAGCAGACAGCTTGTGAGATTTAGTAGAAATTGGCCTTAGTTTGAAGGCTTTCTTTGAAGACTGGGACTTCCTGTGCACTCTTTCAGTAAGAAAAATGGCAAACAGCATCTGGAATTCAAACTGGAAAGAATCTGGGCTCTGTGTCCTGCTTAGGCAAGGAACTCAAATTGAAATCTGCTTTGTCTTCAGATGATTTTCTTGACCAGTGAATGGCCGGCTAGTCTGGGTTGGGCCCAGCTCACCACTTGAGGTGAAGATGGATCATAATACAGCTAAAAACCAAGCTCACACAATCACAATGTTGGAAAGATAGTATGGAGGAAAGAGCAAGTCTCTTAAGATTCAGGGAGTGCTGGAAACATAGCTATCTAAATCTATTTGTTGAGTAATAGCTGGATTTTGTTGTGTGGACCTAACAATGAGAACTGCATGACAGGTTATGGACAAACAATATTCATTAACTAGATATCATGATCTCTGGAATGATCAGATCCATCTTCACTGATGCAGGCAACATCAAAGAAATCTGTACCTGTTTTTCTCAAGCTATAGCTTTTAAACAGAACTAAGGACATTTAATTATATGTAATAAATGGTTAATAGTTTGGATGGTCAAGACAAAGCATGGTTTGAGTGGCTTGTGAAACTAGGATTTCCTTATTTTAAGGGACTACAGTTGGTAAAATTAGCATCATATAAAAACTGAAAATCAATAGGGGCTATAGATCACAAGAGCATTTATGCCTCTGTGAAACTGATCTCTCCAAAGCACCAGAGCACTCCTCTGCATTTATTATGCCTCTTTGTATAGATTCATTTGGTTGTTTTACTTATTGAAAAATGATATGCACTCTTATTTCTATCTTAGCTTGTGTACTCTTTGTTTATTTTATTGGACCATAATCATGTCTAACTTAACTGTAAACCTGTTCTTATGTTTGTTTTTTAAACTTTTCATTAATCTTATATTGCATCAGCTGTTCAGTCCTGTAATTACCTTGCTTGCATCCAATTAAAGCCTTGAATATATCCATGTTAATGGTTTTACCACTCACAATCTTTTTAATTTTCATCCAAAGCTCCAGCTTTCTAAAATCTCCTGATCTCTGTGATTATGTCTTCTAACTAAAGCAAATATCTTCTTTTATCACATCTATACTCACATACTTTTAATTATCCTCAAATACAAAGTGCTTGTCTTGGTATAATTTTTTATTTCTCTACAATGATACAAAAATTGTTAACAGACTTAGCGATGTTTTTTTCTGTGCTACTCCTGCTGTGAAGTGTCATGGACAGAGTGGATAGATGTAGACCTCTTCCACTGTCTCTATAAAATCATCATATTGCAAGACCTTGCAAGGTTATCAATTTCTAAAACTGTTTAGAAGAAGTACTGTGTCATATTTACTCAGGTGGAGCAAGGTAACTATTTAGGCTGAAGGCTAAAAAGCTTGTGTTTTTCTTTTTAATCCCTTTACTTTCTAAGCTAGCTGTATGTGGGCAAGGCAATTGTTTTTCTCTATGCTTGCTTCACAGCCCAGCAACTTGGAATAATTTCCTACTGATCTTATATAAACCCTGACCCACTAGCACTTGTGAGCTCCTTGCTGGGCACAGTCCTTAGAAACCCTCAGGAAAGATTGGGAGGCATTTGTTCTGCAAGCTCCTCTTTTAAATTCTTAGTTGCTGAGTCTCTCTCTTGTCCATCTTCTGTGATTTCTTCCAGATACGAATTTTCTTTTTTCACTATCAAGGGCTCTCCTTACAGAGGGAAACATGTGACACTGTGTATAACAGCCAGGGCAGTAAAAAACAAGACCAAAACCAGCAGCTCTCCTTTGTGCTACCCCTCTGCTGCCCTCATTGTAATGATATAGTTTTGTGGGCATCTATAAGGCAGGGAACAAATAGCTGTAGTGCCATCACTGAAAACACTGTCACCCAAATCTTCTGATACCTAGAAACTTTCTTCTAATTTCTGACCAAAATATATTTATTACTGATTTAATCTAATTTATTCTTCCAGCAACTTTTTATTTTTACTTAAACAGCACTTCTACCCAATGGTTTTACATAAACCATTTGTATTTTCTCCCAGTTACTTAATGATAGGTTAAACAAGCTGAGTGAAGGATGAGGGCTGACTTCATGTTTTAATGAAATATGAAGATAATAGTGAACACAGATTTGCCAACTTTTTCTTTCATAATTGCTACATTTATAAATGGGAAAAACAAGGTCTTCAACTCTATAGATCTTGATTTTTAAACACTCATGTAGATTGCATTTTTTTCATATGTTCATATGTTATTTCTATGATGGAGAACAGAAGTACATTAAGAGAACATTTTTTCCACATATATTTATGCATACCACACTCCAAGCCAACAGCAATATAGATGTTACTTCTTATGCTGAAATATTCAACAATTTAACTCATGAGAGAAGCTTTTCTTAGCTAATTATTGATTTCAAATTAAGGTCTTGTGCGTGTATATATCACTCAATGATAGAATGCTTTCAGTAGGAGGGGACCTTAAGGATGATGTAGTTCCCATCCCTCTGCCACGGGCCACCTTCTGCTGGACCAGGTTGATCAGAGCCCCATCCAGCCTTGCCTTGAACATTTCCAGGCTTGGGGCATTCACAGCTTCTCTGGTCAACCTGTTCCAATCTAAACCTACTCTCTTACAGTCTAAAGCCATTCCCTATTGTCCTACTAGTATATGCCCCTGTAAAAAGTCTGTCCCCAGCTTTATTGTAGGATCCCTTCAGGCCACAATAAGATCTGGAAGGTGCTATGAGATCTGTCTGGATCTTTCTATTCTCCAGGTTGAGCAACCCCAACCCTCTCAGCTTCTCTTCATACAAAATAATGCATATAGGGTTCTGTATAAATACATGCACATCTATAAAAATGTATATGAAAACCCTGCCATTCAGGCTTAATGTTAGGAATATTCTCTTCTCTCTAATGCTGAAAAAAAAAAAAGAGGCAGCATGGGTGTTTCCTTTCTTGTCCTCCTCAAGGATAGCCATAAATAAGACATTTATTGTCTCTATTCTGTTCTGGTTTCTCTCAACCTATGAATTCACCTTGTTGTTGTTTGCCTATCTTTTGAATTCTAGACTGTCAGTTCCTCTGCTTTTTCTCCTTGTGCACTTTACCCTTCTCACTGTTAATCATGCTTCTTCTTCAGACTGCTTCATACATTTTCCACTTATCTTCCTTCCCATTGTAATATTTCCTGCGCTGATGCTGAGTAATGTCTATGATCCAGGATTTGTCTGTCACCACTCTTATCATAGGAGGTCATCACCTATCCTTTTTAAAAGATTATATCGTCAAGTGAGTGTTGAAAAATTTAAGATTGAAAATTGTGTTGAATGTTTTATAGCCTTGTTTATTACCTGAGAAATTCAGATGTTTTATTAAATCTAGATAGCCTGTTTCTAGCTCATGCTATCCTACTGATTATTCTCTCAAACATAAGGATATAGCATAATCCCTACATTTTCTACCAATGGATGAAGATCTGAATTCCTCCAAAGGTTGAGTTTTTTAGAAATCAGGTTTTGATTGAGGTATTTGTTCCTCCTGGATGCATAGTTAAAGTAAAAATGAAGGGATTATTAGGCTTTTTTTCAGATTCTTTTAAATCTAGGACTCCTGTCAAAATGCTTATGCTCTATTTAGCATGATTTTTGAAATATTCACAGTATCAAGGAGAAAAGAACTGAATATTATGTTGCTAAATGAGAGATTAATATGTATTATGATATCTGAAGTACAGCAATTCCCTTGTATTTGTGGAAGTAGTTATGGCAACATAAGAAATGGTTCAAGGGTGTGGGCTCTTTTTAGAACTTTGCTAGAATTTGTTACATTTTTATTCCTCTGAAATGGAAGGAAAGAGTAGCTGAGGCCTTGTAAAAGCCACTGAAATATGAGCTACACTTCCACAAGTTCACACTAAAATTTCTGTCTTTTAAATTTTTTTTTTCTTAACTACAATGAGGATTTACTCTTATAGGATGTGCAAGTGGCAACACACCTTTCTGTTCTGATCATTAAAACTAAGCAAGTTCAATTTGTTCCCTCATCTTAGAAACTATGACAAACAAGATGCTTAACAGCTCAGCAAGTAAACAGATTGACCTGTTGACACAGCTTGTTGTAAATATCTCTTCTTGTGTGTTACTGGACCGTTTCCAACCTTTTGACTCTATAGAGAAATTGGAGGAGAAGGCTCATGAACTCATGCAGGAAAATAATCTTTTGGCTAGTAAGTACCTTATGTGAAATGTGTTTTTACAGAAAATTTCAGACTTTGTATTTGTTGTCTGTGTTTATTGATAAGGTAGGTAAAGGTTGCACAGTTTCAAAGAACACATTAAATCACATATAATACAGTCAACATAAAGCACATTTGAATGCTGTAATGTAAGCTGGAAAGACTAATTATATTGTTTTAACTGTGGAATGGCCAAATGAATGAATCTTATTTGTATCAAAATGTTTAAAAGAATGGTGATAAATATTTAAAGAAGAAAAAGATAAGAAAATGTGGAATACTGAGAAAACTTAACAAGATGCCAAAGTTATCTAGTTTACGTCCTTTCAAAATATTTTTTTTTATTCTTGACTTTTCAAAAAGGAGGAAAGGAAGGGAATTTTTTAAGATTTACTCTTAAACCAACCCCTCAGAGAAATTTGCTTGTTTATTCAGAGTAAATAAATTCTTAAGGAATTATTTTCTTCCTTAGGATTACATTTTTCTCTTTTTCCTGCATTATATGCTTATTGCTGAGAATCAATTAATTTTACAACAGATTTTAAAAGGCAAGAATCCTTATCCCTTAACATATCCTCTTGTCTTGCAGAAAATACTGTAGATTGCATGTAGTATTTCCAAAACAGAGGCCCCCTTAAGTCTATAAAAACTGTTCCATAACATTTTCCCTCTGTTTTTTTGGGTTTTTTGTCCCCCTTATGCTTGTAAGTGTATAACAGAAGACATGAGAAAGCACTTGTTAAGAAGCAAACCGTTCAGTCTGGAATCTCATGCTTGTTTTGTGATCTGCACAGTGCCCTGGCAATTTCCACCTTCTATCAATATGAAACAAACAGGCTATACCTTGAGACAAGGAAAATTGTTCAGAGTACCTTGGAGAAGGCAAACTATTTGTCTCCTTAAGGAAAGAAACAGACAGATAAGTCTTGGCCCTCAGAAAACTGAATGATCAAATTATAGTTTCATTTTTCTTCCATTTTCCTAGGGAAGGGTCATATTCTAAGTCAAGACATTTTGTGTATTTTTCAGTACTTAGGCTTATTATCTCCTCACATTATTAGAGATCAAGAAGATGGAATTCTAAGGAGCGTAATGTGTCCAACATGTCAATGTTACATGCTCTGATGTAGGCATACATTCCTTTCCATAGAAAGATGTTAAACTGGAATATAATTTTCCTTTCTTTTTTTGTGGTCTTCAGAGCCTTCACATCTTCATGGAATGTCTTAGAAAATCAACTGTTTGTGTAAATGGAAAAATGAGATCACATTTGCAGTAAAGTACTCTGTTGAATTTGCAGGCAATCCCGACATGGGAAGTGATGAGAATCTTAACTTCATGTTTCAGAAGGCTGATTTATTATTTTATGATATATATTATATTAAAAGAAAATTATATATTAAAACTATACTAAAAGAATTGAAGAAAAGATTTCATCAGAAGGCTAGTAAGGAATAGAGAGGAACGATAATAAAATCTTGTGACTGCTCACAGCCTCTACACAGGTGGCTGTCGTTGGCCATCAAGTAAAAACAATTTCACATGCTGGGTAAACAATTCTCCAAATCATATTCCAAAACAGCAAAAAATGGAGAAGCTGAAGCTTCTTAGCTTCTTCTCAGGAGAAAAGATCCTAACAAAAGGATTTTTCATAAAATATGTCTGTGACAGTATTCTGTATTTTATTATCTTTCAGAGAACCAGCTGGTAAGTAAGATATCTCTTCCTTTTCCCAAGGAAGAAAAGGGCAACATTTAGCATTTATCAGGAAGTCCTAAAATGTCTGGATAACACAAAAAGAGAACCCAAGCCGTTTCATGTATTTGGCTTCATCTTTACAGCTACATATTAAGCTTTCATTTGTTTGGTTGGGGTTTGCTTTCCTTTATACAGAGCTAGAGAAAACAAACATGCAAATTCTGCTGTGCTAAACTACAACTTCTGCAATTGACCTGAAGATTAATATCAGCATAAATTTTTGTGGGTTGGTGCTGTTTACTTTGTCATCTGCTTATGAAAGTTGTTGATGCTTTGATGCGCCAATTTTATGGCTGCTGCTTCTGCTGTGAAACTGATATCAGTCCTCCACAAAGGGCTAAATGTGGATGCAAAGAAAAAACTGCAGCTCAGAAAAAGACAAATCACCTTGGATAAAAATGATTTTTACGAACCCATTTATCATGTGAATCATCTTTTACATTTCATATTCATGAAAATGAAAAATGTGTCTCTGAAACCTGCCATTTTTGGGCTTGGAATCAAGTTTTGAGGCCTGCCGTGACATATTAATGCATCCTATATCACATGGTAATTAGCCATGAGTTAGCTATGGAAATAGCATAAATTATATAAGCTTAGTTATGAGGCTTCCTTTCTTCTTGTGTCAGGTATCATCTTCAGTACACCAGAGGACAAGAAGCAAGATTCTAGCAATGTCCTTCCAAGACACATTTCATATACAATTAGAACCAGTGTTCTCTACAGCATGAGAACAGATTTGATTAAAAATCCAACCTGGAAATCCCATCCCCACAAGCTGCCAGCTGATGGGTTTAAATACAACCATGTCTTTATTCCTCTTCAAGATATGATTGAAAGGGCAATTATTTCAGCACAGACTGGGACAGACACCTCAGAGACAGCAATTCAGGTGCAAGCCATGCCTTACCCTTGCCACACCAGTGATCTGTAAGTAAAATTTCAGCTTTTAAATTTGATGATTATCCTTAGATTAGTTCTAGAGAACTTGGAATCCTACTAGGTTCCAAATTTTCAGTGGGTGAATGTATATCTCTGCACAGTCTTGAACAAGTACATCCAATGCCAGAATATTACAGCATAGCAATTACTGCCCAGCAGCTGTGTTTAACATAACATGTTGAACAGTGTTTGTCTGGCAAACGACCCCTTACAAAATGCTTGCAGCCATAGTGTGGAGTAGTCTGCTGGACAGTGGCTGTGTCAACATAGTGTGCAATTAAATTATTGTAAGAGATCCCTTTTAAATCCTTAGTTGTCCTGTACACAAACTGTTAATTGGTCCCTTGAAGGATGAAGTTGATGAAGCAAAAATGTAGGGTTGTTCTCTGTAAAATCATCAAAACATCCCAACTGTTAGATTTTAAAATTAGGCAGTGGTAACAAATTTGTTAAAGTGGAGTGAAAATTGACTGGGTCATGTTATTCCTCGATGTCCAAATATATTACTTTGCCATTGGCACAAATCTGAATTTTGTTTGGCTTTGAATGGAGCCCTAAAGAGTAATTATATCAGCTGTATGGTATAAAATACTATAATATATAAAATTAGTACAATAATATTGTACCAGTACATGCATTTATCTTGTTACATTAAAAAAAAAAGTAATTCTAACCAGATCATGAATAAATCTCATTGTTCATGTCAGATGTTATTCTGAGAACAGTTCCAGTATTAACCTATTAACATTCTGCTAGAAAATAGTTTACCTTTGTGGGCTGACAGCTCTTCATATTTGTTCTTTCATAGATTCTTGAACAACATAGGGTTTTTTTTCCCACTTATGATGATGTTAACATGGATGGTTTCAGTTGCTGGTATGGTTCGCAAGCTGGTTTATGAAAGAGAAATTCATCTTGAAGAGGTAAGAGGCAGATTAACCTCTGAAAAGAAAATTTGTTAATTTAGGTGCACTGGAATACAAAAGTTGTGAGATACTTTTAAGTACTCATAATCCAGATGGCTTTGTTTTCACTTGTTTCCTCTGGGCAGTAGGGTCTGGTTCTAACTGCCAACTCAGTTTCAAAACATTATTTGAGCATCAGTATGCAAATATTGTCCATGAGACAAAAAGCAACAAGCAAAAGTTGAAGCTGGAAAGTGTTATTTGGGAAGGCATTTTGATTAGAATGATTTTTGTTTTGGATTCTTTTTCATGTTTTGCTCTATGTAGTCAGCAATGATAAAACTACCTAAAATAAGTTAAGGATTTGTAGTGAACTGTGTAATTATCAGAAATAAAAGGGAAATTACCTGCCAAAAAAAGGGAGGCAATTATTTGCTTCTATCAACAGCTAGTCTTCACAGGTGCTAAGCATTTGGAAGGACAGGGTCCTTGTGATATATTTTCTGTAGGGATAAATACACTTTTTAAAGCATTACACTGATTTCATTGTATCAGCACAATTACTGCTTGAGTATAATTTTTAATTTAGGGAATTATTAAAGAATTATCTAATTTCTCTAATCATTCTGTTGTAAGGTAAACTTTTTTAATGCTCCAAAATCTTAAATCACCTTAATATTAATTTTGAAGGTCTTATGAGAACTGCTTCAAAAGTTTTATTAGCTTGTATCCAAAAGCACATTTTTAGAAAAAGAGGAATGTACTTCATACCTGGCTAATTTTTTATTTGCCAGGTAATACATAAAGGTTACAAACTGTATGCCTCTTTCAGAAGAGTAACAGGTTGAGAAAAAAATATTTGTATATATATTGCTGTGGATATTCTCAGTACTTTTTAGAGTATAAAAAAGCAAAATCCTAGCTGGAAGAACCAGCTGTTTTTAAAACCCTATGCAAAAGAGAGTTTAGCTGAGCATGGTGATTCCTTGTGCTTATGTGTGATGACCTCAGAGCCTGCCCTGCTCAATAACGTGTCTGATCCAGGAGAGAGCACAGCACAAGGGCAAAGAAACAAGAAATTTAAGGGGAAGATGACATCCTTTGGGAAGCTGGTAGTGTCTCAGCGACAAAATGTTTTGTTTAAAAAAGAAAAAGGAAAGAAAGTTTGTTTCCTGACTTCAGCTCTCTTTGCTCTGTTGTCTTGCAGTATATGAAGACAATGGGTGTGTATCCAGCCATTCATTTCTTTGCTTGGTTTTTGGAGAATGTCATTGTGCTCACCGTAAGCAGCTGCGCTCTGGCCATCATTTTGAAAGCAAGTGGCATCTTTGCTTATAGCAATGGCTTCCTTATCTTCCTTTTTCTCCTGGAATTTGGAGTTACAGTCATCATGTTAAGCTACTTTTTGGGAGCGTTTTTCAGCAGCGCCGATACAGCAGCTCTGTGTGCCAGCCTTGTCTACATGATCAGCTTTTTACCCTACATAGTTTTGTTGGTCTTGCAGAACCAGCTGAGTTTCACCAACCAGATTATAATGGTAAATATTTCTTCTTTTCTAATTTTTCTCCTCCAACTATGCTGTGAATTTCTATAGTTTCAAAACTTCAGACCGTAATGTATTTCCTTTTCCCCACTTTTCTGTTTGCTTTTGTGGTTATTGAAAATAAACCACACTAATAAATCTCCAACTGAAAAAATATTTAGAAGATAGAAAAGAATGAAAAATAATGTGCCAGGGCAATTTTGTAAATCTACAGAAAATATCAGGAAGTTGCATTCCTCATACTCATGAGTTCTCTTAATGTCTTGACTTCAAAATATTTGTAACATTAGTGAATTTTCAAGATCAGCTGACATTTCACTTTTCAAAGTCATTATTTGTTTGGAAAAAACTAGTAATTAATTTTCTGTTAATATAATTGGAGAATAGATCAGAAATTTGTCCAACCATATAATCTGAGGTATGTGTTTCTTTGGTGTAGGTTTTTTCAGGTCTTTTCCTGTTCTATGTATTCCATAGCTTGTTTTATGTCTTTGTACTGTCCTAAAATACCACATCCCTAAATGTGACATCAAGTATCACCATCATATAAAGAAAACCATATCTCATGCATTATGGCTTCACTATTTCAAAATAACTCACTAAATTAGGCTGGTGAAATAATTCATACATTGCTAAAAAATGCTCATTTTTTCAGTGTCAGTTGGTCAGATAAAACAACACTTTTCAGTACTAAAAACTAGCTTAGTGGAGCTATGTTAAGTGGAGCAAATACTACTAAGGTTTGTGGGGAAGTATGGTTAAAACGTAAAATGAAATATCAACCATTAGCCTGTGTGGAGGAAAAAAAAGATCTATTTAGTTTGTTCTTGATTTAAGTATCACCATATATTTTATTACATAAAATTTGTTAAGAGCGTGTTTTTATTTGAGGTTCATATACTCTTTCTCTGATATTGCAGTGTCTTCTGTCTACAACTGCCTTTGGGCAAGGAATATTTTTCATTACATATTTTGAGGGGCAAGAAATAGGTAAGGTCTTTGGTTAAGAGAAAAGCTTTGTAATTATTATTTCAAAAACTACAGTTGGAAATTTTTTTCAATCTGTTCTGAAAAAATCTCAAAATAATAAGCTGGATCAAGTTCAGGTATTGTATTAAAGGGTGCAATCTTTTTTTTTTTTTTACTATTATGACGAGAACAATATTCACAACAGTGGATGTTTCAAACTATTGAAAAAATTGTCATAATGGTACAACAGTTTGTAAGAGTGGAAGAGACAGTTGCAGAATATATTACTTAAATTTCCCACCAGACGCTTCATCAAAATGACTCATCTTTATTAAATGAAGGGCAAAATGTGTTTTGGGAGAAACTACTTTCCTTGACAATTGTGGAAAAAGAATTGTAGAAGCAATATCATGATCCACTGTGCTGCAAGCAAAGTGGCATTTGCAGTTTAAAAAATGCAGTATTTTTAATGAATTTACAGTCTTGTTACTTTTGTTTTCCATTTAGCAGAATGGTAGCTTTCTGTAGCACTAGTGTTTGCACCTTCTTTTTTCCTTTAATGTCCTCTGCAATGTAATAATCTTATGAAGCTATTATCCAGTGAGTTCATTCATGTTTACCTCTAAATGCAGTAAATGTACACTATGCTTCTTAGTTAGAATTCACAGATTTAACTCTCCAGATTTAGCATTATAGAAATGATATTAAACTTTGTGTAATCCTTTTCTTTACATTAGCAGAGTGGCTTAAAGCCTGATTCATTTTGTCAGTGTTGTAGTTCTTTTTCTTTTGCCAAATTAAGGGCCAGCTAAAACTTCATAAACAACCTTTTCAACATCTCTACATTTTCCCAGCAGCAGTGGCACCTGCTGTTCTAAACACAGGCTTGTAGAGGCATAGAAATTTTTTTCTGTTCATTAGGATTACTATTATTAGCTATGGTGTGTCTTGTGCCAGTGCTTAAAGGCCCAGAAGTTGATGTGTTTGTGATCTTTAATGCTGTGTTGATCTAGCTTTGACCTTTGAAAAAATCATTATTATTACTACCAGGAATTCAGTGGGATAATGTGCACCAGTCAACGGCACAAGGAGGATACATGACCTTTGGATGGATGTGCTGGATGATGTTCTTTGACTCCATTTTATATTTTGTAGGCGGCTGGTATTTCAGCAATATTTTCCCTGGTAAGACCATGGGCTTGTTCTTATTTCATGTTTTTGAAGAATTTATTTAATATTATTTATTCATTAATGTCTTCACAATGTAAACATTCAGTCGCCATAGGAAACACTTATTGTGGCATTGTCTTTCTTGGTTTCATGCAAATAAAACAAAAATATGTATTTTTCTGAGTTATGGTTCTGTTGTGCAAAACTGTCATTCTTTAGGGACTGGGAAACAATATCTTCCTAAATATGTAAATACTGACTAGTGCTAACACATGGACTAGAATTTGTAGCCAGACATGAAATACCTTTTGTTTGCAGATGGGTATGACAAATATTTGATAGAATTAGGAATTTATTGGATCTTCTCAGTAAGAGAGGTTAGTCTAGAAGCAAAATTTCCTGGAAAAATGGTGAATCTCCTCTCAGTACCTGGGCTGAAACCCAACAGCAACAGCATGTTTTCAGATCAAAAAAACTTCAGACAGTACAGTCACTGTATCTTGTTCCCAATCAGTCCACGGTCCAGTGTATAGAGAAAACAAATTTATTTTCAAGTATATTTTCAGAAAGTAATGGTGTGGTTATTTAAATTTTTTCATGAACCAAGTTTTATAAGTCTTATTGAGTTGGTTGATGTATTTTTAATCATGGCCTCATGCCTCACTGTATGTTTTACCTTTCCTCTGATGATTTACCTTTCCTCTGATTTGTATATGTTGCGTTTTCTTCTGGCTACTTTGTATTTCTTTGTTTATTAAATTAAAATTGAATTTTACCTTGAAAGATAGGGGTGGTTGGAATATGCAACTGAATTTAAAAATCTTTATCTTCAATTGACACTTGCCCTTCAGTGTCAATGTAATGACACTCCAAACAGAGAGAGTGTGTATTGTGTCATGGGCAAGTAATGCCTGAAAAGATCAGGCGCTGCCAAAGATTAGTTTGTACACAGGATTGTGGTTTTGCCCTTTTTGTTTATGTGCCATAATAAGTGTTTCTTTTAGTGGCTGATTTGTTTGAGTGTTGCAGATATTAATGGAAGAACTGGTGCAATGGACTATTTTTATAATTTAAAAAAAGGCTCTTTCTCTTGGCATGCTATTTGGTGCATTTTCTTCCCTATGGGTTGCAAGATTATGATAGGTCTATGATTCTGTTACACTTTGAAGCTGATTTGGAGGTGGGGTAAAACATCACTGAGGCTTGATTACTTTATGGAAGGACCTGGTTTTATGACCAAATGACTTTTTTACACTTCATTAAAATTTTTAAGTAAAGAAAAGTATTTGGGCTAATTAAATGGTGTAACCAACTAATTGTAAGCAATAATAGGACATTTTAGTCTACAAACAGATGCAAAATGACTATAAATTTTTCAACAGTTTATATCATAATTCTAACATAGGAAAATTTGGATTGAAGAACCGATGGTACTTTCCCTTTACTGTTTCCTACTGGAAGAACCTGTGTGGTACAGAGAGAAGCAAGAGACATTATCTGAATTCTAATATGTTTTTCTTCAATGAAATCTTCCAAGAAAAAGGTTTGTAGTAATAGAATTTGAACAATGGCTATGTTTTCTGAATGATATACTAGTCATAGTTAATCTGCTTTTGTCATTGCTTGGTCCTGTATTATATGTTTAGATCTTATCCCTTTCTCTCTTTCATTATGTAGTATATACTGTGAATATTATATAGTAAGTGTTTCATTTTGCTACCCCCTGTAATGATTGATTTATTCTGTGAAAACTATTGAACAGAAATATTTAAGCAAACTCTTTGAAATATGTAAAATAAGTATCTCTTGGGTTCATCCTCTCCCAGTGTATTGCCACTTTGCATTGTTTGGATCTTTTGGAAGCCACTGAACACTTTCATGCTCTCAATGAATCCCACACGTGCCAGGTTTATTAACTTTTTTAAAAATTTGCTTTTTGTTTCAGTGGAAAAATTAACTTTGTTCATTTCTTTCCCTTCTGTTTCTAATTTCCCTCTTCTATAATCACTGTTCTTTCTGTCTCTGCTTCTTAGCCATTTGTCTAGAAAGCTGTTATTGTAACTAATTTTTTTTTTCAGCCTCGAGATAATTTCACTGCTCTTCTATGTATGTTCACTTGCTCACAATTAATTCAGATTTTTTTACCTTTTCTCCCCTCTCCAGTCTCTTTAGGGACAATCCCACATTTAATTTAGGTTTTGGAAATGAAGGAGTTAGTCACTCTCACCTGCTTTCCATCTTGGACCTTAGAACAGCATGATGGGTTGTTGTGCTTATTTTGGGAGTTACAATATCTTAGAAATTGTTCAGTTGTCTGTAGCACTGGTGAAGAAGATTAATAACTCAGCACTTTTACATACAGGTGTCTCCTAGATTGGAGCAGACTTCAAAATGTCTTGAGGTTCATTTTTAACAGTTGTGGAAAAATTATTTGTATGAGTTTTGTCTGAATTTCTACAATTTGGAACCAGTCCATTTTGTTAAGACAATTGTGTTTGGTCCTTACATAGAATGCAGATTTCCAGTATTTCCTTCTGGGTTCAGCACATAATGTGCAGAAAACAAAGACATAAACTTCTCTGCCTGATCAGTTTTAGTGTGGTTTCTGGCTCAAGTTATTCAAGTGATTTCCTCATGTCATGTGGTTGATAGCAAATTGTGTGTGAATGGTAACACTGTCTGCAGCAAAGGAGCTTGCTGTCCTTTAAAAGAACTTTGTGCCATTGTACTGATAATGGGATAAATGCAGCCACGAAGGATTTTCTAGGAACAGCAAAGTGACTTGTTTCCAGGCAATTTCTTCCCTTGTTCCATACAGCACAGGTAAGGGCTGGTTCCAGGGGCATGGAGAACATTTAGGAAATCAGAGGTGTGTGAGGGAAGAGCTGGGAGTGTAGGTCCTACCAGCTGGAACTACAACTGCAGCAGGGCTGGCTGTGACCAGGGTGCTGTGTTCCCTCTTGGAGATCTCCTTTGGAGAAATCCCAGGGTAATCAGTTTAGTGCTTGCAAGTAACTTGGAGCTCTCCCTCTTTGTCTTTCCTGAGCTTCATTGTCTGAGGCCCCTCTGCACTTGAAGGCTTTTTTTGTTAATTTAAAGGATGCAACTTTAGGAAACAGCAGAAAGGTTCCTAGAAGAGAGGTGCATGGATAGGAGATCTCCATAGTGTCACAACTGCTGGTAGTACCTTGCTAGCAAGCGACCTCAAGTTTAGAACAAATTTTTGACAGAAGCTTAAAATTGAGTGTGAAAGCAGCAAAACAACTTCTTCAATCACTGTGTAAACAAACCAATCTTTGAAATAATTTTGTTTTTTTTTTTAATTTATAATTTGATTTATATTATTCAAGCTTTTCATATAGAGGATAATTCTCTATTCTTGTAATATTTGCATTTTATTTATGTAAAAGTTTTGCAAATAATATAACTATAAACCATAAATATCTTATGTATATGTATATGCATAAGAAGAATTCTCTCCTCATAATTCTCAGGCATAACATTTGTTTCTTTGGACTAACATTCCAATCTGGCTTGCCTTTGCTTAAAAATAAAATAAACCCACTCACTGCCAGATCTCTAAGTAGTAATGAGTCAATAAAATATTAAACATGAATAATGTAATGAGGCTGCTGGTTGACTGTGCTCATGTTTGGAAAGTAGTGCAAACCTGACATGGAAAGGAAGGCAACTTCATTGGGGTCACATGGCATCTCAATTTCCTGAGGATATTACCTCACAGCAAGAAGACTGTTGGATATCTGCTTGCCTTGAGCACCTTGAATAATGCTTGGACTGGGCTGCTGCTCTGAATAATTTCAGAGATCTGCTTTGCTTGGTTGACTGAGGGGAATTGAGAAGATTAACTGCCTGTGCCTGTGAATGTTATGTCAATGTTGTGTGCCTAAAACTGGATGACATATATGAAGTAGCTTACACAGTTAGAACATTCTAATGCTTATGAGTATAAAAAAAATCAAGTAATGTTATTATAAGTATTTTTTTACTAGAAGTAAAATATAGCAACTATTTTATGACTTTATCAAGACATATATAGACATGCACATAACTCGGCATAACAAATGGGCCAAATTCTTAGCAAATATAAATTGGCATGGTACCTTTCATTTCAGTGTAGTTTGTGTCAGTTCAGTCAATTTGAACATCTGTTCTAGGCCTTGGTAAATGGTAGCAGAAGTTATTTTGTTATTCCTTTTATGCACAAACACATGTTTAGATTCAGCAACCTGCTTTTTCTGCTACTCTTCCCTACACAGACCTGGCAGCTCAGGGTTGGAAAGTCCCTTGCACTGAAGGAGCCACCACCATTGGTGTTGTGCTGCTGTCCCTCACCAAAGAGCACGTGGATGGTCGGAAGGCTGCTGTTAAAGATCTCAACCTCACTTTCCATAAGGGCCAGATAACAGCACTCCTGGGACCTAATGGAGCTGGAAAGACAACAGTTATGTAAGCCTGACTTTTAATACTATTACTCTGATCTCAGCTATGCTTTTTCAGTTTAAAATTTTGTGAACTCTTTGCTATGCTTCCCCCATCCCCCCCAATAAATATTTGATAAACTCCCCAAAGCAAATGGAAAGTGAGGGTTGCATATCTATGACAGAAGGAATGTAATGAGCAGAGAACGGAGTCCTCTGTGCCACTAGAACCGTAATATGATATCCCAGGAACAGCTTAAGCAGGACTTGGGCATGTTTGGTTGGAGAGTTGAACGCATCTGGAAGGAGTGTTCTTTTTCAGAATTTTATGGTGTTTTTGTCCCTAGAAGTTGCAGGGGATTTCTTTCTTGGCAGTTGACCAAAAAAGAAAGTAATAAAATGAAAAATTACCTTAAAAATGTCTCAACTAAGAAACTTATGTTTCTACCTTTCTATAGCTATAATCAGCTTTCATCAAGACAGTGACACAGGATGGGACCTAACTGGGAAATATTCCTTACAAAGTACCCATGTGGAGAAGGAAACAACCACCTGCTAGATTTGGTTGGGGGGAAAAAAAAGACTTTGCTCTGGAGGAAGGGAAATTAAGAACTCTTGAGATCATGTTCAAAAAACAAAACAAAAAACCCACCAACAAAGAAAACAACCAAAAAAAAAATATCCTCAAACCCAAAAAGCCACCAAAAGAAAAAAGTAGTTAAATCCAAATCCAGGACGTTAGTGATGTCTCTATAACTATACTTGATTGAATTGGTGTTACTTTAAGGATGTCTCAGGATATCTAAGTGATGAGCTAATTGCATGTTATCTTGCCAAATTTTTTCTTTCTTATATCAGATCCCTGTTGACTGGTCTGTATCCACCGAGCTCTGGCACCATTATTGTTGATGGGAAGGACATACGGACGGAGCTGGCTGCCATCAGGACAGAGCTGGGTGTTTGTCCCCAGTACGACGTCCTGTTCAACACGCTGACGGTGCGAGAGCATCTCCTGCTTTACGGATCCGTGAAGGCACCCACGTGGACAAAAGAACAGTTGGATGAGCAAGTCAGTGGGTGAGTTCTCCTTCCTTTCCTTGAAATCTATTGAGTAAATTGGTAATGACTGTTGCAAGCCACCCAAATAAAAAAGAGAAAATGCAAAACTTACAAGGGAAAAACAATGGAAGCTGCAGGGTTTTGTGAGTTTTTGTCACATTTCATGTTCTGAAATCATGACTTGAAAATAAATTTCCTAGTCTCTAACTATTACATGAATATATTTGTAGAGGGATCTGTCGCTCTTTAAAAACCTGGTATACACAGCTATCAAATAATGATGTTTTCATGGAGTGGAGGTGCTTAGCCTTGTAAAAGTTGCAGGGGTTCCACCTCATGCTGTCTGCCTTACCTCTATCCTTGACAGAGAAGCAGATAGAAAGAAAGCTGCTGTGCTTACCCCGAGTTTTTAAATAAATCAACAAAATGACTTTATACGTTTCTTATCCTGTATTCCTTCACTTGCAGCAGAAGGAAAGTTAGAAAACCAGGAAATCCAGGTAAAGGCAGTGACTGCTACAATATTTTTAAATAAGCCACCTCCTTTTCCTTTGCCAAATCCAGCTTCAAATGTTTTTAATAAATGATGAGGTTTAAAAATGAAAAATACAATAGCAAAAATAAGTCAGAGCTCTGACGTAAACTCTGAGGATTTGCCACTTGTGAGGCGATAAACATTTGCTAGTGTTTTTGTGCTGATACTTCTTCAATATAGGACTAGATGTTAATTTTTCCTAGTGTATATTAAAGTAACTAGTAAACTGTACAAGCTGAGATCTGGTTCATTAATAGCGAACTGCATTTATTCTACTGCAGAAATAAAAGGTATGTTTTCAAACAGAGTGGCAGTGTAAATAGATTGTGTTTACCTTCTGATTAATGCTAGACTCTGTGAAAGGCTAGGCATTTCTATACTTCAATGGAAAAAAATGTCAAGCTGATGGGACTCTTCCTTAAGTGTACAATCAGGCATATGCAGAGGCATTTGTGGCGAAGTGGCTTTCCTTTTTGGTAGCAATCATAAAAGCCTGTTACTTTTAAATTTGAATCTGAACAAACTCAGGTGTGGACACCCTGTTCTCTCCAGAAACAACAGAAGGAATTCTCTAGAACCACAGAGACAAAACAAATTTAGTAAATGGTTTAAAATTGATGCAAAATAATATTCTGTATCTTAATGCACTTACACTGCTGAGTTGTAATCCTAGCAGCAGTCTGTCATACTAATGGCACATGAGAGCACTCAGAACTCTGCAGGCCTTGCTACTAAGAAAAATTATTTTTAAAGACAACAAATGCTTCAAAAGACTTCAGAGAAATTAGAAAAGCAACAAAAGAATTAAACAAAAGCTTTTTATTAGCTAAAAAAGCAGGCTTCTAAAGAGATTAAGAATAATTTTTCTCACTATATATCTATAGAACAGCTGTTGAAATGTGTTTTCTTAAAAATGAGAAATTCTCTCAGGGTAAATGACATTGCTTACAGACTGCATACTCACTGAAATGATTCAGAAGTTTAGCTTAGGACCGTTGAGCCTTCTATGTCTTGCTTGCCAAGCTGATAACAGCTGAAAGCTCTTAGGTCAGTGACTGTATGCTCAGTGTGATGAAAAATAAGTTAAAGGTCTTATAGTGATGCCTTTATTAATCATGTTTCCATACCATGCTCAGAGGCAAGACCAGCATCTTGCAAGGGCAAGGGCTGAATTGGAAACATCTGTAGGATATCTCCCAGTCCTTAACATAGGAATTAGATTAAATTTGGTTAGATAGTATTATTCTACCCAGGGATCTCTAAACAGTTCATTTCCCAAAACAAGCAGTCTCTATCATTATTTAGAGGGGCTATAATCTGTAGTTTGCTGAAGTTTTTGGAAAAATTAGTATTAATTTTATTATCTTTAATTTAAAATTTTCCTTTAAAATATAATTTAAAATCTGTGCATCTGAGGATGATAAGCATTTATGCTCTGTAGGTAGAGATTTTTTTTCCTATTTGTTTTTGATACCAAAGTATATCATCAGACAGAGATAGTGATTTTATTGCTTTCCTTTTACAATGACTTTTCAGTACTTGTTCTCTGAGTGGGCAGAAAGTGACTAGAAAAGTATTTTCAAAATTGGTCCTATTTCTGTATTCCTATTTCAGAGCTCTGGAAGATGTGGATTTATCCCAGCATCAGTACAAACCTGTTGGAGCCCTTTCTGGGGGAATGAAAAGGAGGTTGTCAATTGCCATCTCCTTTATTGGAAACTCAAAGACAGTTGTTCTGGACGAGCCCACCAGTGGAGTAGATCCATGTTCTCGCCGTAGTATCTGGGATGTTCTTCTGAAGTACAAAGCCGGTACAAAGTTTATGCGCATTGTTTGCTTCTTATTTTCTTTTATGGATTTTTTTTCCAATAAATTTAAACTGGATAGTCAAAGTGTAGTCAAAATATTATCAGAAACGAAATACATTAATTTCTGAGGAAACATTAAGTTGATCTTGGTAACTTTAAGGCAAGTCAAATGGTATTACAAGAATTATCCGCTATTGCACAGAAAGACGCCCAATCTTAAAGACTGAGTTTAGTCTTAAGTCCTGTCCTGAAGTTTCTCCCCTTTCTTCAGCTTCCCAAAATTTCTTTCTGGTTTCCATTTCCTATTTTGCGTATACCTGTACATAGAGGCTTATATACTTCTAATTAAAATATATTCATCGTCAGTCTGCTACACTAATTCTAAAATTGATTGTGGGAAGGAAACTCTTCAGCTAGTGAGCACTCAATTAGCTGTAATAACTCATGTTGAGTGATCCATTGAAAGAGACGCTGCTGCTATGTCATTTTAAGGAATTTCTTAAGCTTTTAAAACAGCCGGAGGTCCTAAAGCCTTAATACTCTTTGCTATGGATAAAACAGGGCAAAGTAAGTTTAGAACTGAATGTAACTCAATTTGTAATTCTGACAGCATATTTTGTTTGTGTAGTTAAGATTTTAAAGAGTCCTGAAAATATGTTTCCCTAAGGATAAAGGCCCTTTGTGAGGGGTTTCTCTAGAAACCAGGTTTTGTGGACATGTACCAATCTTTGCCATGCAGGTTGCACTCTGATCTTTACCACTCACCATCTTGACGAGGCCGAGGTGCTCAGTGATCGCATTGCCATCCTGCAGCGAGGCCAGCTGAGGTGCTGTGGCTCTCCCTCTTATCTGAGGGAGACATATGGCCAGGGACACAGTCTGACACTCATAAAAAAAGTAAGTTAAAAATGTGCTGTACTGAACTGGAGAGTGCCTGCCAAGTACATTTTAAGGGAGATGTATGTTCCTGCCAGCAAGTAATATGTTTAGTAATATGATTATTAGAGAATGAGCAAAACATGTTTTTGTTGGCTTCCTTGGTTGTTTTGGGTGGATGGTATCATTATTGCTATTTAGATGGCCACAATGGCATCTTTGAATATGGTATCAGTATTTAGCTGAAAATGGGCTTGTCTCACTGTCCTTTGTTCCTGGAAGGTAGTCTCTGTATCCCAACTGTGATGCAGTTTCATCAGTGGAATTTTTCCTGCATGAATTCTGATTTAAGACTAATACTTGTGGTAATATTAATTTTCTCTGCATGATTATCTTTCTTTCTTCATAGCCATCTGTGTTTGAAATCCAGGACCCTAAGCACATTGTTCAGGTCACTTCTCTGGTACAGACCCACATTCCGGAAGCCTTCTTGAAAGATAACAGTGGAACCGAGCTGACCTATGTGATCCCAGAAAAGGCAGATAAGACCTCTTTTAAAGGTCTTTTCCAAGCTTTAGATCAAAGCCTTCAGCATCTACATGTGACTGGCTATGGCATTTCTGACACAACTTTGGAGGAGGTACTTGTAGTTTTTCTGTGTAATGACATTTTCTTGGTTAGAGAATCTTGATTGTGTCTTTTGTGTCACACAATTTCTTGTGAGAAGCACATTTTCAAAAAAACACCAAAAACAAGCACAAGCAAGCAAACAAACAAAACCTCCCAAATCAGATAAAATCTGCACTGAATGGTTTTACTTTGCTGTTAATTTCAGCACCCACTCTACTATGGCATATTTTTTTTTCTTTTAAGAATCTAATGTGAAGACTGATGTACTGTGTAACCCTTAAATGTTTTTTTCTGCATTAACTTAAGGGAAATTTAATGTGTCACTGACTTTGAGAAGCAGTGCTGTCCTAAGCCCATAGCATTGGAACAAGCTTTGGGCATTCAAGTCTGGTGATTCAGCTCAGGAGGATCTTTGGACTAAAAAAAAGAAAATGCTAAGAATACATTTCAACTTACTAGTTCTGAAGCTTAGGACTTAACCAAACTGTGTGATGAAATACCTAAAGAATATTTTCTGTGTGTACTGGGAGACAAAATCTTTATTATGTGTATACATCAACATATATACACACATATATGTACCTGTATGTGTGTGTATATACTAAATGGATCAGAGGAAGAGAGTCTGTTATGCATCTTCATAATTCTGAATTTAGCTCTGTGTAAATAGTCATGTCAGCAAGAGGTTATTTCCCTTGAACTCTTTTACCCCATCTATAGTTTCTAAATTACAAGATTCCCTAAACCATCACTATCTGAGTACTGTACTATAGATCCTTTAGAAATATTTTTTTTCACTTCAAGTGATGATAGGAGACTAATATCTCCTATCATACATAATTTACAAGCTTAATAAACATTTTATTTAATGTTATGAAGTAAATGAATTCCTGCAATATAACTCTATAAGGCAAGTAAAAAAAATATTGACAAGTTTTTATTTTCATATAGAAGATGGATGATTAACATGGTATAAGGAATAATATTGTTTACTGCGAAACATTATAGATTTGGAGGTAGTGTATATATTAAGAATACTTTTGGGTTACATCCCCATGGGATAACACAAGACTTTACAGAACTGACATGTATGAAGTAAATGTGAAGTTGTCATAATATGAGGAAGATTCCTCAGTGAGCTGAATCTGTGACTCAGTGGAGAGCTTTCTTTTGGCTGTTTTCTGAAGGGGAAGTTTAAAACATTTTTAAATGTGGTATTGGATATTAATGTATCATTCTTCAGCTTGAAGATTTGATGCATTGATTTGGGTTGATTTCTGTTATCTCTGAATCCTCATCATTAGTCGTCATTACAACCTCAATTCTCTATTATCTTATCAAAAGCCTTTTTGCATTGGCAACTAAAAGGATAGCACATAATAGCACTATTTAGTCTATTCAAGCAATTCAATCTGGAAACAAAGAACCTTGGTCTTAAAGGAAGAAATGTATTATACTTTTTTTATCCTTTCTTTTTGTTCTCTTATACAGTCACTGTTATTGTTTTTAATTCTGAGGGACACCCACACTCTCGAAAATTCCTATTCAGTGAGGGACAATGAACTTCCATTCATACTTCAATGGACTCTTGAGGTGCTAACAAATCAGTTTCTGACACCTTTAAATCTCACTAATATTATATTTGCTCAAATTTAGGCTTTATATATATTTTCCAAACATTTTTGTATATTTTATAAAATTTGTAATGCAAAGTGTTGATAGAACCAAAAGGAGAGTAGAAGGGCAATTAATTAAATTAAACATATACTAAGAGCTCTCTGGAGGATACTGTTTCACTTTCTGGCAACTCTGGAGATTTCAAAGCTTATTGCTTTCTTGTTTTTCTTTGAGGGGAGAACAAAATGATTGTAACATCTTTTCAAAATCAGATGCATCAAAATTTATTAATCGAGTACTATTTTAAAATTATTTTCTTTGAAATGACCTGAGAGTTTGTATTAAAACTTTCCAGGGAAAGCCATATACCTCATTTAAAATGGTGTGCACCTTCTAGTGAGATGCAGGGTGCTCCAACACGTTCTGTTGGATGTGTTAATCACATTAATCTATCTCACTGTAATATTGTCATTTGGCCAGACTTGTTTCCTCAAGAACAAAAAGCACTTTTTTTCCTTGACAAGGACAAGTCATTAGTCAGATATAGACTTGCTAGTCAAAACAGAAATTAAACAGAATTTCACAGAATTACAGAATTTCACAGAACATTTTGAGTTGGAAGAGACCCAGAAGGGTCATCAAGTCCAGGTCTTCAGTGAATGGCCCACATGGGGATTGACCCCACAACCTTGCTGTCATTAACACCATGCTCTGAACAAGCAGGAATTGCTGAGGCATGTGGGGAAAAGATGCTCTGCTGAGGTCTAGAATACATCCTCATTTAGATGTAGCAAGAACACAGTGTCTCTGTCGTGGGGCCTAATCCTGACTTTTCCATACCTATGTGGTTCAGAGGGTACTCACCCTGTTAATAACATTGTTAGGCTAATACCCCTTTTGTTCACAATATCTGATGCAACATGAGATAAATAATCATACCCTCTGCACAATGTAGTCCGTAATGATTCCCATTCTTAAGAGGATGTTTGAAAACTGGATACCATGGAAGGACTGGGCAATGCAGGTGGCCTTCTGCCTTTATAGCTGTATGAGAGTACATGTCAATGAAGCTGCAACAGACATAGGATGCATTAGAAAAGCATTTGGTGGGTTTGTTTATTTTTTTTAAGGTATAACTACATCCTCTCTACAGTGACTTAATGAGATTAAATAAGAAAATGTGTCTGCAGCTATTTTGGCACTGAAGTAAATATATGCAGGCAACATTTTGTAGTGTAGGCATTGTCCTAGCCACAGATGTGTAGTTACTTTGTGTTTTCACCAAGTGGTTGACACACCTGAAGGACAGGATGCCATCTGGAGGGAGCTAGGCAGGATCAAGAATTGGGCTTGTGGGAATGTCTTGAGGTTTAACAAGACCAAGTTCAAGGTGCTGCCCCTGGGTCGGGCAGCCCCCAGTATCAGCACAGGCTGGGGATGAACAGGTCAGAGCAGCCCTGCCCAGAAGGATTTCAGAGTGCCAGTGGATGAGAGACTGGACATGACCCAGCCATGGGCACTCACAGCCCAGAGAGCCAAACGTGTCCTGGGCTGCATCCAAAGCAGCGTGGCCATCAGGGTGAGGGAGGGGATTCTGCCCCTCTGCTCTGCCCTGGTGAGACCCCACCTGCAGGGCTGCACCCAGCTCTGGGGTCCCCAGTACATGAGGGACAGGGACCTGTTGGAGCGAGTCCAGAGGAGACCACCAAGGTGGATAGATGGATGGAGAAGCTCTCCCATGAGGAAGGGCTGAAAGAGTTAAGATTGTTCAGCTGGGAGAGGAGAGGGCTTTGAGGTGATTTAATTGTGACCCTCTGTACCTGAAGGGAGCCTATGAGACAGAGAGGCACTTTTCACAAGAGCATGCAGTGACAGGACAAGGGAGAGTAGGTTTAAATTAGACATTAGGAAGAAATTCTATTTTGTGAAGGTGGTGAGGTGGTGTATTGGGTTGTCCAGAGAAGCTCTGGATGTCCCATCCTTGGAACTGTTCAAGACTAAGCTGCATGTATTTCTGAGGAATCTTGTCCAATGGAATATGTTCCTGTCCATGGCAGAGGGGTTGAAAATAGACGATCTTAAATGTCCCTTCAAACTCAGGGCATTCAGTGATTCTATGATTCAGTTGTTGCAGTTTAGTTTGGTTTGCTTGACAGAATTGGTGTTCATAGCCATCAGCAAGCAGGTCCAAGAAAACAAATTAGAATGCAGCTTTAGACTGTCAGGATCTGCCTCCAGGGGCTAATACAGAAATATCAGGCCAGAAATTTCTGGCCTAGCAGTTGGTAATGGCCAAAGTTGTTCCCTGAAAGCTGGCAGGTAACAAATGCAATCAATAACCACTGTTAAATGGCAATTATATTGACTAAGCAAAATATGGTTTTTGTAACAGTCAGACCTTAGAAAGTCAAGAAATGTCTTTCAGGAGCTATAAAGTACTTCACATTGACTGGGTTTTATTGTCTATTGTATGAGCTCCTTGGAAACAAGGAATTTTTTGTTATAGCTGAGATCAGATTCTTTTGTGGGAAGAAATAAATGGTTTCTTAATGATTTCTGAAAGTTGCACCGTGGGTATAATCTGTCTTGCAGCTCAACCCAAACAGAGAGGAAAGTGCAAAAGAAAACTTTCATCAAGACAAAGAAAAAATTTTGTTGTTCTTTTTCTGTTTAATTTGAGATGCTCACGGTACCTGTATTTTCTGTAATTTTTTCTTTTTTTTTTCTTTTTACTTGAGGTTCTTAGATCACTATTTAAATTGCAGTTCAGGTTAAGATAAGAAAATGTTGATTGTGTTTTTAGTTTGAGCTTACAAGAAGCGGGGAGTGTGAATAAGGCTCACTATGAAAGCTTCTGCAAGGCTGAGGTATGGAAAAATGAAATGCATGTCTGTGAAATTCAAAGGGCTTTATGTGGACAGAACTGTGAAACAGGTTTAAGGAAGAAATAGTAGGTTGCACACATATCTGTTAGGGAAAGTGTATATACCATTTAAATAGATCTCATGATTATGAAGTTGGTGAATTCTGCTGGGTTTTTATAATTTTAACTATAAGTCCCTTCTGACATGCATTCTCCTACTTTAGGAAAAGCAATCCTTTCAATTTCAAGCTAGTGCATATTTTTAGATTGTTGCTTTTATAGAAAAGGAATTGCAGTTTTTCTCATGGTGATTTTAGGTAACAGAATCCTATAATCTCTATCCAATTTGGGGCATGCACACTAATGTTTTGCTACAAAATACACATTGTTGCCCAGTCTCCTCTGCAGTATGACTTTATGAGACTTTGTTCACCTTGGCTGTCTCTGATGGTTGCCTTGTCCTTTACATGTCTTTCAGTAACATTATTGTCCATGTCCTTGCACATATCTAGGAACGTTTTCTGAGTGTCCCTGGACACTGTGAATTCCCTGAAATCTGTAGCTTCTCAGCTGTGTAGGCTTTTGTACATTAGGTTTAGTTCTAGTTGTGTCCATAGATTTCTAGCTGGAGCATCAGAAGAGAGTTAAGCTGTTTCCTTGGTAGAAACTGCTGTAACTGAGTTCCAGCACATACCAAGTCTTAGGGGCATAAAAAGTCAATCAAGGGCAAAAAGTCTATTGAAAAATCTTCGCAGATGGTAGTGCTCATGGGTCAGCAATATTTACATGGGTGTTTTTGCATCTATTGACATGTATGTCATTTCCTTTATCCCCCAAGATTTTAAGTGGAGAGCTTGACTAATTTTATAGTCATATTCCAGCAAGGTGTTTACAGCAGTCAGTCGTAATTTCTGGCTGTCTGGATGGTTTAGGATATATATATGTGTGTGTGTATACATATATATATATATATATATATATATACACACACAATAGTTTTAGAAAATTGATTCTAAAGTACTTTTTTCTACTTTCATGAAAGGTTTTCCTGAAGCTGCTGCAGGACTCAGAGAAGGTGCCCTGTGTTCCACAGGCAGCACACCTGGACCATACAAATGGTGCTGAATCAGCCTGTAAGTACAAAATTATGTGCTTTCTGAAGCAACTAGATTTATAAAGATCAAAAACACAAATGTAAGCATGCACGAAGTTCCCAAAAGTAAGGAATGCGCAAGCAAATGGAGAAGACTTCTTGCTACCATCTGGTAATTTCTTTTTTGTGTGTCTGCGTTGGGAAGTAGTTTTTATATGTCTGCTGTGATTTACCTCTATCCCTTCAGAGTCATCTTCCCACCCATGCATGTACACATGCATTCTCTCACTGCAGCGGCATTGACTTACTGCTTTGTACCAGTCCCTGGAAACTAATTATCCTCTTTGTCTCATACTGAAAATGGATAAATATTACAGACATATACCACAGATATAAAATCTCTATACTCTAAGAAAAGTACATTCATGTTCATACACATACAATTCAAAAGAAGAAAAAAAAGAGCTGGTTCCCCTCGGAGTAAGAGATAATTCGTTTTCTTAAGTGACGTTATTTTAGGTTCCTTTACACCTTGCTGTAAGAAAAACCCTTCATGCTTTCTCTTTTTTTGCCCTGCAAGCCTGGGAGGAGGTCCTTCCAAATGCTTCTGAAAATGCAGGAAGATTTTTCTCTTTTAAAAAATCTCTTCATAAGAAGAATCACTAATCATCACTAATGATCATAAGGTGATGTCATTACAAAATCCAAGACTCATGTCAGTGCCCATCAAGTTGATGAATGTTTTCACATTGATTCTGGGATTTTCATGCTTGTATACTTACCCTGTTTCTGTTTGAAGATTGACATTTAGATTATAGTTTTCTATGGTTAGATGTCAAGCACTTTGTTCTATGTGCAATACTTTTCATTATGTTTTTATAAAGTACAGGCACAGGGGAGTCCTGATCTGTAGACCCTTAATGTTACTGTAACAGAAATAACAATTTTCAGCCAAGCTTTCTTTATTTGTTAAGATAAATTCAATTGAATCTGCCAGTAATAAGTAATCATTGCCAACAATGGTGGTCTAAGGTGAGACCTTTTTTCACAAAGTGCAAGCTTGAATAGATGACTTTTTCCAGAGGGTGTGTTTGCTGGGGTATTCCATCTTGAATCAGCAAAGATGTAAGTGTATAAAACTAAAATAACCTCACTAAGCAAATAAAATTGCCACTTTTGTCAGTGGTGAGAATGAGCTCTCTATTCAAAACACAGTTTTGAATATCCCTTATTTTATAACAGTCAATTTATTTATTCAAGACTCAGCTAGGACAGCTGAACTAGTTTCAAATCATAACAATCTGTCTTCTCCACATTGCATTTTCATTAAAGAGGAAGATTTACAGTTTAGAAAGTAATGAAGACAGTATATTCTACTGAAGAACTTGATATACTTTCCTATCTGCATCTCAAAATGTATGAAGAAGTATTTGTTTAAGTTATTACATTAATAAAGATTTGAGTAATCAGAGACTCTGTATTTTTTCACCCTGATAAATTATAGCAAGAATATGTGATGATAATGCCATTTCTTTGGGGATGAGAGTACTGGAAAATTGTCACTCATTGCATATGACTGTCATTCATCATTAAGGACAGTTGTGAAATGTATGCATAAGGGATCTGGGAAATGGTCATGAAAGGTATCCATCATTGTCAATGTTAACCAGAATACTCCATGGGCAATAGCTTGACTTGTATAACTTTGTCTTTGAAAGCAGGTTCAAAGGCAGTCAAACTTGCTTTTGTCAGAGTAGTCAAATGAATTTTCAAAACCCCTTAGAGCAAGCAGCTGGGATTATTGAGGGGATCACAGGATGCTGCTATTTGATTTGTAAAAGAATTTAGACTAGGGAGATGCTTTCACAAAGCACAGATCTGAGCTCAAGCAGGGGTGTTGGCTATCCTTTAATGCTGCTGAGCTCTTGAGGTGCAGGATTGTGCAGAAATCAAAATATTGTCTAATGTCTCCTGGACTAGGTGGCTTAGCAGAGAGGTGTGTGTCTCTTAAATGAAATTGCAGAAAATCAGTACTCGATTTAGGCTGACCACCAATGCCAAAAACACACAAGAGACATTATTTCAGCAAAATATGACAGTACCTCACTGAAGTCAGAGCAGAGATAATTTCTAGTTAAGTTTTACAGTGTCTTGGTGTACTGTGTCTGATTGGAATTGAGTTAAATTTCTTCATAGCAGCCTCTGTGATGCAGTGTTTTGGATTTATGACTGAAACAGTATTGATAACATGCCAGTGTTTTGTCTATCACTGAGTGGTGCCAAGGCTCTCTCTTCTCCCATGTCCCTGCTATGAGTAAGCTGAGAATGAGATAGAGGGTGTGAGGGTACACGGGATGGACAGAGGAGCTAAACTCACCAGACAGTTATTTAATGTTGCAGAGTGCCATTCTTGGCAACAAAAGCTTTTTTGAGGAGGTAGCTGTTGCTACCAGTGGCTGAACATGTCTACTTGCAGGAGGTGGTGAGTGATTGCCTTTGCATTATCTGGGTTGGATTTTTTTGGGTTTTAGTTGGTTTGTTTGTTTGGGGTTTATTTTTCTGTCTTTTTCCTTTACTGCTGAAATTGCCTGTGTCCTGACCAACAATTTTTCTTGCTTTCTCTTTTCCTGCTCTCTTCCCCATCCTGCTGGAGGAGGGGGAGTATGGGCGAGCAACTGTTTGGTGCTTGGCTGCTGCTTAAGGTCAGCAATGAAAATAATGGAAAATAAACTCAGAATTATTTGTGTATTTTTAAATGAAAATGTTATAGTTAATTAGCAGTCCATTAATGAAATTAATTGTAACAGTTTTAACATTGGTAATTTTAAAGATGCAAAGCACACTGTAATATATAGTAGTTTGTTTCCATTGTGAAAGGTTTTCTCAAAAATTTTAGTCTTATTCCAATGAAAAAACCTTAGGGTAAAATTCACCTTTTTGTGAAAACAGTTAGAATTTTTTCTAAGTCAGAGATTACTGTGTGTGCAGACATAGTACATGGATATATTATAGTACAGTCATGCATTATTAATTTATACACAGTTGGAACACACAGTAATTATTGTTTTGTAGATGTATACAGAGCATGCAGAAAAATGGTTAGACTGAGCTTGCAATGACTGTTTGACAAGACCATTGAAGCCAAATAGCCTAGAGAAATGGAGAAGTCAACTCTATGGAGGCCAATAAAATTATCATAATCCACAGCAGGCAGTATATATACAGAAATAATCAGGGGAGCTAAGAGCAAGTCCAAGAGGTGAGTAGCTATCCATGGATAAATGACAAAATAATCTGAACATATGCAAAAGCAGGTAATAGGTTAGTGAGTGGTCTCGTTGGCTCATTCAGGGACCAATATTGCTGAATTAAGATACTCAGATGTTTTGCTAGAGAGCCAAATTATTGAATTTTGTAGTATTTATTGTCTTAGAAATTTCTGGGACATACCAGCTTTGGATCTAGTCCCTTCTGGCAGTAAACTACAGTTGGAACCCTGGAGGAAAAATGAAACTAAACTGTAGAAAATTCAAAATTGATTCATTGTATTTTTGCACACAGTAATATGTAACATTTGGATTTTCCTGCCATATAATGTTGCAGAGACTAAGAGTATTGCAATACATTTTAAAAAGCCAAAGAATGGTTATTAATGGACATATAATATGAACAGCTATAGTAACAGTATTGGTATTAAGGCTTATATGCCTCTGGATTTCTTGGATAAGTTAGCCTCTGAAAGTGCAGGTATGGAAGCAGGTTGATGCATATCTACCTTTTAATGTTGTTTAACCCTTTCTCTGAAGCAGCAGGTGTTGGCCATTTTGAACCATATTGGGCCAAATGTGATGTTGCTCCTTTTAGGATTGGTGAGACCAACAATGTACAGTACTCATAAAGCTCAGCTAAAAGCTAATTCACTAAGAAATTGTAGCTGACAAAAAGCAGTTGTTAATAGTGAATATCAAAATGAAGAGCTTTTGTGAATTTCACCTGAGTTTCAAATCTGCCTTTTAATTATCTTCCTGACTGATGCTGAAGTAAAATAACCTTGCTGATGAAAAACAGCTGCTAAAAGGTGATAAGTGAGACCAGTCCTAAGGACTGAGTTAGATCACTTGAAAAGCTGAATCCATTTTAAATAAAGGATATTTTAATTAAGCCAAATGCTAGGCATGTCTGTGTGATGGGGAGTAATATCCTGGAAAACACTGACTGACTTATCTGCTGATCCTGGTTGAGAAGTACTTTAAGACAGCTAAGGTGATTTATATTTGAGCTGAATGTACAAAATGATGCGAAGAGGTCATTTTGACTATCCATTCAAAATTGATGAGACTGATGCTACAATACTAGTACAACCTTTTTGTCCATATTTTTAAGTTTGAATGACTTTAGGGACAAATTGAGAATTCAGAAAGTGAGCAGAGAAGAATTAGTATTTTGAGGTTGGCAGTGAAGTCCTTATAAAGGCACCATCAGGGCTCTATTAACATAGTTGATAAAAAATAAGACAGAAGTGGTTTGCTTAAAGATCCTATCTTTTTTTAATACATGGAGAATACATCTGTTAAAGTATAATTCTACCTTTTATAGAATTATATAAGCAGAAGAGAGAAATTGAATAAAGGAAGCAAAAAGTAAGCAAATAGGTGTAATCTGAAGACAGGCAAGAGTTAATTAGCAGCTGGAGTTATTCTACCCAAGGGAATGTGTTGCTTCTCCTGGTGCATTTGGCACAAGACTTGGGTCTTAGCAGAAAATATGCTGCAGTAAAGGGTGTTATTGATTTCTGCACATGACCAGCAGAGTGGAATTTGATGTCTTTTGGTAGATGATCAAGTGGCTTCTTCTATTCTTAAACAGGATTTTTAAATCCACTATGATTGAGTTCACTGTAGTTACAAAAAAAAACAGGCTCGACAGTGATTTTTGCAATATCGTTGAAGTTATATTTTAACAACCATTTGTAAATGGAGCTAATTTCTTTCAATTCCCTTAAAATTTGCATAAAAGAACTTAGGAATTACTTCAATACTCCATCTTGCAAAATGTACCTTGATTTATGAGACGAATATTGTAGACATGAAACATCAATGTCTCTGTTTAGAAGTACTTCTTTCAGAGACATAAAGTAGGTTAACCCTACCTGCCTTCCTCACACCTCATATTCCACATAAACTATTATTTCTCTCCCTCGTAATATGGGGACTATGTGTTGGACAAAATTTTCATTTAGATAATCAACACAAAGTCATACATATGGTGTCAGAAAATATTTGTTGCTAATAGCTAGTCTTTAGGGTTTATATGGAAAGTAAATTCTGATGGTTTCTTGCCTTGCTTGAGCTTACAAGTGGAGTGTATATTTCATAGATCTTTTTGTGTTTATGTATTTATATTTTTACAGACGAAGAAAGTGTGTGTATGTACACACATGCCTACAAGTATTTTAAAACAGTTTTGCTTTATTAATGCTGTTGCAGTAGCAACACAGATATTTTAACTTCAATTATGTAAGTAATGTAAATGACCAATTTTTTAAAGAAATGCTTATCAAGAGTAAGATGCTTACTTTTCATTCTGAAGCAGAACATTGCTTAGGGAAGGGGCTTCATGTAATCTTACTAACATCTTGCCTCATTTATTGAGTAAATACCCTAGATATGTAGGAGTTGGGCTACGCATCTTAGTTGTGCTAGTAAGACGCTCTTTGAGGCTGATGGTTCCAATGAAACTAGATTTTCACCTGTCCAGTTCCTTCTCAAAAGTATCTCCTTTGGTGAAATTGTTGTCTCTGCTCTATTACTAAAATATTCCTTTGTGCACCAAAAGCTCACAAAGACTTCAGCAATATTCACACTTTTTTTTTCAATACTAGCAACATTCTGCAGTACTACATGGTTTTTTTGTTTTTTTTTTTCTTCAAAACTAAAAAAAACCTGGTTTAGGAGTTACAGGGACAACATGAAAAGTAGTTTTAGTATGAGGGGCAGTATGTGGAGCACTCAGGACTACCCTTTTTTTGCCAACTTTTCATATGGTACACTTGTTACAGGGTGATACAAGATGTTTATTACACTGTTGCTAGCCAATTCCTCATTTGAAATATAAGTGGGGCTTCATTATAGTAGACCTGGTGTTGAACTTCTGTATAGGTGGGAATTTTTAGCCATGTAATTTTTTTTCTATCTGTCTCTAAATCTATTTTACAGTTTATTTAGTTTACGGTATTCATTGTAGACATTAGAAAAAAAATGAAGCTGTTGTTTCTGCTAATCCAGATCCTTGAAGTTGTTTAATACTACTATTTATGAGATAACTGGATGCCTGAGGCATGAGATTATTCATCAAACACATTTTTTCAATAGTTTGCTATATCTTCAGGTCTGAATAAAACAGGCCTCCTTCAGAGCTTTCAGTTTGAATTGTTTCCCTGAACAAACTTTGATATGATTTTTGTATTAATAGAATAACTCCAGTAGAGATATGGTCTAAAATATTCCTGATAATGGGAACTGCAGTATTTTAGACCAAGTACTTTGTTTGTATTAAGATAATACTTGCAAAAATTCTGAAAGTTAAAGTGAGTCAGAATGTCCTTGTCCATCGTGGTGAAATCTGGGCCCTGCTGAAGTTGTTTCCTCTGTTTAATGTCTGAGTTTTCTCTGAGCAATTCCAAGAGGCTTCTTCCAGAGTGCTGTACATAGTGTTTTCAAAGGCCACTCATGGCAAACTGAGCAGCTGCATGACAGAAGTCATCTGCAGTACAATACTGGACAGTTGTTATTTAAAAGTTCCCTTTCTGGAAGTGACCAGTGGGAAGTGTTTGAGAACACCTGGTTAGCATATATAGCTGTTTCTTCTGTTGCTCTATTTAATCTCTCTATTTGGAAATGCTAAGATACTTAGCATTAAGTCTCACACATAATGTTATGGGAAGTGGTAGAGCAAAGTTCAGATTTTATTGCTGTTCTGCCCTTTTACCAGTTTTATACCAAACACAGCAAAAGTACTGTGGGGTGTAGCCCTATGGTCTGCATCAGATTCAATCTTGAAATGTTGTAACTTGAGTTTATAGGTTGAATTCAGAGGGTTAAATTCTAATGACTTTCTGAGTCTTGATTCACAGTTCTAGAAGAGGAACCAACCTCAGTAAGTGTGCTGCTTATTGTCATAAGAGGGTATATTCTAGTGCACAAGATGAATCTGATGGTTGTTTGCCTGTGCATGCACAAATGTATTCTTTCTCTTGGCCAAGTCTGACATAGATATGATACATATTAAATGGATTGGGATATTTTTTGCAATTGTAACAGTATGTGCTTCCCTTCTACTGTTGTACCTTCAAAGAGTACAAACGGAAGATGAATCTAGGCTTCCATTTTGTAGCCACAGTCTGTACTTTTATTTCAGCTCTTCCTTTACTTGTCTCCTCCTCCATGTGGCAATTCATTGCAGGTGCATTGCTGCAGAGGAGATAGTACTGCAATAAAAGAGTCTCTATTTGCAAAATTATCTCCTGGAAATTGAAATTAGCATAGTTGTTAACGTTGCAAGTTAACCATTCAGAAACTCAAAATCAGACTTAGGGGTTTCAAACCTGTAGTAATTTTCTTTTCCAAGACATGATAGCCTGTCTCCCTGACTGAATATTTGGGTTTTTTGTTCTGTGTTTTCATTTTTGTTTTGTTTTGGTTTGGGTTTTTTTGGGTTTCTTTTTATTTTATTTCCAAATAATAGTCACATCCCATAATAATGAAGTTGTTCTGGCCACAGCAGAGTTCACCACACAAGTCCAATAAAAATACTTGCTGTTAATTTCAAACTTCTTTTTCAGCGTGGTTTAAGCTGACAAAAATCCCAACTAGGATGAAGAGATATTAACTATGGCAAAGCAGGAATAAAACCATGGAAATGGATCAAGAGAGATTGTTTTAGGCATCAAAAATGTCAAAACAGTTGAAACCCTCTATTTATGAATTATTGTAAGAGTGCATTCACCAGATTAGCTTGCCTGTCAGTGTACCAACTGTATTTGGCTCTCCATGGTGTCTGTGAGGTGATGGATAGGAGACAGGACCATTTTTCCCCATTTCCTTATGCTCATGTACTGTTTGTGTTCTTATGCCTAGAGAAGGCAAAGAAACAGAGTATTTTGCACTAGAAAATTAGTTCCCTTCATTGAAAGTAATGACAGTGCTTTTATAACCTGGAAGTGTTACATTCCCAAATAAATGTATGCTCAGCCAAGTTTCTGCTATGGCATCATCCCTGCCCATTTCCACACTAGTAAAAACAGCAAGGGGTGTTTTGACACCAGCTCACGCTTGAGCAGCAACAAAAAACAACAACACGAGGGTGGTTTTTTTCCCTAGGTTTTTCCTAGTGGTAGCTATTGTTTATTGTATGAGGCACGGTGCCTTGGAAACCCAATCTAAAGTCATGCCCTGTTGTTCCAGACACCCTACAGACTAATAGTAAGAATAAAAAACCCAGGTCCTTACCACCTCTGACAGCTTGCAGTCTAGTTTTAAGACTGAATGCAATGAGTAGATAAAAGAGAAAAATGGGTTTGGGAAGGCATGAGTATAAAGCAGGTCCACAGCAGAGGTCTAGATCATTGTCTTTCTGACTATTTTATTTATTTGCTAAATACCATTTGGACTTTCTTTCTTCCTCAAATTTACATTTAGAGTGTGGTTGTCATGCACATCTGTTTTAAAGTTTTTATCAACTACCACATATGTGGTGCATTGTGTGGCACTTTTATTTTTAGAAGATTTTCTGTTATTTAATATGAGCAATGACAAACCTTTAATTTTTTTTGCATTGATATGAGATTGAATATTCTTGCCTTAAATAGAGGGTTAAAATAGTCCCAAAATTCTGTAGGCATGTCTTAGTTATATATTAATTAAAGAGGCTGGCTTACTTTCTTTCTGTCTTGAGTGAGCATTTCAGATACTTAAATTCATATTTCATATAATAGAATCATAATGCTGGCTATAGGTAGTTGTGATTGTGAACATATAAAGGAAGGGAAAGCTAGAACCTAGTTTTTAGTTTTAATCCACTTTGTATAATTGTGAAGAAATATTTTCCTTGCATTCAATGGTGCTCATCTCTTTATCTATTGTTCATACCTCTAGTATGCTCAACTTTGAGAAAATGCCAGATCTTGAAATTAAAGGGTGATATTCATAATGTGAATAAGGCTATGCTATGCTTGGAGACAAAATAAAGACCTTGAGTTGTATTCATTTTTACACTTAAAATGTCTTCTGACTGTTTTGTAGATCTTTGCAGCAGTGTGTTGGTGGTTGGATGTCGAAAAAGTAGATTCACCTAGTAAACTCTACAAAAGTTGGAGAGTTTGGGGGACAGGTATAGTCATTTGCTGCATTTAATGGGCTCTTGAGAATCTAGGTGATGCGCTCTATTCAGGTTATTTTGAGAGCTAATTCGTTGTATATCCTAATATATTCTCTGCAACTGGGTTATTCAGTACTCAAAAATTAGTCCTAATTTTAATTATTTCCCAGTCTGCTAGTTGCCTATCTGAAAAATATATCATGACAAGGTTAAGGACCAAGAGGAGTAGAGTATTTTAGATTGGTGCTTGAAGTGTTTGTATGAGTTGTATTTAATGTGAAACTTTAAGCTGAAAATTCCTCGTTTTAACAGTTCCTCCTCTCCCAACAAAATAATAAAAAAGAATGGAGCCCATGTTTTCGTTAAAAAATTTACAGAATCCAGATCACAGAATCACTTAGGTAGGAAAAGACCTCTGAGATCATGAAATCCAGTCTGTGACCTAACACCACCATATCAACTAGACCATGGCTCTGAGTGCCACATCCAGTCTTTTCTTAAACACCTCCAGCGCAGTTACTCCACAACCTCCTTGGGCAGCGCATTCCAATGTTACATCACACTTTTTGTGAAGAAGTTATTCCTAATGTACAACCTAAACCTCCCCTATTGCAGCTTAGGACTCCTCTCGTCCTGTCACTGGTTTCTTGGGAGAAGAGACTGACCCCAACCTGGCTACAGCCTCTTTTCACAGAGTTGTAGAGAATGATGAAGTCCCTCCTGAGCCTTCTTTTCTGCAGGCTAAGCAATCCCAGATCCCTCAGCCACTTTGCATAAGACTTGTGCTCCAAGCCCTTCATCAGATTCATTGTCCTTCTTTGCACATGTATCTTCCATTGACGCTTAATTATGTACCTTATGTTATTTGTACAATGTGTTTACACCCTGTGACAAACCTGGATGAAAATCTTGGCTGCAGAGTGATGTCCAAGATCAAATGCTCTTGCTTAGACACACCTCTGTCACTGCTTGAATAGCAATGCAGCAAGTCAGAGTAAAGAAATTTATTTTATGGATGAAGTTTTTTTGCTCTCTGACACCTGGATGTTTTAACTTTTCTTTTGCACAAACTCACTTTGCACTTCTTTCTTTCATTTAACTAGTGAAAGTCAGATATATCTCCTCTCCATGTCAAGTGTGAGGGTGCTGTAAAGCATTTCTCCCTCTGAGATTTAAGTGCAAATGTATCCTACCAGTTCTTCACCCCCTTACACATTGCTGGGAGTAGATAATTCCTACTCTGCGTAGGTCTGATTTTAGGATGTATTTCTTTTAAATAAAGTGATAAGTTTGAAAGGACTTCGCCCCATTCTTTCCTTAAGCTTTTTGTGTACAAATGAACTTTCTTCCATACCCCTTATTCTAGGAAATAAAAAAAAAAAAAAGAAATAAAGAGCTTAAAAAAGATCCTTTAAGAGTTTGCTGGTAGTTTTTCTAGGGACAGGGTTTTAGATTGTGAGATTTGGGTGTTGGGGTTTCTTCAGTGAGAGTATGCAGCACATTTTTCTGGTTGTGCCGGTTCTTGATTTTTCAGTGGGAATCAGGTGTATTGTTCAAGCTATCCTTTCACTGGTCTTCAGTGTGATAAAGTATTAAGTGTGTCAGATCTTGAACAAGAATAATATCTTAGATAAAGGAAGGAAATTGTCTAATCAGTCAACTGTCTCGCTTGAGGAAAAGGGCCTGGGAGATCTGAGTTGTGGAGGAAGTTCTTTACAACGTTGGGGAGTGACAGACACCAATTCCTTGGCTTTAAAGCATGTTAATTCTACTGAAGAACTCTACAGTTGCCTAGATTTCTATTATTGTGTCTCAAAGGTCTTCAGGCCTATGCTGAATAGTATTTTGAGATCTGGCATTCAGAATGTAAAGCTAAATTTTTAATTAAAGTCTACATGTTTTGCCTTCAAAAATGGTACTTAATTGGATTAATCAATATGTATGGAGCAGGGAGAAACTCTTAGACAGGAAATTCTTAAGATGGAAACAATTTGAATAAATTTTTTAGAAACATTCACAATGTCTAAAATTAAAAATAGCCTGAAGGGAAGAATAGGAGAATTTATATCTAAAAATGCCCCAAGGGAACTTCTCTTGTGAAATTCCCCCCCAAATAAATATTTTTCTGATCAGCTTTGGATAGAGATAACTCATTATTCTATTAGATATAAGAAAGAATCAGCCACTGTATGAAACACAGACCTGATGTATTCCCTTTATACTTTACACCATCAAAGTGCCTTTTGTTCACATTCCTCACATGAAAATCTGTCTTCAAAATCCTCCTGGAAACAAAATCTATGCAATAATAATTTTTTATAATGAGTAGAAAAATGTGTAAGAAGAGGAAGGACATTTTTATATCTTCTAATGAAAGGCTGTGCACAGATTGGTGGGTTAACACTGCCTCTGGGGCAGTATGGTGTGTGCTGAAATGCAGAATGATGTCAGTTCACTTGCTCAGCTTAGAACTACTTGTTGCCACAAAACTTCTGATAAACCAATAAGTATGTGCAGCCTCCGAATGCAACCAGTTTCATGTGAGCTAGCTCACCTGCTTTGCCAGGATATTACAGCTCCAAGTCTTACCTTCTCAAAATCTGGACCTCCTCTACATGACTTGCCTAAATGCCAAAGTCACAGAAGTAGAATTGAGAATGAAATGCTCCTGGCTGTTAGTTTATCTATTGCATAGCCCATCTTTCTTTCTGCATCATGAAAAAACATTAGAATTACATTGTTTTCTAGAAGTGAAAAATACAGGAGAAAAGGGTCATCTAATACCAAGTTAGAGACTTTTACAATAATTGTTTCTGTTCCGAATTCTAGAGTAGTCTATAGGCAAGGATTTTGATAATTTTTGTTTCTGGATTTTAGGCCTTCTTCTGTTTCCCTGTACCTCATATTAAAAATATATATATTTCAATATATATTGAAAACTAGCATAAGCCTTGTCTGTAATACAAAGGAGAGTCTGGATGAATTGGGAAGTACAAGTTAATTGTGAACATAATTGCACTTCTGGTGGATAATTGCAACTGTAAGTCAAGCAAGACAGCTTCTAACACTTGGGTCAGGTTTTTAATTCTGTGATCTCAATTATTAATGAGGATATTTTCATAAGCTTTCTACATAAAAATTGACTTCATAACAGAGAGGTCAGCTGGTCTTGTCTTCTAGCCTTTATCATTCTCAGTGATAATCAGAAGCTGTTTTCCCATAAATGTAAGTGGTTTTTATGCATCCTGACATAAATACCAGACATAGGTGGTGAATTACTTAGAAGCTTTATGAAGCAAAAATTAATGCTGTAGGTTCTAGTTGAAAGTGTGATTTAATACCTTGGGAAACTTGAAAGCCATATTGAGTCTATTATGGAAAGCCCAAAGCAGGCTGCTATTCACAGAGTGGCTGCAGTCAGATGAAGTAGTATGATACATAAATAAAACAAGTTGACCAGTACAGGCACATACA